>NW_025767251.1:0-600000 GCF_003918875.1 Haliotis rubra | reverse complement strand
TTCATTAGTTTCTGCCTTTTTAAATGTGGTTAATGTTAGGTCAACGTGTGGCCTAACCAATTACCAAGGAGTAGAAGAAAGCAAACGGGAAGGAGAGATATTTTCTAGCTCAATACCAGCAGCACAAAGGCAAGGTTTGACTCTTAGTCCCAGAGGCGGAACAAGAGAAGACTTTTTATTGTATAGATCCTCATAAAGAGGATTAAAAACACAGTTAAATGCAGGATTTGACTCATTAGAATATAGTTTTGTTACATACTGCAAGGATACTTTTATACGGCGTTGTGTAAGAGATGGCTCATCGGCCTCGACGTAGACACTGTCAACAGAAGTTCTAAAGGACCCAAGACAAAGCCTTAGACCTTGGTGGTGGGCAGAATCTAATAGTTTGAGGTTGCTTTTGCAAACTCTACCATAAACGATGGAACCATAATCAAGTTTGGAACGGACCAGTGATCGATGCAGATGTAGGAGGGTAGCTTGATCCCCTCCCCACTTGGAATTGGAAACGACTTTCAACAAGTCATGTGCCTTCAGGCATTTAGTTTTAAGGGATTTAATATGTGGTAGAAACGTTAAGTGTGAGTCAAACATAATACCCAAGAACTTGGCCTCCTTCACAACTTTGATGGGTGTGCCATTTAGAGATAGTTCAGGGTCTTCATGCGGTTTGTATTTTCGGCAGAAATGTATACAATTAGTTTTGGATTTAGAACATTTAAAGCCGTTTTCCAGACACCATTTGTATATTTTGTTTAAACACAACTGCGGTTGCCTTTCAATAGTATGCATATTTTTACCACGGCAAGAAATATTAAAATCATCCACAAAAAGTGATCCATCGATTGAATCATTTAAAACCTTGGATAAACTGTTGATCTTGATACTAAATAAAGTCACAGACAAAATACTGCCTTGTGGGACACCCTGATCCTGATTGTAATGATCAGACAGGATAGAACCCACGCGGACTTTAAATTGTCTGTCATATAAAAAGTTAGCTATAAATTGAGGCAAACGGTCTCGCAATCTGAAGCCATGTAAATCTTTTATAATGCCATATTTCCACGTAGTGTCATATGCTTTTTCAAGATAAAAAAAGATAGACACTGCGTGTTGTTTATTAATTACAGCATTTTTAACAAAAGATTCTAAACGCACTAGGTGATCGACAGTGCTTCTGTTTTTACGGAAACCACATTGTATATCTGTTATAAGGTTATTAGTTTCCAAGTACCAAAGAAGTCGATTATTTATCATGCGTTCCATGGTTTTGCAAACACAGCTAGTTAGTGAAATCGGTCGATAATTGGACGGATCCGTATGATCATGTCCAGGTTTAGGTATTGGTACTACTATAGCATCACGCCATGAGGAAGGAAATTTCCCTGACGTCCAAATATCATCAAAAATGTGTAAGAGCGTCTCTAAACATGATTCTGGTAAGTGTTTCAGGAGTTGATAATGTATATTATCAGCACCTGTAGCAGTATCGTGAGCTTGCTCAAGAGCAGTATGGAGTTCATGAATAGAAAATGTTTCATTATGATCTTCCCCATTATCTGAATTGAAATTAATAGTTTTCCTTTCTTCTTGTTTTTGATATTGTTGGAATTGAGACACAAAAATTAGAAGAGGGAGAGTGTTTAGCGAGTTTCACCAAGTTTATTCGCAATATCTGATTTATTGGTAAGTAATTGATCTCCATGTCTAAGATGATGGACACTAGATTTAGTACCTTAACCTTTCATTTTCTGGACCATGTTCCATACCTTGGACATGGGCGTTCGAGAATTTATTTTGGATAAATAATTTTGCCAAGATTGGCGTGTCGAAGTTGACAAGGGTTAATTGTCAGGGCAGCATTTATATTTTCCAGTGTTTCTCATCGCCCGAACGACCCTTCTCATTTTAACACCGCCGACCCGAACCTAAAACATACCGCCTCGTCATATAAAATGTTTATCAGTCGCTGCCACAAGTCCCCAAAAATCGAGAAATTGTAATGAGAATGAATAAATGAGAATCAAGAACAAAGAGTCACACACACACACACACACACACACACACACACACACACACACACACACACACACACACACACACACACACACACACACACACACACACACACACACACCGATGTCGATGTATTTGACGCAGAAGAGTTATGATGGTGATGTCTCCGCACATGGTGTCCACATAGGACAAGCACAGGGAGAGTTGCTTCAGCGTCGTAAGGCATCAATGCAATTTCTGACGTTTTCCTTATAATCTGTTCCTTAATCATCCTTGTATTCGACTTTATGCTTAAACGTATTAAGTGGTCGCTCTGCAATTAGAATGTCTACTATTTACGTTGAAGGCTATGCTGATGTTCCACATCCAGCCACTGGAGAAATTAGTACATCATGTGCGTCTCTAAATATTTCGTTTTCTTGCCTGTTCACAAGAAATGTTTGTTTCACAAAAGACGCGTCTGTACACTTCCGATTAAAAAAACCCAACAGTTTGCCGTGATGCAGATGAGGCCACGTTCTTTTTTGTCACCATTGTATTAAAAGGAACACTTTTTAAGGCAAATAGGAAACATGTCAATTTTCCGAGCGCCTACATTAATTGTAGTCATCTTTATCTGGTTTCATTGATGAAATCTCTCCACATGTAAAATATATGTATACAGATAGTTGATGCAAGTGTTTTGGGCACTTGAACATCTCTCGCAGCCTTTATTTATTTGAAAATGCCTTCTTTGCTTGTCCTTGTGAGCATGTATGCATATAAACACGACTTCAGTGTCTGGGCGATATTGTATTTTTAAGATTTGGCACGACAATTGTTTACGTAACCTACTGAAGCCGGTTCAAAGGGAAATATGACACTTCAGACCAGCTTCATAGACTTTCTACGCTCAGAGAATGTTGTCATCCACCACTTGAGAGACATCTTCTTCCTGATTTGTTACTGACTCGCTCAGGTCTCTTCTGCAGTGACCTCGACCAGCACTCAAGACGGACGCTACTGTCAGCCATCATTTGATGTCATTATATGATGCTTGTTTCATTTCGGCTTCCGTTTACCAGAATCCGAAATTCTTGACTGAAGTCAGAATCAGCATCATTATATTCACATGTACAGTTATTCATGTTTTTAAATGGTCTGTAATTTTTCGCATTGAGATTGCGTTGTTTCTGCAATTACATCGTGAGTGTGAGTGAGTATACCGAATACTTTTGCAAAGAAGTTATTTGCTTCTGGATGAAATACTTTTGCACTTCAAGTATCAATTAATATTAAATTAAGGTGAAAGACTATGACGTCAAAAGTAATACACATCAAACTTAATTATTATAGTCGGATCAGTCAAGGAACACCCATTCTCTACAAGGGCCCGCCGAGAGTTCTATCTGACCCTCATCGAACACATTTATCACGCACATGAACATCAAGCATGTACTTCTAGACGGTTATGAAATAATTATGTAATTCTAGAAGCTATTGCTGGATAATACAGCCCATTACTCCCACCCAAGCTGGTTTTATGAAGTCAAGTGTAATCACTGATCGGTATTACATCGGCTTGATCACGCTCAATACTTTAGATCCGTTAATAACATTGATCTTTGTCACGAGTCTGACGGCAATCCATTTTAGATATGGCTTGTATCAGACTTGCTGTTTCACGCGGAAGTAAGAAATTTCATTTTCTTAATATGTCTGTCCGAGAAACATATGTCTGACAAATCATCATTCAGACAAGGGATCTGTAATCATCCCAAAGCAAAGTGGCGAGATATTGGCAGTTCAGTAGTTCGAAAACGATTATATTACTTATGCCATGATATAATGCGATTCTTGTAGTATAAGGGAGTAGTTCGAAGACAACTGGTATATTGGAACCGCAAAAGTTGTAAGTTAATCCGTCTGTCATTCAGTCAGGGTAACATAAAATACTTTAATAAACATCTTTTGGTATGATGGTGCCGGGGTCGAACCACAGACTTCCGCTCTCTGAGGTTCTGTACACAAGACCACCGGATCCGTTTGTTCAGTAATCACGACTAAAGTAATCGATATGTTCATCTGGTCAGAGAAAAGCGTAAATATGTGCAACACAAATATACTGAACAAAAATAGAAACTTGACACATGTATGTTCTGAGGTGGAAATAAATCGAATGCAAATTTCGAATATTGTACACACAGTGAACATTATTAGTAAACATTCGCTGCAACACAGGCAAACGTTTTCACCAAATGCCTTTATTGCACGTGCAAATTGAAAAACATTGATCGCCCACAGGCAGAAGCGCCCCGCGTGACGTCACAACGAGATGACGTTGCAATACGGCTGCGTCATCTTCGTAATCGATTTGTGACCGCTACTTCCACTAGTAGAAAACATTGTTCAATGGTAGAGTGACACCACAGACAATTCGCAATCGTTTACGATGTGCAGGCATTAGAGCTTGGAGACCCATACATTGGACCCATTTCGACTCCTGTTCATCGACGTCAAAGTTCTCTCTGGGCGCTACGTCACCTGTGATTTACCAAAAGACAATGGAACCGAGGAATATTTAGTGATGAATCACGTTTCATATTGCGTTTAGCCGACGGAAGGGTGAGTGTATGGCGTCGGAGAGGGGAACAACATGTTCAGTGCTGCGTCAGAGAATTTGACAGGTTCAGGGGTGGAAGCATCATGGTGTGGGGTGCGTTCATGGCAAATGGACGTACTCAACTCATCATTGTTCAAGGCAACCTGACTGCCAGAGAATGCAGAGATCGGTTTTTCATTCCTGTTCTTCTTCCTTTCTACTCGCAGCATGTCCCAGGTCTTGCGTTTCAGCATGATAACACTACACCTTACACTGCGTGTTTAACCATAAACTTTTTGCAAAATGATGGTATTGACGTCATGGAATGGCCATCTCGCTGACCTCAACCCAACCGAACACATCTGGGATGAACTGGGCAGGCGATTACGCATGCAAAGGATTCAACCACAGATGTTGCAGGATCTGGGAAGTTATTTGGTGAACCAATGGCGTCGGCTTCCGTTACGATTCCTTGTTCAAGTCTTGAGAAAATGGGAGATTTATGAATGTTAAAAAAGAAATGGGAATGGGCCAATTGTGTAATTCAAACGTAACTGAAAATTATTAAATAACACATAACCATTTCTCTTTTGCTGTGCATTTCCTCTTTAGAACCTCATGGCATCGTTGAACTATAGAATTAGGTTGGTGACACAACATTTCCCAAAACGAAAACAATGTACACTCTGAGACATGTCCAACGTTTGTGATGCTTAAAAATATCACCGAGGAACGTATATTCCAAACGCCTATGTACACAAAACGCTGTGTTAAAATTTAAAGACTTGTTTGAATTTTTTAAAAACATCAACATTCTGTAACATCTTTATGCAAACTGTAAAATATTCCATGTAAACCATACCGCAATCCTGTGGATAATTAACTGCATATTTGTAGATCTAATGCTGAGTATTACGAATTTGGACTGTGAATTTACCAACTGTGTAGTTTAAATGCTGTCGAAAATAAAATTAACTTCCCCCTTATGTGGCCAGCTTCAAACGTAAAGAAGTAGATGCATCAAAGACAGTTGATGTGGCCTTCAAATGCAAATACAAACGTTCCCACATTTGCTCAGAAGTACATACAACATTACACTGTAGAAGTACAGCCAAAACAAATCCAAAAACGATATAATTACCGAGAGTGAACTTTGAATATTATATATATACTGTATGTATACTCTTCAAAAAAAAGAAACTTGACATGCTGTTTGGGAGTTTACTTACTGAGTGCATATAACTGATTTAAACATGACATCATTGCTCAGTTACATTGAAATCATCACTTTACAAATTTCCAAAACATGATTATCCAGAAAGTGTTTGGTAAAACCACAGAGGGCTATTAAAGCCACTTGGTCAGAGTGAAATGTCAGTATCAGGTGTGACCACCAACAGCATCGATAACAGCTTGGCAGCGGTGACCCATAGAAGAAAGGAGATGCCGAATGCTGTCTTGAGGAATATTTTTGAAGTGCTGTGTGCAGTTCGTGTAGTGTCTTAGATGACGGATTACGCTGACGCAAGCGTCGATCAAGAGTATCCCATAGATGTTCATTGGATGACAAATCCGGTGATCGAGAAGGCCAAGGTAACAACTGAACATTGCTGGAGGAAGACCTGTCAAACACGTGCAACGTGAGGTCGAGCATTGTCATGCTCCAAAAATCAACCGTTGACGTTGATGTAGGGACCGACGTGACGTTGAACTGGTCTTTGGGCAAAATGCTTACCATAGCCAAAAGCGTTCTGTTTTTTGCTGATAGTAAGACTAATTTTCTACAACGTGACGAAATAGATACTTCAAACAAAAGTAATACAAACACTAACTTAGTAGAACTACAAATGTCCTCAGTAGCACGTGTTGATTTATTTAAGAATCAAGCAACACAAATCTATCCAGTGATCATAAAACACGATGACATGCGTTATGAAATTTACCATGGCTAAGTACACCACTAAAACGTATATTTCGTACTGACGGACAAGAAAAAGATTTTTTTCGCCTGATATAAAGTCGTCAAAGCACCATAAATTACTGCAACGCTCCTCCACTCACAACATAGCGTGGGTAGACTACGTGGCAATATACAACCAAAGTCACAAATAGATGACTGTAGTTGGTCGTGGACGGTTTAAGAGTTTCAGGTATTAAACAGGCTCAGAGTAAAAGCAAACAGATTGCTCTAATGATCTCTTACTTTAGGGTTAAGTCCCCCGTTGATTGATATTAGGTTTATTCCAGCCATTCACGGAGGGGTATAAAGTGATGGGCTTGGCACATAAACCCACCTGTCGAGGCATTGGAGAAGCAGGATTCCCCATTTCTTATATTAATTAAGGTGAATGCAAAGTTTGTGAGTAGCGGCTGCTTACGGAAATCCTGGACATACTGTCACATTTTTCACGAACAGCTGGTGTCATCACATATTTTCCATGGCCTATTTCTTCAATTTCCGGTTCCATTTTCCTTTTACATGTACTGAAATCTCATCAGTTGTGTAATTGAAATATGTCTGTCTGATAGCATTTTATATTAAGAATTCGTGATTTGAGCCCACCCTAACTCACCGCCACTGCCCAATCCCTCTGTTTTGACAAATCATAGATTGCACGCTGTAAGTAATAGAGATTGACGACAGAAAGCTGTGTGGGGAATGGACTCTTAAGATGAAAAAGACTCTTTTAACGTGTAACATAATCCTTTTAGTGAGTGAGTGAGTTAAATTTTAACGTCACAGCGGCAGCCATATCGTGACTAGGATTTGAATTATAAATAAAGCCGTAATAAATAAAGTCAAATTATAAAACCCCGTCAACGAAGGACAGTAAAATGACAAGAGGATCACAGATAAAGATATAACACTAGTATGAAAAACTACAAACTTTTAACTATAGATGACAATACAATATACAGACAGGCTATATATTGCCAACAACTGAAGGTAGATCACCAGACTAGGGACCATAGGGACTTACAGTACATTTCTTTCCTGCATGGACACACAATCCTTTTAAACTTTTAACAAATTACTCACCACACAGCGCTACCTTGCGTCACCATCCATCCATTTAATTAAGTGGATTTTAATTGAAGTCAAATACAATTCTCAATTTTGACCCGTACCACATGCTGCCATGTTTTTCACATTAACACTTGACTTGACTTTGCACGTGTTTATGACGGGTTCTTTCAGATACATGGTGTCATCACTACTAAAACGTTGTTACCGATAAAACACAGGCTTATGATATAGTCGGAATAGTACCATAGACTATGCTTATGATTATTGAAAGGGTATTTTGTGATCTGCTAAGAAGACGAAGCTGAATTAATAAGGGAGTTTACGTTTTACAACGCACTGGCAACATTGCAGCCACGTAGCGATGAATTAAGGGAATATTTGGTCGAATATATGCTACGTCATGGAAGCGATATTGTTTATACGATATCTCAAGTTAGATCCAATGAGTGTTATTGTCATTCCATGTCCCTGGACAGAAATATAGCAATTTGAAGAAGACGTGGTTTGTCTTTTTAACTGGGATCAACACAACAGTTAGCAAAAGGCGTATGGACTTCTTACCCTTTTGACGTCAGGTCTTTAGAAAATATTTACATGTATATGTAAATACATTTGGCCTTGGTCCCGATTCCAATTCAGTGGTTAAGAAAATATCTTTGGGAACTGTTCCCGATCACCGTGATTCATCTTCTGGAGAATAAGAAATCTCTCTTTGCCTGGAGAATAGGAAATAAAAAGTTTTGGACTTTTCTTTTTGTTCGAAATCTACTCGGGGTTTCAGGAGTAGCGTTGTCCTTTTCGGACTCTTGGATGACGAGTGAGTGAGTTTAGTTTTACGCTACTTTTAGCAATATTGCTCATGTGGGTAATCGAACCCGGGTCTTCGGAGAGGCAGACGGTGACACAAGGTATGGCTGCGCGGTTAGTAATACAGATGGTGACACATGGTATGGCTGCGCGGTTAGTAATACAGATGGTGACACAAGGTATGGCTGCGCGGTTAGTAATACAGATGGTGACACATGGTATGGCTGTGCGGTTAGTAATACAGATGGTGACACATGGTATGGTTACACGGTTAGTAATACAGATGGTGACACATGGTATGGCTGCGCAGTTAGTAATACAAATGGTGACACATGGTATGGCTGCACGGTTAGTAATACAGATGGTGACACATGGTATGGCTGCGTGGTTAGTAATACAGATGGTGACACATGGTATGGCTGCACAGTTAGTAATACAGATGGTGACACATGGTATGGCTGCGCGGTTAGTAATACAGATGGTGACACATGGTATGGCTGCGCGGTTAGTAATACAGATGGTGACACATGGTATGGCTGCGCATTAGTAATACAGATGGTGACATGGTATGGCTGCGCGGTTAGTAATACAGATGGTGACATTATGATGGTTAGTAATACAGATGGTGACATGGTATGGCTGCACGGTTAGTAATACAGATGGTGACACATGGTATGGCTGCAGATGGTGACACATGGTATGGCTGCAGGTTAGTAATACAGATGGTGAGGTATGGCTGCACGGTTAGTAATACAGATGGTGACACATGGTATGGCTGCGCGGTTAGTAATACAGATGGTGACACATGGTATGGCTGCGCGGTTAGTAATACAGATGGTGACACATGGTATGGCTGCGCGGTTAGTAATACAGATGGTGACACATGGCTGCGCGGTTAGGATGGTGACACATATTAGTAATACAGATGGTGACACATGGTATGGCTGCGCGGTTAGTAATACAGATGGTGACACATGGTATGGCTGCGCGGTTAGTAATACAGATGGTGACACATGGTATGGCTGCGCGGTTAGTAACACAGATGGTGACACGTGGTATGGCTGCGCAGTTTAGTTAGTAATACAGATGGTGACACATGGTATGGCTGCACGGTTAGTAATACAGATGGTGACACATGGTATGGCTGCGCGGCTAGTAATACAGATGGTGACACAAGGTCGATTGCGCAAGGCAGTACTGCGTTGTGAACAGTAACGGCATAGAGTGAGTGAGTGAGTTTAGTCTTACGGCGCACTCAGCAGTATTCCAGCTATATGGTGGCGGTCTGTAAATAATCGAGTCTGGACCTGACAATCCAGTAACCAACAGCATGAGCATCGATCTGCGCAATTGAGAACCGCATGTGTCAACCAAGTCAGCGAGCCTGACCACCCGATCCCGTTAGTCGCCTCTTACGACAAGCATGGGTTACTCAAGGTACATTCTAACCCGGACCTTGACGGGTAGCACCGGCATAGACAGAAGGTGTGGCTAAATGTGTGAAACGTTTAACGTTACAGTGCAGATTTTACTAATTACAAGTGACTCGATGTAGATCTGCATGTTGAGTAATAGTGAGAGAGGTGAATTCAACGTACCACTGATAACATGATGTCTCTCCTCAGTCGAGATAACCGGGCAATCGACACCGACATTAGTGGCATTGGCATCAACCCTTGTGAGATAAGAGATACCTCAGGACTGATGATACTGAGGCTATGTTTCATCACTGTCGCTTGAAATATAAACAGTCAAAGCCGAAACAGATTAATAGGCATCATAGCGGCAGCAGCCTCCACTTCATTAAGACAACAAACATTTTGAAATTTGCCTTAAGGGGAATACTCGTGCTCTGTTGTGAAGCATATTGGCCAGACAATTAAGATAGTGCGTTTATTAATTTCTTGAAACAAGAAACGATATGTTAACTCAGAATTTCTCCCGTACGGTAAACGTCAGAGTGGTGGTGGTGATGGAATTGGGTTTAACGTCGTGCTTGAGAATATTTCGCTCATATGACAACGTGCATGCGTGTGTATATGTATGTGCAGCTGCTTGTACTAGCCCAGACTGAAGCTGGTTTTATAGTGCTAGCCCACTGAGATACCATGCCGCAGTGAAGCATGAATACCCCACTCAGACACATTATACTGACTCCGAGCCGACCAGTCCTTGCTGTACCCATCAATGCCGAGCGCCAGGCAGGGTCCAACAAGTACCATATTTTAACGTCTTTTTGGTATGATGCGGTCAGGGATCGAACCCGCGACCTTCCGCTCTCCGGGCGGACGGTCTAACCACTACACCACGGAGGCGGTCAAACGTCAGAGTAAAATAAAGGTGATTCATTAATAACAGCAGATGAGCTGGTCCTGACAGGTATGGTAATTAAGACACAAATGATTATGTCTAACCCGTGCTTGTCGTAACAGGCGAATGACAGGATCGGGCGTTCAGGCCCGCTGACACAATTGCGTAGGTTGATCACTTGATTGTCTGGTCCCTGTCTCGACTATTTTATATTATAGCCTAATAATGCTGAGTGTTCGGTGAAACAACAAACAAACGATAAACTACAAGGGTAACCACAATTAGCTTGTGAGTGAGTAAGATGGGCATTTAAACAACACGTTTAGTACAGGGAGGTGAACCCAACAGGACACAGGGGACTTTTACTCGTTTTGGGGGGAATCCGCAGTCCATCGTAATAAGGGGTATCTGTGGCTCAAACTGAAACACTCTGTTCCTGGAGCAGCAAAGAACCGTAACTCAGGAATTTCCGGTACCTCAGATCATCTGTTCACCGATCATCTGTCAGGTATGGTAATTCAGATCGTACGATGGGTATGGAATTAAGGCTGAAACTCAGAAAAAGATGACACACCATCATTCTTTCTGGTCCCTAGCATGGTGATCTACTTTCAGTTGTTGGCAATATAAAAGGCTATCCTGTTTCTATATTGTATTGTCATCTAAAGTTAAAATGTTTTAGTGTTAATTACTAGTTATAAATTGAAATATGTGTTAAACTAGTTCTTTTACTGTCCTTCGCAGACAGATTTTTATAATTTACCTTTATTTATTGTAATATTATAACATGTTTGTAGTCACGATATGACTGAAATAATGCCGATGTGACTTTAAATCTTAACTCACTCACTCTGCAGAGTTGACCCTGGCATGGCAGAGACGCAACTGCGCACAACAATTACAGCTCCTTGGGTTTTCACATTTGCATAGGTTATCCTGTGGGGTACATTGATATTCTGGCAGAGCAATTACAGCTCCTTGCAATTTCACATTTGCATGTTATCCTGTAGGGTAAACGCACAGTCTGACAGAGACGCAAAGACGGAGGGGAGGTCTACCTGGTCACCCCGTAACATACGTATTTAAAAGAACATTCATATTTAAAAGTTTGGGTATTTTCTGGTTTCTCATTTCTATAATCCGAATTATATAGAGAAAGTCAATCACCTGATTTCACGAGATGCAATAATTATAAACATCCGTTGCAATATTGGTACAGTTGTTTTGTTTGAGTAAAGCAGGACACATAATCGTAGTCCACAAATATACTTTTCTTCAGGCCTCCTGGATTCTTAGAAAGATAATGAACACACTTCTTTGTCTCGTGTAGTGAATTGCGTTATTTAGCAATGTCGTAAACAAGTGTAGTGAATTGCGCTATTTAGCAATGTCGTAAATAAGTGTAGTGAATTGCGCTATTTAGCAATGTCATAAACTAGTGTAGTGAATTGCGCTATTTAGCAATGTCATAAACAAGTGTTTCGACGTTGATGACCTCTGCGATACATCGGCAGACAGGTGTCCCTTGTTGTAGAAGATGTGACGTGCTGGGATAAGACTTTGAATATCGCTTAAATATATTTAAACTGCGGTAAACATAGACTAACATCTTATCAAAGAAATGAGCGAGCGAGTGTGTTTAGTTTTACGCCGCTGTAAGCAATATTCCAGCGATATCACGGCGGGGTACACCAGAAATGGGCTTCACACATTGTACCCATGTGGGGAACCGAACCGGGTCTTCTGCGTGACGGCTCTGAAATGAACATATTTTACTGTTGCAAAACTGATTCTAAATTATGTCAATGAAATACAGCAGAAAATAAACAAGGGAATTTCTTCATTTCAAGAAATTGTGATAATTTTGCACATGCTGCATTGGGGTATATTTGTTTCAGGGTCTGTATGGCTGACTACGGTAATCATTTATTGTTTCGACTGTAGTGGCATTCTTGTGTTGTGTTGTGTATGCCAGGTTTATTCATTTGCCATGACATACTTGACAGGCAATACTACATCTTTATCACACACGTTTCAAACAGAACTCCAAATCATGTCTTTGGCAAGGCTTCGACGAATGATCACGCCATTGATGTATCGCATTTATCGAATACTCTCATCATAATACGTCGATGGCATGTTTACCGATTTGGTGATCGATATTTTCAAGGGACGTGATACATAGGCAAGTTTACGTAATCATCTGAAACATTCCGAGAACAGTTTTATAATATATCAATAGGTACGCTTTGCCACTCTTTTCCCAGCACTCTACTGAATCGGGGAATGTGTCCGTGTCAAATAATGTCAGCAATGCAGTGAGACATTTTACTGTCAGGCTATGGTAACCATGGATGTTCCAGTCGGGTGAACACCAACCACACTTTTTGACCGCCGAATCAGAATGATGGATGCGTGGTTCCTTGAGCCAATCAGATGTCATTTTTCGCAAAAATTCGGCTTCATTTCTTTACCCCCACGCCTATACGAGGGGGTATCCAAAAGTTCCAATTATCACCAAGAACTTACTGAGCAATCAGGATAAAATTTTGACTGTAACATCAGTGATTCTTATCTAAAGTACTGTCGGAAATAGGAAAAAAAACGGTTTTTAGGCTGTTACTCTGTATCCCTAAAATTTACACAACTGCAAATAGCATATTTCGAAATAACCCACTTTGGCCTAACTTGGCATTCAGTGGGATGCGTAAAAGGATATCCTGAAGAGTATGTTTACTCGTAAAATCGGGCAAAACTTAGAAAAAATACGAATAGCTGCTGAAAACAATAGATCAGACTATAGATGGCAATTAGGTCGCTCAGCCAGGTATGGCGACGGACCCTTGACTCACCTGGCATGAAATGCATGTGCTGCCTACAGGCACGAGGGGTCATCTCAAAGATATTTTTACGTGTCTTTATTTCATGAAGTTTATGTTGAGATATGTAAAAGAGTATGATACCTGATAACCATAGAAACGCATCGTATTAAATATATATATGTATTATATGACCACCCGATCGCGAAGATCGACAGGACTGGATATTATTTGTAAATTGTTATGACATGCCGTGTACTTCCCCAGTATAATTGCCCTAAAGGATTATCTTATCTTAGCTGATATCTCTATCCCACAGCCCGGCCCCAACGATCGTCTGCGACACCCGTCCAGGTTTAGCTTTTGAGACCAACCCTCCTATCTGTTTCTTTTTATAGTGACAGTGAGACTCCATGGTAGCTACATCCTGAATAGTTTCAGCATGAAAGTTATTATTTTTTACGCCAGCTATCGTTTATAATGAAGCTACGTCTAAGTCAAACTGGGCATTTAAAAAGTGTCCTTTGTAATACAATATCGTCGTACACTAATTTGCATAAAGCCATGGTCTGTTGCAAATAAATCGTTTTGGACTTAGCAAAAACCCGCATTGCTCATTTCTGCACTAATCTCTTCTCAGAAAAGTCCTTTTTCTACGTTTCCTATGTCCCTACCACTGAGACTGTAGTTAGGCCGAACTTAGTTTAACAGATATTTTACTCTTGCACATATCAACTACAAAACCTGTAAAGGTAAATGAGAAAATACAGGGTTCTTTGTTTCTATTTCCGACAGTACTTTAGGTCACGGACCAAGAACTATCTACTTCACTAAATTCTCTCTTGTGCTAGTTGATCCTACACACAATCACCCCCAAGTATGGAGAAGATTGAGGCGTGCAGTGTCATTACGTTCTTGCACTTGAAGGGTTGCACTGCGCGACAAATTCACGATGAGATGAAATCTGTTTTTGGTGATGATAGCCCATCCTCTGACACTGTTGTGAGATGGAAAAGGAATTTCAAAACCGGTCACATGTCCCTCACAGATGAGCCAAGAAGTGGACGCCCCTGAATTGTTGATGATATGGACACCGTGAACAAAGGCGCTGTTTCAGGAAGATCGCTGTGTAACAATACAAATGGCTATGCATAAGACCTACTGGTGTTATGGCAGTGCATGGCACATCATTCATAACCAACTGCACATGTCCAAAGTGTCAGCATGCTGGGTTCCTCACTTACTGACTCCTCTTCAAAGACAGGCTCGACGGGACATGTCACCACAGGTATTGGAGCTTCTGGAGCAGGGTGAAGAGGATTTCTTCAGACGTCTTGTAACCATGGACGCACTAAGTGACTTTTTCGTGTTCCAAGAGATGAAGAACCCACTTCGTGGACGTCGATTTGACAACAAGAACGAGGCCATTCAAGAAGTAGAGGGTTGGTTTTCTATGAAGTCAGGGTACTTCTATTCAGCCGTTCTGCGCAAGGTCTTGAAATGGTGGGAGAAATGTGTAACTCGGGATGGTGACTATATAGAGAAGTCTTAAGGACAAGAAAGCAAAATAAAGTTTGTACCCTGAATAAGTCTTGGTGAAAATTAGAACTTTTTGATATCCCCTCGTAGCTACATTTCCGGTTACGAATATCGCAGAGAGAATATATACTGCAGTTACATAGCCCCTGTCGGTGTAGGTACTGTCTGGGTATTTGTGTTTGTTTGTTCTGTAACGCCACACTCAGCAATAACCGAGTTATATTGTGGCGGTTTGAAAATAATCGAATCTGGACCAGACATTCATACCATGACATGTGTCAACCAAGTCAGCGAGCCTGACCACCCGATCCCGTTAGTCGCCTCTTTCGATAAGAATGGGTTGCTGAAGACCAATTCCAACGCGGACCTTCAAGGGTGACACATCAAGGCTTACATAATAAAAAACATGAATCTGAAATTTGAACCCACTGCCATTTCATTATTTTAATCAACGGCCCACTATGTCACCTGCTTGCCAAGCCGTTCTCGTACCGGTAACGATGTAACTAATTCCTTCCATGATCTCAGTATTTATAATCTCCAAAAGACAACGATTCATCAACCCGAGATCTACCAGCAAATGAATTAAATTTGAAATCTGTAAACAAAGTATGTTGTAGTTATTCATTGTTGGTCGTGTAATGGAAATCTGTATCCAACTGGTAAACGACCTCATGACAGAGAATTAGTCTCAGCTGACCCCGTCACCACGTGTATCCCTATAAAAACATCCTAGCAGCCCTTCATCCACCGGTGTAAGAGAGACCCATTGTTCCTTATCTTGGTCGGACCCATTCCTTGGTCGTAAACAACACATGCCATCAGCCCTTCCCTGCAACCTGCCTTTAAAACTAAGGCACAGTATCATGTTCATCGGCTTCGCCTGATTGTCTCCTCAATACGATCCTGATACACGTTGCTCTACTTCCTTGAAACTTCCAATAAACTGATAGCGCTGGCCCTGCTAAGTATGTTATTACGTGAGAGGCCGTGCTCGTCAGGCAACTCGGCCATAGCTGTTACACCTATATCTTTCCTGCCGTCGGCGGCGTTGTAATGCGTGTATCTACGGGTCTGAACCTTTGACAACGTTGTTTACACAGTCCTGTTAACGGACCAGGTAGGAACATTTCTTCATTTTGCCATCGATGTGCTTCGTAGTTGATGAACCCATTATTTGCTGCTTTTCATTCTCTGGGTTTAATTGAACCACTTCCGAATGTTGTTTTGTCTTTTTTTACCCGAGTACTTCTGGTCAAAAGACTCATAGTGTCTGTCGCCCCAGTACAATATGTTTTGTTGTTTAACAATATTCTGTGGTAAACAATCGTGTCTGGACCGGATAATCCATCACTTTAGGCTTTCCTTCCTCTTCAAACTGACACGCATGTTATATCACTGGAATGTAGCTATCAGCGGCCTTTAGCTCAACTCACTCTCTCTACTTTTGTCTGCACTTGAATGACGTCATGTATACATGGCCAGATCCTTTAATATATACGCGTATGAACCCGTCGTTTTCTTGATATATATTCCAGTCATCCCGTCTACGTTCAGCTAATGTTAGTCTGAGAATGTGGGTGCGAAGATGACCTTGCAAAAGAATGTTAACAAACGGAACCTCTGATCAAAGAGTACATAACTAAAATAGAAATATTTCGTAAATGGAATCAGGTAAGCTGAAGACATGGAACCAATTGTTAGTTGTATGCACGTGTCATTTATCATGATATGTATACAAAACATAACTGAATAAATACAATAAATACCTCTGCTTAAAACGCAATTCCGCATTATGTAAACCAATATAATGGTGTAGACAAATACCACTTTAAGTATGGCTCTGACGTTCCCGATTGAATATAACAGGTGCATATATTTCCCAAAGCATTGGGGGCGGTGGGGGTAGCCTAGTGGTTAAAGCGTTGGCTCGTCACGCCGAAGACCCGAGTTCGAATCCCCACATGGGTACAATGTGTGAAGCCCATTTCTGGTGTCCCCCCGCCGTGATGTTGCTGGAATATTGCTAAAAGCGGCGTAAAACCAAACTCAGTCAGTCAGTCCCAAAGCATTGGTCCTTGATGACATTCTTCAAATAATAAAAATAGGATATCTTTCGTTAAATAATGCACATGATACAAAATGTCCCAAATAGTAATGAATCGGATGGCGTAGATTTCGGATTCATTGGGTACCACAGTAAACAAGATATTGCGAATGCGTTGCATGGTATGTCCATTTATTACATTTGCAAATTCAATCATAATAACATAAATACAATTCTCACGAGTAAGTCAGTTCATGATAGGTTATCATATATTGTTATTTATTCATATAAGTGACTCAAGGCATCAAATGTTTTCACAGTAGGATTGATTAATTTCAATACAATTCAGTAAAATATAATGATATCAAATAACAATATTAATATTGGTAAATAAAGATTGATATCATGACAGGAATCAATTACATCGCTACTGGTACGGAAACCGTTTGGCATACAGGCATAGTGGACCTTTGCTTTTAAAAAAATGAAATGGCAGTGGGTTCAAATGTCACATTCGTCAGATTGTATGCCTTGATGTGTCACCCGTGAAGATCCGGGACAGAATTGGTCTTCAGCAACTAATGCTTGTCGTAGTAAGCTACTGACGGGATCGGGTGGTCAAGCTCGCTGACTTGGTTGACACATCATCGTATCGCAATTGCGTGGATCAATACTCATGATGTTGATCACTGGAATGTTTGGTCCAGACTCGAATGTTTACATATAGCTTGAATATTGGTGAGGGTGGCGTAAAACAACACATAAACCAAACATAAACCTTGATCTGTAAGCTATTTCATTAGTCGACTGACTGACTTAGGTTTTACGCTTTTAGCAATTTCATTAACATCGAGGGGCTTCCACATACAACGTTGTAAATATCGTTACTCTTCTTTAATCTGACACGCCCCCTGATGTAACTAAAATAGCTGCTTAATGTGGGCCGTGATGTCAATCAGAATTCCAAGAATTCAAGTCATTATTTTGTTAAGGGATTCAGCCACTGTAATCTTATCAGACAGAACGACGTTTGTGAAAAGGTGTGTGGTAAGATCAACACAATGGAATACAAAACGATTTCAAGTTTGTTTGTTCTATTATGTCAAACTGACCTTACATACACTAATTGGGTAAGTGAAGTGAAAGAATCAGGCTGTCACAGCCAGATGGTCATGAACTATCAATTCCGTTGAGTAGTTTACCCTTGATTATTGCTACAATACATGGAATTATCATGAAACGGCCCTCCTATTATCAGAAATTTGCGGGCCGCTGCAAATGATATTGAACCGCTCAACCTTAACGACGGGCCACTATCAGTTCTGTTGCCAAGTGACGTCATAGTGGGTGCGTGGGTTTAAGGTTCATTCGACTTTGGCTTTGAACTGGCAGATATTCTGGGGCAAACAAGTCAAAGCAATCCGAATTCCCGCTTTAGCGGTAATATTGGTTTTCTTGCTGGTGCTAACCTTCACAATTGCACTATTAATGTAGTTATTGGACCAAAACCGAACACTGGCAACTGACGATGTGTCTGACATTGTTTGACATGTTGCAGGCCATAATTTAAAAGTGGTTTGATGAAAACTTCATGTTGCTTGTTGCATATACACTAAACACCAAAAGAAACGTTACCCTCCTTCCTTAGTGACGGAGGTACCTATCTTCGGCTGGCGTTGTGATGCGTGACCTCCACTTCTTGGTCTGTCTACGGTGACCCCTGTCTGTCTGAAGTCTTATAACCGTGATACGGTGGCACCAGAGGGCGACCCCATCTGCACCATCCCAATGGCTTTTTATATCTCTTCAGATGTTAATCGTGGCATATTTCTCGTACTTGTGTATCATATCATGCATTCTAGGCTCTCTTTATACCCAATATAATCATTCTACATGTGAAATGGCGGCAAATAATAATAATAATAATGTATTTATAAAGCGCCTAATATCCACCATAGAGATGCTCACTGGCGCTTGTAAATACTGCTGGAATATTGCTGCGTTTTGGGGACTGATATTGCCATATGTAAACAGAAAATGGAATAATGTTACTTTGCAAAATATGTGAACAAAGATAATTTTAGATGTTCCTTAACATTTTTTCACAATATCAAAGACGCGTTTTACTTGTTTTCATTAATGCAAATCAGCAGAAAATGTTTTAAAAGACTGAAATCATAGAAATGATTATTTTACAATTTTACACACTCTACAACAGTTGTTTCTTGTTTTAATAGTTGAAAAATGGTGAATTTAAATGGTTTATCTTTGTCTCAAAGCAGAATTTTATTTCAACCTTTCTTTTGGACATCTGAATCACTGTTATTGGTTTATTATGGCATGGACGAAAATAGGACAATTTATCTCTTCTGAAAAAGATGCATTTAACCTAAATATGAATGCATTTGAGAATTTATTTTCATGATTTACATAAAGCTCTGTTATTTAGCTTTCTTGTAAACTAATACCTTCTAACATATCTTTGATAGGTTTTAAGTAATTCATAAAGGTAGAAGGGTAACATTTCTTTTGGAGTTTAGTGTATTACAAGGTAAGAATTGGTCTTCAGCAACCCATGCTTGTTGTAAGAGGCAACTAACGGGATCGGGTGGTCAGGCGCGCTGAAGTGGTTGACATACGTAAAACTGCCTAGATCGATGCTCATGATGTTGATCACTGGACTGTCTGGTCCAGAGTCGATTATTTACAGACCGCCGCCATGTAGCTGGAATATCGCTGAGTGCCGGGTTAAAGAACTGACAATCAATTACCAATGATTCTTAAAGGCTTATCATATCTGCATCTACTGCAAGTTGCGAGACCCTCTTTATGTCGAAGGATTTCCAGCAACTATTTCGACTAAGTCCCTTCACAGAAATGTCCCTGTGCAGAGCAATCTTGTCTGGTAGTTAAACTGCCAGTCTATCAGTAATATGTGGTCAGCAGATATTCCTGAGTTCCTCAACCACGGCTCAGCAGCACGCATTACACAGCACAGCTGGTGACTAAACACTCCGAAAGCTAATTTTGCTTTCAAAATACTATATTTCATTACTTTGAACAATACCACAATTCGGCCCAGCTAGACCTGCTGTCTTGTAAACGGTGCCAGGCAGTTTGCCATCATGTGGACGAGCAAAGATAGATTAGAGTCTTTCAGTTTCATATATACTCTTAAAAAACAACAACTTGACATAGGACAAATTTGAAATTTAGGATAATATACTAGCCACATAAAGTAAACTGTGCAAATATTATCCCAGTTGATAGGTACGATAACAATGTCAAAGGTACATATAAACTTTAATGGAGGGATCATGAGATCATAACAAGTCACGAGAATTGCAATTGAAAAGTCAATCACAATGACGTCACGAGTCCACAAGCGGGACAGGGGTCAAACGACCATGTCACAAGCTCAATAACGGGTATGTCCACCATCGGCATTGCGAACAGCAGTGCATCGACGACGCATAGAGCCTATCAAACGTGCAAAGAAGGCTTGTGGGATGTCACGCCAGATTTTCTCAAGTTCTGTTGCAAGGTCAAGGACGTTATCTGGCGGATGAGGAAGACGGCGTAGACGTCGATCCATCTCGTCCCAAACATGCTCTATCGGGGAGAGATCCGGTGAATTTGCAGGCCAAGGCAGTAAGTCAACGTTGTGGTGTTGCAAGAAATCCATATCAACTCTTGCCGTATGAGGGCGGGCATTGTACTGTTGGAATGTTCACCCAGGGCCATGACGTTGCAGAAAAGGAATTGCCACAGGTCGAAGAATCTGATCCCTGTAGCCCACTCCAGTTAAGTTGCCCTGAACAATCACCAAAGGAGTTCTTTGGCGTGCTGTTATTCCACACCCCAAATCATCACGGAACCACCACCAAAGCGATTCCTCTCCAAGACACAGGCCTGTGCATAACGTTCTCCCACGCGTCTATAGGCACGTTGACGTCAATCACCATGGGAAATGTTAAACCTGGACTCATCTGTAAAAACAACATTTCTCCACCAAAACAAGGGTCTGCGGACATGATTTCGGCACCACATTCGGCGAGATTGTCGATGACGTTGTGTCAGGATAGGCCGTATGGCAGGACATCGTTGTCTGATCCCGTGATGACGTAAACGTTGTCGAACTGTGTTGGGGTGGATACGGCGAATTCCTGGAATGGTTCGGGCAGTCATCACTGCAGTCTGAAACCTGTGGCGAAGATGGGTCACCCTTATCCATCTGTCCTGTCTTGGCGTTGTTACACGTGGACGTCCAGAACGTGGCCGATCGATGACGTCATTTGTGTTCTGGTAGCGTCTCACCAGTGCAGAAATGGTGTTCCGGTGGCAGTGGAAATGTGCAGCCACTTGTCGTTGAGACATTCCCCCACGGACCATCCCAATGGCCTCATGACGTTGTGCAGACGTGAGCCTTGGCATGCTATGCGTTTCAATAGCCGTTTAATTTCTTGAACGATCGCAAGGACAGGGGTTGAGCTTTCCAAAGTGACAGTATTGTGTGGCATTCATTTGCTCTGATTCTCTTTCCCGGAATGCACGTGCAACAACGTATTGCACGTCTCAAAAACGAAACCACTGACGTCACGGAACGTGGCACGTGCATGCATATTGGATACATGTCACTAATCTCTGAGTTTAAATCCTTCTGTGTCTACACAGGTTTGATAAATTTAGATTTTAAATTTTTGTATGCACAGTTTCTTTATGTGCCTAGTATATTGTACACAAACCAATCCATGCTGAATCCCAGCATGTGGGGAAATGGTTGCCGACGACAAAACGTTTTCAAAAGAAACGTTGAACAAAAACGTAACGTTACACTCACGTCTGTAGTGAATCGCTAAAAGGCACCCTACATGAAATGCACGAGCATCATGAAATTGTGTATCACCCTGAGCTGAAGCCTAGGCTATGATTGTAGGCTTTAAAATGCCACATCAATGATACCCCACATGCATTGCTTTAAGCCACTATCGACGACAAGAGAATGAACAGACTGACAGAAGCCCAACGGCACAAAGCCATCGGCCGTTTACAAGGACGGACATCGCAGCATGATGTGGCAAGACACTTAAGCGTGTTCACACAGACCATCTCAAACCTACAGACCCGATACAAACGTACTTGGGGTGCTAATGACAGACCCAGGTAAGGTCGCCAAGGATCGCCACATCCGGTTGAGACATTTTCGCTCATACACCACGGCCGCATCATCCACAACAATCCAAATCCCTGGACTGCGCCGAATCTCCGACCACACAGTGCGCAGTTGGCTATGGGAAGTCAGACTTTTTCCCATAAGACCAGTTCAACGTCACGTCGTTCCCTACATCAACGTCAACGGTTGATCTTTGGAGGATGACAATGCCCGACATGACGTTGCACGTGTTTGACAGGTCTTCTTCGAGCAATGTTCAGTTGTTACCTTGGCCTTCTCGATCACCGGATTTGTCCCCCATTGAACATCTATGGGATACTCTTGATCGACGCTTGCGCCAGCGTAATCCACCACCTCAGACACTACAAAAATTGCACACAGCACTTCAGCAAGATTATCAAAATATTCCTCAAGACAGCATTCGGCATCTCCTTTCTTCTGTGGGTCACCGCTGCCAGGCTGTTATCGATGCTCGTTGTGGTCATACCAGAAACTGACACACCAGAAAGTGATGATTTTACTGTAACTGAGCAATGATGTCATGTTTGAATCAATTATATGCACTCAGTAAGTAAACTCCCAAACACCATGTCAAGTTTCATTTTTTGAAGAGTATATATACAGTATATATATAATATTCAAAGTTCACTCTCGGTAATTATATCGTTTTTGGGATTTGTTTTGGCTGTACTTTTACAGTGTAATGTTGTGTGTACTGCTGAGCAAATGTGGGAACGTTTGTATTTGCATTTGAAGGCCACATCAACTGTCTTTGATGCATCTACTTCTTTACGTTTGAAGCTGGCCACGTAAGGAGGAAATTAAATTTATTTCCGACAGCATTTAAGCTACACAGTTGGTAAATTCACAATCCAAATTCGTAATACTCAGCATTAGATCTACAAATATGAATATATTTCTTGGGGTGCCCAAGCCGGCACTGCATGTTGACTTTTGTGACAAACCATTACAAAAATAACAACAACATACAAACAAAAAATATTTAAGAGAACAAAACAACAAATTCAAACAACTTCCCCATCTGTCTCAAAGTGCAACGCAACACACACGGTAGTATTAACACTGTTCTTGATGTATATTTTTCGCGGATTTTCAGAGACCCATTCCTATTATTTTCACCTTTACACGAAACGAAATTTGATCCTGGGGATAGTCAAGACTGTCCATTCTTGTGCACTGATGTTCTATATATTTAACGCAAGAATGAATTAGTTCCTCACCTGTCCCAGATAACTGCACTGAATTTAATATACAATCTACAAGTATAATGACACTCAGACATACAGATACAGCCATATATTTTCATTACGGCCAGAAGAAATAAGATTATACTGAATGGTGAGAGCAGCATTTGAGCACAGCTCATCAACTGATGAATCACTTTAACTGTCGTTACGAAAGAAACTCTGATAGTTTGAATTACTCATTCGTTACAGATATCACTGTTTAATAAACACACAACTATGTGAAATATGACGTGCTGACAGGACTATATTTTGTCATCAACGCTGAATCAGTCGAAAGGAGCCGTCCCTAACGCTCTCTAACCACACACACATTTACTCCGTTCTCAGACGGATAAACACCTCCCAGTAAACACCACAGATATTCATGTAATGATGGAGATGGAAATGCTTCTAGAAAACCGTTGTTTTAATGACTAATTTCTTCATTTGTCCGTCAGTTTTGCAATTTCTTGTGGTCTATCGGATTACTATAGTCTGTTTGCAGTAAAAACGTAGCGATGAATTTCGCTTTAAACAAAAAAGTAAATCAAATAAAGTGAAATTAAGATTGCGAATCCTCATAATTATTTAGTTTTATTCATCTTAGGATAAAAGTTGTTTAACAAACGATCATAGTTTCAAACCGCTATTATCGGTTTGTATTGACTTTATTTGATTTACTTTTTTGTTTAAAGTGAAATTCATCGGAACGTTTTCACTGCAAACAGACTATAGTGTCTGAGATATGGCCTTCCGCTGCTACAAATTCAACAGCATCAAAAAGACTAGAGTATCACTTATATGCAAATACTTTTGTCGAAGCATCATTTCAGCATTCAATTTGTAAACGAAAGAATCCCCTCTTGGAATATTTGGGCCGTTGCTTGAATTATGTCGTGTTAATCTAATTCCGCCTTTCGTGTTGATGTTGCTTTAGGGTAAATATAATCATAATTGATGACTGGACCGACACCACACACAGAACATCATATTTCTGATTGAACTGATTAGTAATTGTCTGTCTGGTTCGCCTGGCATTTACTAAACTGGATTCGATATTATGAAACTAGAGAGAATGTTTAATTTCCCTCAGAATTCATGTTTTGGAGATTGAAAATGAATCGTGACTGAAAATAAATCGTGAAAAAGGTTGGGCCCATGGGCCAGAATTTCTAACTTCTAATGGACGTCCGCGTGAATCCCTTTTTTCTTTCCAAATCAAAGTAGAACTCTATTCATGAGGTAATAACGGACAGAAAGAACAAATGAGAAAAGAAGAACAAATTTATGAAACTAATTAAACGTTTTAGAAATAATGGAAAACATTTTTACAGGAAACTCAAAACAAAGGGTGATGGTGAACATAATAAACGGCCTTCCATGGATGTCAATGAAAGGTTCTGGAAACAGTTGTGGTCTGTACCCGGCGACTGTAACCTTGAGGCACCATGGGTCTGTGATTACGATCACGCAGTGCATAAAAAAATAACTGGGTCGTTGGTCAATAAAATCTCGCCAGATTGTCTAAAAGTTGTTATAAAAAAGTCTAAATCTAATTTAGCTCCAGGACCTGATGGAATTCGAAACCGGTACTGGAAACTGTTCGCCTGTGTCAAAACATCCCCATTATTCAGCAATAAAAAGGTATGAAATATATTTACAGATTACAAAATCCTATCGCCAAAGGACAGTACGACAACTAGTACAGCATATAAAATAGTAAACTGTTAAGTGACAACACAATATACATAATGGGCTATAGATCGCCAGCAACTGAAGGTAGGTAACCATACCAGGGACAATGGGGAATTTCAGTTCCTTTGCTACCTGCATGGACCCTAGTTGGATGGTTTAAAAGGATGTCAGTTTGCTAATTTGTCTTCAACAAATTTGACAAGGAATTCTTGTGCCTTCTGAGATACCAACTGGATGTGAAACTACAGATTCGGGACCGGTGGCACTGAATGAAAACAGAACAAACCTGACATATTGTATAAAATGATTTAGTGTGGATTTCCACATGGCTTTCAGCAAGATTCCAGTGAGTGATTGAGTTAAGATTTTAGGTCACATCGGCAATATTTCAGCAGTATCGTGATTTTAACAAGTTATAATGTCATAATAAATCATTATTAAAACCTGTCGGCGAAGGACGGTAAGAATAACTAGAATATCACATATATAATCGTAAAACTAGTATGAAAATCTACATGTCTTAACTATGAAAGACAATACAATATAAAAAAAGTTGCTATAGCTCGCCAACAACTGAAGGTAGATCACCATACTAGGGACCATGGATCAACATTCCAGGGGGAACCTGAAGTGAGCTTAATGTATTGTACCCATGAGGGGAATCGAACCTGGGATAATGGCGCACATTTTCCCCCTTGTACGAGTTGACTACCACACTCACTACCCCACTGTTCCCATTGTCCGAGCAGAATTTTAAAACAAGCGTTGAACTTTTGCACACATTACATGACATTTAGTAAACATGTATAATATCTACGTTTTCTAACCCTGGTGATAAGCAGAATAATCCAATCAGTTGGATCACAATAAGTTTGCCTTTTTTAACTAGAGACGTTAGCTATACGCTGTTGTGTCCCTCCTACGGCAGTGACACCCATTGATGCTGTACAGGAAAACACCAAGAGGCTGATTCCTTGACATTTTCAAGATTTGCCTTGATACATAATCAATATCGCAAAACCGTGCATGCTGTGTTAAATATCCACGTAATATGATAACGCTAATTTAACTTTGGTTATAAGCTGGATAGTATCGATCAGAATTTATAGTATCGAAAATCCTGACACAGGAATGGTGGGAAACCGTTGCCAAGACAACAATCTTTATACATTTTTTTATATATTTTTGAAAAACAGTCAACGCACTTCAAAAAGATGTAAACATCCTGTTTATCCAGAATTTAATCAGTTTTCCTAAAGATCGACGCTAAAAGCCGTCAGCAAGGTTAAATTTCGGCCAACACATTGAAGATTTTTTATGAAACTGTGCTCTTTGCACTACTTGAACATAGCCCTTGCTATTCACAATCAATATGTTGTCGTCAGATTCAACAAAATAATACTTAATGTACCACTATCACGTCAGTGATTGGTCATGACTCAACTGGCCACCGTCATATGTCAAAACATTTGCTGTGCAGGGTGGGTCAAGAAATAACGATTTGCAAATTGTGTGGTTGTCTGGTGCTAATAATAGAGTAGGACAAGCTTGCACTTTCCGCAAACACCTGTTCTCGCTACTGATTGTCAGAGATCCATTCTTACAACTTTAATCGCTGTTTTCACATTAAAGACAAGTTGAATCTGTTTGTGTACACGCCATCGTCATTTGGCAAATTGTGTTTTACCGTTGCGTACACTTTTCGCTAGCACCCATTCTAATAATTGTAATCACTGTTTTGACATCAACGCCCAATTGAATATGTTTCTCCAGATAACAATATGAATATTCTCTGGCGATGGCGTTCAGGAATCACGAAAGCGAGTATTTTTAAGGAAATTCGCTTTTCATCTGTGTGGCAAACACTGGAATTCAAAATCGAAGTCAACTGCGTTCAATATGCTATAATAGTATCGTTATTTGGCAAATAACCTTTGGTCTATCTTTATTACATGCTGAAAAACCTTGTCAATTTGTACGATGTAAGCAAACACAATCGTGTTGTCGTTTTAGTTGGAATCTCATTCAGTATGTTTGTACATCATGTCTGCTGACTGAAACATATGTATATGAGTTTTCATTGTTTCAAATTGTTTAAATAAATTGTTATGTTGCTGATACTTCTGTTTAATGTCTACTGTTGGCAAATGTACCTATAATGATATTCTGATCGGTACTGAAACATGACTGGCCTGTGCAGGTGTTTGTGGCGATTGTCATCAGTGTTGAATGATCTGCACAAGCTAGGACTGTAACTCGTACACAGCACACACTGTGTCATACGTTTGTCACCAACAATGCCATTAACCGGGATCTAAACAGTATCATCGACAAACCCTTTATTACGTAGCTGCTCCTTTGTCCATTGTTCCAATAGAATGTTGATTATGAACAATATGAAGGCCCAGTCAACAACTATATATTTCCGTTGACCATATCTGTATGAAAAGAGATCAACAATTCTTGCACATGAAACATGAAACAAGACATACAATACTGATACTGATTTCAATTGCACCTTTATGTATTTTTGCGAATTAATCATTGATTTTACATTGTGTTTTGAGTTGAAATCGATACGTGCAGAACCAGATAGTGAAATCAGTTAATATCCACGCACGATCAATAACAATCAACAAGTTACAATGTCATTCACATGATAGCAATCATAAAAGACGCAACAACGAGTCAGATACGTGACAGTGGGAATCAATACGACAGACGACGTATTACATGTCCTTGCGATCACGAATAACCTCAACTTATCAGCTGACTATCATGAATTAATCACGAGTTCCATTCTTGATCATGCACTGTTCTCAGATAGCTATCCCGTCGATACTGCACACGTCGATATGTCGTTCATGAAGGAGGACTAGACTCACTTCTTTGGGTGGTGCCCACATTCTTCAAAATGCTTGCACAGTGTAGTTTGTCCAGGAAGTAAACGGACATACTCCCCACTGTACCATGTGAGTAACAAAGGCGTCAAGTGCATACCAGAATTAAAACTACCACACGAAGGAGGCCAGGTGACTCACAAATACTGATACTCAAAGTCACTACTAAACCTCGATACTATCCGTAATCCTCAACCAATCTGCTGAAACTTATTATCATCAGAAATAAAGCTACATACATAGTGCAACATAACAAATGCGAACTATATCAAACTTCGTCGGAAAACCTTTCTATTTTATCCTACATTTCTATATGTTTCGATGAGAAAATAGTGGTGTTTTGTTTGTGCGCATATGGTACACTTAGGATGGGCCTGTATGCTCATTGAAATCTCCATTGTAATCACCACCAATTAATAAACATGAGTTGACGAAAGAGAAACCTCAATTGCACCATCAGAACAGCTGACAAACACACAAACTACGAGATTCCGATGTCCGTATGTGGAGGGAAAGCCATTGTGAGTCCCATACGGATTGCATCGTAAGGCATAACGTGCATTTTTCAGCTTTGCTATCACTAGACGTCATCTTCCTATCATGCAACTTGCTTAGGGCAAACGCTAAGTAATCTGCAGCATGGTTCCGGAAAGAAGATAAATACAAGACGTGCACAACATCAAACGGACAATCAAATGCTATTTCATTAAGAATAGTCCCATGAGCTTCCGGGAGCAACACCTATGTGCAAATTATTACCAAGATGGATTAAGATAAATGCAGTAGAAGACTCCTCAAATAGATATGCGTCAAATGGCCAGACGTCTGTGTCAGGATTCAGTGGTGTTTGTGTGACTTGTATAACCTCGACATTGCTATCGCTACTCATTACACTCATGTGTCTGCTGTGCTTTATGAGACTATGAATTCCGTGCATCAGTCCTTCAAACTAATGCCATCAAATTTATTATTTCTGGTTCAAGTTATGAATATACTTTAGCAGAAGATGTTTCGCTTCAATAGGTGTATCTTCTTCAAATGTACCCATTTCTTGATGCTGTGATACTTTACTTTTACTGTCCTTCGTTGACAGCTGGTCGATTATTTACAGACCGCCTCCTTATAGCTGGAATATTGCTGAGAGGGGTGTAAAACTAAACTCAGTCAATCACTTACTCGTTGACAGGTGTTTATAATTTACATTATTTATGGTGAATTTAAAACTTGTTTTTGTCAAGATATGGCTGAAATATTGCCGATTAGACTGTAAATCTAAACTCACTCACTCACATATACAGCTTCAGTATTGCAGACTACAGGGTAAAATATGAAACATACCCGATTGAGAATCGATGCTATTCCTATTATTTTTACACCATTCATGGAAAAGTTCTATTCTCCATGTTTTATCGGCATGCTAGAAGCCTGTCGGTCAATAATGAAGCATACGACTTAAAGTTACTTAATAATGGTGTAAGGATCCACACCAAAACGTCGCTTTATGCAATAAACAAGTTGCTGTGTATAACGTCAGTACTTGTATTTTCACTGAGACAATATTTCATCATTCTACTAGCAACATTAAATTCAAAGTATCACTTTTTGACGTGTTTAAGAATTACTAAAGAGTAGGAGGAAATTTGACCATGCCTTCTAAGGCCTACAAAAATTCCTCAACGCGAATCCTGTTTTTGCTATTTTACTTTTTTAGCTGATTGTATTTGTTTTTTGCCTAAAACAAATTTCCGATATCACGAAATCTCCGCTGGTAAATAATTATCAACAGTCTCATAAATTTTGCAGATATTCACTTTTAACATCGGTTTAAGAGCATGTTCAGGAATTCTATCTATTAAACAATGATGGCCCCTGGGTTTGCGAAAATGTGAGCTCATCCTGTCAAACTAGTGGGTTCTAACATCTCATATACATTTCTTGATATATATTTTCAAGGGAGTTTGTTTGTTTTTTTCTGTTTCCAATCACAGCGTTTGTTGAGATTAACCTTTGTTCTTTTAAATGCTAACATGGACATGCCACTGGCCATTTTAAATTTTTCCTCGTTAGGTCGACGGAGTCTATTATTAGGAACCCGTTAGTCTGGAAACGTCACGTTATTGAGTCTTTCTGCTGTCTACATCGTTACAAACTACCCTGCAGCGTCATTCACTGGCGTACTCATAGAGGTTGTCATTGTCCTGGTACAGCAATTTCCACAAGCCTTCAGTCTATCGTTATGTTATTCAAGATGGTTGTTTCGCTGGCACCACAAGTCGGGGTCTTACATGGTTTACTTGCCTACCGACAGTGTCATTACTGTTCAAACCCATCTATCCAGTGTTTCACAGTGATAGCAGTCGAATGCCAAACTTGCCAATATTTTATGCAGGAATATGTCATATCTTCCAATCTCGTTTAACGTAACGTGGAAGGCACGTATTAGCCATAGGTCTAAGACAGTAAAATTGGCTTTGTTGTGGTCCTTATGAGTGTTAGAATTCCAAGTCTTCCATAGTTATTGCACTTAACCTGTGTGAACCGTACTTTTGTGTGCTTCACCAAACTGGTGAACGTCCGTGACTTCCTTCAATTCAGACGTTAATCCAGTATTACACTGATAAGACATTATATTACTGCCATACTATGCCAAACATCAACTGGTCATCTCCCACTGAAATGACCATCTTATCTTCCGATTAAAGCTTTTGGAAGTTCATACTCAATGTACCCGTGAACATCCAGGTTAGAATTGTCTTTCAGCAACCTATACTTTTCGTAAGGGGCGACTAACCAGACCGGGTGCTCAGGCTCGTTGACTTGGCTGATATGTCATCGTATCCAAAATTGCATAAATCGATGCTCATGCTGTTCATCACTGGACTTTCTGGCCCCAACAAACCAACCGGTAAAAAAAATCGAATTTGCATGCTGTTGGCATACTGGGCCCTGGGTAACGTACTTGAGTGAGTGAGTGAGTTTAGTTTAGTTTTACGCCGCACTCAGCAATATTCCAGCAATATGGCTGCGGTCTGTAAATAATCGAGTCTGGACCAGACAATCCAGTGATCAACATCATGAGCATCGTACTGCGCATTTGGGAACCGATGACATGTGTCAACCAAGTCAGCGAGTCTAACCACCCGATCCCGTTAGTCGCCTCTTACGGCAAGCATAGTCGCCTTTTGCGGCAAGCATGGGTTGCTGAAGACCTATTCTACCCCGGATCTTCACTGGTCGGGTAACGTACGTACTTGAAGGAATCATCTTTGACGTTGTCGAAAAATAAAATCAATATAAAGAACTAGGATTGCCTCCATGGCAATACTGACGGCTACCTTTACTTGTACTGTTTCTTTGGACGCCAGCTGGAACGTCCATTTTAACTCTTGGAATTACGGGTGTTTGAAGTGTATTTAAGGGCTAGAAAGCGTCCACAACGCAGGCAGAACACGTTTTTGACACGCGAACGGATCAGTGAAATGCATCCGGGGTCGCGGGGTCATGTAGCTTTTAAATAGTTCCCACTTTAACAGACCGTAGCTCCGTTGTCCTTGGGTCTACTGTCAAAACGATAAGTGTTCTGGCATCGCCATGATCCTAGCTACCTGACGCATAGAATTATGTGCATATATTGCATTTGTGAAACAGCCATAGATTTATGTGTATATAGTGCATTTGTGAAATACCCATTCAAACATTACTGTGGTGCAGTTAAGATGATTTAGAAAGTACGACTGCCATGGCCGCAGTTTTGTGTGTGAAGTTTTATTCTGTTTTAAATGTATAAGATATTGTGCGTTTATGTGCTGGATTACTGCAATCATGATGATGTAGCAGAAAAGGTTTGCGCGATCCTGGCACAGTCAGGCTGATAAACAAACTGCTGGAGTCCCAGTTGTTACCAAAAGCGCATTGCTCTTTGGGCATTGGAAAACCAGGAAGTGGAGTTTTTTGCTAGATTTTACCAAGCAGGAACGCACAGTCAAACAAAGCAAAGGAATTGAGCAATATATACAGGCATATTGTTACGAGTGGAGAGATCACACAACAATTTAAACTTATTTTAATAATGGCAGTCTATACATATGTACACATGTCTAAAACAAGTATCATTTGATATGGTTCAAAGTCTTACTTTGGATAAACAATTGTTCCTGTTCGATCACATTCCTCAGAACAAAAACACAGAAATCCATGAAATGAAATCCACTGCATGCCGACATGGCATATTCAGAAAGTCAGTTTTACTAGCCGACATGGGTAAACCTCTCATCTCGCTCCCGACTTGGCCACTGATCACTTTGTATTTTTAACTTGCTTGAGCAAGTCAAAAGCCCAAGCTACAATTATATTACATCATCGGGGGTTGTTTCATTACCCCAGCTTACTTACAGACACTGGAGAGTGGTAACTGGCAAGCATAGCTTCTGAGTCATGGTGAACAGGCATTGTAGGGAATATATATATATATATTTAGAATCTCTTCAAAGTTATAATTATATATATATATATATATATATATATATATATATATATATATATATATTTACAGATTTATAGATATATATTTATATGTATATATGTATAAGAGGTTATCATAACAATATACAAACAGAGAGATATCTGGTAAATGTTGCAGACTTTGTTGTAATCAAAAAGTCAAGCGCATTGTTCTTTGGGCATTGGAAAACCAGGAAGTGGGGATTGTTGCTAGATTTCACTGACGTCTCTTTCAGTTATTTCGCTCCTCAGAGTTTACTGGCGCTTCTTTCAGCTATTTCGCTCTTCAGCTATCTGAACACTAACAAAATGCGAACCATCCTAATGTTCGTGTCGTAATTGTGACGTAATTATTGACTTTTACATAACAATAATGTGAAGCAAAGATGTCTACAGTTTGGTACCTTCAACATTGAAATCCGTTGTTTTTTCGCAGAGCTATGACATTTATATGAACCCAATGAAAATGCGTTTTGGCGATAACTCCCAAACCATTCAAGGTATCGACATGCCTTGGGTTATTTATGTAGGCCGGAGTGTGGGTTTTTACAACGATATATCAAACACGATTGTACTATTTGCCGTTCAGGAGGAGAAGATTTTTAAACACAGGCACCGTCAAAATTGCGGAATATTTATTCTGCCGCCCGCTTATTTTATGCGCCTAAATAATAGAGGAGGATGATGTCTACATCGAGTGAACATTTTGTCAATTTATCTCTTCTAATTTTTGAGATATTGGGGTTAAAACATTTTGACGTTTTGGGGTATCTGCCCTTAGTGGAAGCAGGGATTCGTTGTATCAATTTCAGCATACAGGCTATCATCCCTGAAACTTTCATGAAAATCGACCCAGCGGTTAGGTCAAGAGAGCTGGTACAAAAAACCTACAAATAATAAGAATAATAATATTCGGGTAAAAACAGTAGGTCTTCATCAACTGATGAATGACTTCAGCTGTCGTTACGAAAGAAACTCTGATAGTTTGAATTAGTCATTCGTTACAGATATCACTGTTTAATAAACACACAACTGTGTGAAATATGACGTGCTGACAGGACTGTATTTTGTTGTCAGCGCTGAATCAGTCGAAAGGAGCCGTCCCTGACACACTCTAACCATACACACATTTACTCCGTTCTCAGACGGATAAACATCTCCCAGTAAACACCACAGATATTCACGCAACGATGGAAATGCTTCTAGAAAACCGTTGTATTATTGACTAATTTCTTCATTTGTCCGTCAGTTTTGCAATTTCTTGATGTCTATCGGATTACTCGTGAGATATGGCCTTGCGCTACTACAAATTGAACAGCATAAAAAAACTAAAGTATCACGTATATGCAAATACTTTTGTCGAAACATCAACTTACGACATTGAAATTCAATTTGTTGTTGCTTTAGGGTAAATATAATCATAATTGATGACTGGACTGAAACCACACACATAGCATCATATTTCTCATTGTACTGATAAGTAATTGTCTGTCTGGTTCGCCTGGCATTTACTAAACCGGATTCGATATTATTAAACTAAAGAAAATGTTTAATTTCCCTCAGGATTCATGTTTTGGAGATTGAAAATGAATCGTGACACAAAATTCAACTCATTTAGACTTAATTCGGCTGATTTAGAGCGATATTAAAGTATCTCGCCCATGGGCGAAAAAAAATTGGCTCATGGGCGAGAATTTCTAACGCGTTAACCTCTTTCTTCTTTTGAATCAAAGTTTAACTCTTTTTATGAGGAAATAAAGACCGAAAGAAAGTACACATGAGAAAAGAAGAACAAATTTATGAAACAAATTAAACTTTTAAGAGATAATGAAAAACATTTTACAGGAAACTCAAAACAAAGGGTGATAGTGAAGATGATAAACGGCCTCCCATGGATGTCAATAAATGGTTCTGGAAACAGTTGTGGTCTGTACACGGCGATTGTAACCTTGAAGCACCATTGGTCTGTGATTACGACCCCGCAATGCATAAAGAAATAACTGGGTCATTGGTCCGTCTGAAAGGTGTTATAAAAAAGTCCAAATCTAATTCAGCTCCAGGACCTGATGGAATTCGAAACCGGTACTGGAAACTGTTCCCCTGTGTCAAAACACCATCCCTCGTGGACGCAGGTGATGTTCCTACATGGTTCAGCAAAGGTCTCACACTACTCCTCCCCCCAACAAAGGGGAAGTGGCTGATCCCAAAAACTTCCTCCCAATTACATGTTTAAATACACAACATAAAATATTCACAGGGTATCTGACAAACCTCGTGTCATCTTACTGCTCTTCCCATGATATAATTTACAGAGAGCAGGAAGGGGTGTTGGGGGTGCAAGTGTCAATGATTTTGGATGAGGCTAAATCAAATCTTGTCCTTCAGCTATCTTGTAGTGCAAGTTCGAGACAAGCTCCAGAATGCCTACACCCAAGACAAACTTCGGGCCGAGTATAAAACTCGCTTACAGAAAATCTGGAGCTCAGTGCTAAATGAATAAAACCCATATACAGCCTGAGAAGAATTACAGCCGACAAACCTGATCTTGTCCTTCTTGATAAAGCTAATGAATTTATTTATATTTTTGAAATTTCTGTCCCTTTTGACAGCAACGTGATTGGAAAAATTCTGGAAAAAACATGCTAAATATGCAGATCACACCTTTGCGATGTCTCGCATGCATCCCGAGTACACTGTCGTAAGAATTCCCATTGTTCTCGGTGCCCTTGGTTTGGTGCCTTCTGATCTCTTTGCGCAGATCAGGAAAGAGCCCAGGTTGTTCAACTGGAGACACTCTGACGCTCTGGGTAATGCAGAAGGCTGCTGAGTTGGGGAGCCTCCATATTCTCTGAAAAGTTCTTGGTGGGTTCGACAAGTCCCAATCGCTGTCTGGGCTGCGTGTAGAAGGGGCAAGGGCCCTGAGTTGATGATGTGCATTACCAGCCTGACTGTGCCAGGATCTCCTGAACCCACCCTGCTGCATATTTCATCTTAAACTGTAAAGCATAGTAATAATTATTATTTTATATAGCGCCGAAAGTCCATCTGGAATTGGAGGTTCTCTGTGGCGGTGTACGTGAGTAAGAGTTATTAAAAGGCTTGCTGAAAGAGATCAGATTTTAACTTTGTTGTGGTCATAGGTGGTGTGAGTGATAGCTCCAAAGATGGGGCGCTGTGATGGAGAATGTGTTATATTTAGGGGTTTTTTTAAACCGAAAGAAATTAGTCCACGCCAACAATGGATTACTGTTTCCAAATTGGAAGGTAGCAGGATGAGCGTTGTCTGCATTGTCATTTTAGTGCTGAACAACATTCCTGGTGTTTCTTGAGTGATTCATTAAGCAGTCTGTGAAGTCATAACTTATGACATTTATTTTATATAAGAGAGACGATATGGTTTTGCGTTTATATGTAATGTGTAGATAGCGAAATAATGAATTTTCTGTCTTATATTTGCATGTTTTGAATATATTTTGTCTTGACGAAGTACGTCTATAGTGGATCCCTTTGATCTGAATTTGGCTTAAAAGCAGTTGAATATTATGTTTGTTTTCACATCTGCGAAACCGTTTGAAAACTCGAATAAAAGTTTCGTAATACTCTGACAACTGAAAATAGTATTGATCACTACATTCAACAATTTAATAATTGTACTATCAGAAATCCAGTGTTGGCAAAGACAATTTGGTGATTAATGAAACAAGATTTAACTTAAGTGTTTCGATTTTCCAATAGGCTTTGTCTTATGCAAAAATAAACATTAATTTTGTTGTCATACCGGTAACGCAAAAATACGCGGTGTCATATCCATCACACAAACATTTGATTACAGATAACAGCATGGGCGAGGCTGATTACAAAAGTGCCACACCCTTTGCACAAACACTTGGTGCCTGAAGCGTTTCCAAATTAATATAAATGCAGTATTCAATTCTAGCAGTAGCTATGTTCCGAACAATTTAGCAAAATTCATTGAAGGAGCGTTAAAGTATCTTGTTAAAATTAGAAAAGGCCTCAAAACATATCTTTTAGGAGTTCGGTTTAAAAGGAGTGAGTGAGTGAGTTAAAATTTATCGTTCCATTGGCAATATTTCAGCCATAGCGTAACGAGAAAACCTTATACAGCAATAACAAAAGTATGAAATATATTTACAGATTACAAAATCCTGTCGCCAAAGGACAGTACAACAACAAGTACATCTCATTTTATTTAAAGCTAGTTAGGGAGCATATAAAATAGTAAACTGTTAAGTGACATCACAATATAAAAATGGGCTATAGATCGCCAACAAATGAAGGTAGGTCACCATACCAGGGACAATGGGGAATTTCAGTTCCTTTGCTACCTACATGGGCCCTAGTTGGATGGTTTTAAAGGATGTCAGTTTGCTAATTTGTCTTCAACAAATTTGACAAGGAATTCTTGTGCCTCCTGAGATACCAACTGGATGTAAAACTACAGATGCGGGACCGGTGGCACTGAATGAAAACAGAACAAACCTGACATATTGTATAAAATGATTTAGTGTGGATTTCCACATGGCTTTCAGCAACATTCCAGTGAGTGATTGAGTTGATTTCAGCCATATCGTGACTATTAACAAGTTATAATGTCAAAATAAATCATTATAAAAACCTGTCGGCGAAGGACAGTAAAATTACTATAATATCACATATATAATCGTAAAACTAGTATGAAAATCTAAGATATCTTAACTATGAAAGACAATACAATATAAAAAAGTTGCTATAGATCGCCAATAACTGAAGGCAGATCACCATACTAGGGACCATGGAGCAACATTCCAGGGGGCACCTGAAGTGAGCTTAATGTATTGTACCCATGAGGGGAATCGAACCTGGGCTAATGGCGCACACTACCCCCCGTGTACGAGTTGACTACCACACTAACTCACTACCCCACTGTTCCCATTGTCCGAGCTGAATTTTAAAACAAGCGTTGAACGTTTGCACACATTACATGAAATTTAGTCAAAAAGAAGCATGTATCATTTCTACGTTTTCTAACCCTGGTGATAAGCAGAATAATCCAATCAGTTGTATCACATTAAGTTTGCCTTTTTAACTAGAGACGTTAGCTATACGCTGCTGTGTCCCTCCTACGGCAGTGACACCCATTGATGCTGTACAAGAAAACACCCAGAGGCTAATTCCTTGACATTTTCAAGATTTGCCTTGATACATAATCAATATCGCAAAAACCGCGCACGCTATGTTTAATATCCACGTAATATGATAACGCTAATTTAACTTTGGTTATAAGCTAGATAGTATCGATCAGAATTTATAGTATCGAAAATACTGACACAGGAATGGTGGGAAACCGTTGCCAAGACAACAATCTTTATACATTTTTTTATATATTTTTGAAAAACAGTCAACGCACTTCAAAAAGATGTAAACATCCTGTTTATCCAGAATTTAATCAGTTTTCCTAAAGATCGACGCTAAAAGCCGTCAGCAAGGTTAAATTTCGGCCAAGACAAGATTTTTTATGAAACTGTGCTCATTGCACTACTTGAACATAGCCCTTGCTATTCACAATCAATATGTTGTCGTCAGATTCAACAAAATATGTAAATGTACCACTATCACGTCAGTGATTGGTCTGTCTGGTGCTAAAGGAAGAGTAGGACAAGCTTGCACTTTTCGCAAACACCTGTTCTCGCTACTGATTGTCAGAGATCCATTCTTACAACTTTAATTGCTGTTTTCACATTAAAGACAAGTTGAATCTGTTTGTGTACACACCATCGTCACTTGGCAATTTGTGTGTTTTACCGGTTTACTTTTCGCTAGCACCCATTCTAATAATTTTAATCACTGTTTTGACATCAACGCCAAATTGAATCATTCTGTTTCCACAGATAACATTATGAATATTTTCTGGCGATGGCGTTCAGGAATCAGGAAAGCGAGTATTTTAAAGGAAATTGGATTTTTATCTTTGTGACAAACAAACACTGGAATTCAAATTCCAGTCAACTGCGTTCAATATGCTATAATAGTATCGTTATTTGGCAAATGACCTTTGGTCTATCTTTATTACATGCTGCAAAACCTTGCAATTTGTACGATGTAAGCAAACACATTCGTGTAGTCGTTTTAGTGCGAATCTCATTCAGCATGTTTGTACATCATGTCTGCTGATTGAAACATATGAATATGAGTTTTCATTGTTTCAACTTGTTTAAATAAATTGCAATGTTGCTGACACTTTTGTATAATGTCTTACCCGTGAAGGTCTGGGTTAGAATGAACCTTCAGTAACCCATGCATGTCGTAAGAGGCGACTAACGGGACCGGGTGGTCAGGCTCGCTGACTTGGTTGACACACGTCATCGGTTCCCAATTGCGCAGATCGCAATCATAAAAGACGCAACAACGAGTCAGATACGTGACAGTGGGAATCAATAAGACAGACGACGTATTACATGTCCGTGCGATCACGAATAACCTCAACTTATCAGTTGACTATCATGAATTAATCACGAGTTCCATTCTTGAACATGCACTGTTTTCAGATAGTTATCTCGTCGATACTGGACACGTCGATATGTCGTTCATGAAGGATGACTCAACTCACTCCTTTGGGTGGTGCTAACCTTCTTCAACATGCTTGCACAGTATAGTTTGTCCTGGAAGTAAATGGACATACTCCTCACTGTACTACGTTGGTAACAAAGGCTTCAATTGCATGTCAGAGTTAAAACTACAACATGAAGGGGGTCAGGTGACTCACAAATACTGATACTCAAAGTCACTCCTAAACCTTGATACTGTACGTAAGCCTCAAACAACCTGCTGAAACTAATGATCATCAGAAATAAAGTTACATATGTAGTGCAACATAACAAATGCAAACTATATCGAACTTCGTCCAAAAAACTTTCTATTTTATTCTACATGTCTATATGTTTCGATAAGAAAATAGTGGTGTTTTGTTTGCGCGCATATGGTACACTTAGGATGGGTCTGTATGCTCATTGAAATTTCCATTGTAATCACCACCAATTAATAAACATGAGTTGACGAAAGAAAAACCTCAATTGCACCATTAGAACATCTGACAAACAGCCAAATTTACGAAACTACGAGATTTCGATGTCCGTATGTGGAGGGAAAGCCATTGTGAGTCCCATACAGATTGCATCGTAAGGCATAACGTTTCAGCCTTGCTATCACTAGACGTCATCTTCCTATCATGCAACATGTTTAGGGCAAACGTTAAGTGATCTGCAGCATGGTTCCGGAAAGAAGATAAAAACAAGACGTGCACAACATCAAACGGACAATCAAATGCTATTTCACTAAGAATAGTCCCATGAGCTTCCGGGAGCAACACCTATGTGCAAATTATTACCAAGATGGATTAAGATAAATGCAGTAGAAGACTCCTCAAATAGATATGCGTCAAATGGCCAGACGTCTGTGTCAGGATTTAGTGGTGTTTGTGTGGTGTGTATGACCTCGACATTGCTATCGCTACTCATTACACTCACGTGTCTGCTGTGCTTTATGAGACTGTGAATGCCCTGCATCAGTACTTCAAATTATTGTCATCGGATTTATCATTTCTGGTTCAGTTTTTAATGTACTTTACCAGGAGCTGTTTCATTTCAATAGGTATATCTACTTCATCTGTCTTCCGGGAGCAACACCTATGTGCAAATTATTACCAAGATGGATTAAGATAAATGCAGTAGAAGACTCCTCAAATAGATATGCGTCAAATGGCCAGACGTCTATGTCAGGTTTCAGTGGTGTTTGTGTGACTTGTATGACCTCCACATGGCCATCGCTACTCATTACACTCATGTGTGTGCTGTGCCTTATGAGACAGTGAATTCCATAAATCAGTACTTCAAACTAATGCCATCAATTCATTATTTCTGGTTCAAGTTATGAATATACGGTTTCGTTTCAATAGGTACATCTAATTTAAACGTCTTTAGTACCCAGGTTGGTACTAGATCTCTGTATCCTAATGAGCATTGGATTTCTCATTTTCAGCAAATTCTACTTATATTGGGTTGGAAGAAACAAAGATATGGAAACTGATCAATATTCAAGCCGCACAAGTTTTTGATATCTACATTACAACTGTTTAGTTTCAATCGAGCATGATTTTTGTATGTAGAATTCACAGAGTGTAAAACTACTTTTGCTCAAGAAATGCATGACCAGAGTTCAACGTTCCAAGGCTCAATAGACCTATCATGCAGAGACATGAAGGCCATTCCACACTTGACCCTATAATGACGAAAATGACGTCGGGTGAATTACTTACGCAGACTTACATGTAACAAATCTTCCTGTGTTGCCTCAGGTGGGCACAACCTATCCTTAGCCTGTTCCTGGCAGGTCCCACTAGTTTGACAGGATAGGCTCACATTTTCCCGAACTCAGGGGCCATCACTGTTCAATAGACGGTTTTACACAGAATCCCTGAACATACTGATGTTGTTTAACTGAATGTTTCAACTTGGCAAATGTCACCATTACAACATGACACCATTGTTTTGTTAGTTCCCTTCCCATAAAAGCAAACATTTGTCTGAGCACAAATTTGTCTGGCCCATAATTATGTCGAATTATGTCACATATAAAAGTCCCTACCAGGTGATCTACCTTCAGTTCTTGGCGATCTAAAGCCTATTTTATACTGTATTGTCCTAATTTGAAATCCAATTTTAGAGAGAGATGCTAGTTTTATTTCTTGATACTGTGATATCTAGTTGGTTTTACTGTCCTTCAGTTTACAGACCGCCGCCATACAGCGGGAATATTCTTGAGTGCGGCGTAGAACTAAACTCACTCACTCACTCGTTGACATGTGTTTATAATTGGCGTGTATTTATGGTGAATTTAAAACTTGTTTTTGTCACGATATGGCTGAAATATTGCCGATCTGACTGTAAATCTTACCTCACTCACTCACATATAAAGCTTCAGTATTGCATACTACAGGGTAAAACATGAAACATACCCGATTGAGAATCGATGCCATTCCTATTATTTTCACACCATTCATGGAACACTTCTATTCTCAATGTTTGATCGGCATGCCAGAAGCCGGTCTGTCGATAATGAAGCATATGACTTATAGTTACTTGATAATGGTGTAAGGATCCACACCAAAACGTCGCTTTATGCAATAAACAAGTTGTTATCCATAAAGTCATTAGTTGTATTCTCACTGAGACAATATTTCATCCTCTACTACCAACATTAAATTCAAAGTATCACTTTGTGACGTGTTTGAGAAACACTCAAGAGTCGGAGGAAATTTGACCTTGCCTTCGAATGCCTCCAAAAATTCCCCAAAGCGAATCGTTTGCATTTTTTTTGCTTTTTACTTTTGGCTGATTGTGTTTGTTTTTTGCATAAAACAAATGTTGGATATCACGAAATCGCCGCTAGTAAATACTCTCAACAGTCTCATAAATTTTGCAGATATTCACTTTTAACAACAGTTGAAGAGCATCAGTATATTCAGGTATAATCTTGCTAGCCTAGTTTATACCCCGGGGGAATATTCTGGTCTAGGCCATAGTATACCCCACCCCCCTCCCCAGCCCAGATTATACCCCTACAGAAAATAAGTGATTAAGGATACTGCTATAATTCTAATGTACTTCTCACACAATTAAACACTGGTTACAACGTTAAAATGGCCCGATACATTCTCCAGATAAAAAGCATAACCAGTCCGGGTTTTCAAGCTGAAGTTAGCAGGATACGTCAGCCATTGCATTGACTGACCAACTGCACTGTAAATGTAAATGTGACATCGTAACAGACTGGCTGTTGACATAACTTCTGCATCTGTTGCCCACACTCCATATCGTGAAATCCTAAAATAGTGACGTACTCATTGACATATTTTTTTCAGGAAATGTTTAGTTCGTCATTAAGGTCATAGTTTGATCTGTTTTACACTTGTCAAAATGTTTTGTATAGTATTATTTAACTTATATTTGTTCTCTCTAAAAGTCAAGGAAAAACTAATTTGTGTGAGCACTTTGTCACAGCAGGAAGGTAGGTATAAATAATTCCACAAACACCTTGATGATATATCAGCATGGCTGGGTTACGCAAAGTCGAAAATGTCACATCGCAGATAGGGACAAATACTTCACATTTTTTGTATTATGCAGTACATAAAATGAAATGCACCTACAAATACCTTTAAATCACACGAGACCATTGTCCGGAGTCACACACTCGTATTAGGTGAATATTGTCAACATTACTTTTTAGGGGTATAGTCTGGGCTGGAGGGGTATACTTTGGCCACGTCCAGAATATACTCTGGGGTAGAAACTGGGCTAGCCTATATTTTACCCCGGGGAATAATCCTCGGGGGGTCTTTATATTCTTGGCTCCTACACCGGCTGCTCAGGCTCGTTGACTTATCTGATATATGTCATGATATCCCAATTGCATAAATCGATTCTTATGCTGTTCATCTCTTGATTATCTGGTCCAAACAAACAAAAACACGGTACAAAAAGCGAATCGAAAATCAATATAAAGAAATATTTTGATGATATTATCGAAAACTTCATGTTGTTTGTTTTTGGTAATAAAAGTAATTGATTTATAATCTTAATATCCCTGTAACAGCTCTTATTTTAGGCCTTCTTACATGTAGAGGGATTAATTTGCATTACAAAGCACAGCTGGTGACTAACCACTGTGAAAGCTAAGTTACAAACAATTGGCACTACCTTGAACAACATTACAACCTGGTCCAACTTGACCTACTGTCTTCTAAGCTGTGGCAGGCATTGCCTGATGCAGGACAGAACTATGATGTGGATAAGCACAGGGCGATTAGAGCTTTGGAGTTTCACGTATTTCTCGGAGTAGACGGTCTCCCTCTGCATAGTGTCTAACAGGGCCTAGGCGGTAATGTATGGTGAACTTTGTGACAAAACATTACAGACTTTATTGGACGGCTGATGTCAATTACCATTTTCCTTTCGTAGATAAGAGTTTCTCTAGTTCATACAAGTCAGTCACAATAAAGGATGATTTGTAATCAGAGTGATCAAACGAATTTCAAACGAATAGGAGGAGGAGGCAAAATATGGTAGAAGGCAGTAAAATAAATGTTTTGCTTGATACCAAGGAAAACATGTTTCTGAGATTGATAAAAGCCTTTAAAACCCACTCCACACAAACCCAAATCAAATTTACAAAATCCTAAAACAAACAACGGATAAGTACAGTCAACAACAAAGACCACTAAACAATAAAACACAATAAGTATCGAGAACATATGAAAGCCATATATATCTATATTTATATGAACAAGACAACAAAAATAACAACAGCACACAAAAACAAAACAATAAATTTATACAACTCCTCCCCCCAAACCCTATATGTCTCAAAGTGAACGTCGAGGAACGTCACACATACAGATGGGATAACAATCGTCCTAATATATATTTCAGCGAACATCCTTTGATTTTCAGTAATCCATTTCTATTATTTCAATAGATTTCCCCATTACACCAAACGGAATTTGTTTTGGAGGACTGTCAAGACTGACCACTCATGTGCACCTATGTTCTACATTTCAATCTACACCATCCGCTCAAGAAGGATGAATTAGTTCTTGAACTGTCCCAGCTAACTACTTGTCTTTTATATGAATTCTACAAGTATAATGACACTCAGACATACAAACAGAGCCATATATTCTCATTATGGCCAGAAGAAATAAGATTATACTGAATGGTGAGAGCAGGATTTGAGCATTCATTACAGATATCACTGTTTAATAAACACACAACTGTGTGAAATATGACGTGCTGACAGGACTATATTTTGTCGTCAGCTCATCAGTCGAAAGGAGCCGTCCCTAACACATTCTAAATAATAACCATCATTTCTGTATTTTCTTTATTGATCTTCAACATATTGGAGTTGGTCCAGTACCGGACATTTACTCTTTTCCCAGACGGATAAGTACCTCCCAATAAACACCGCAGATATTCACGTAACGATGGAAATGCTTCTTGAAACCGTTGTATTAATGACTAATTTGTTCATTTGTCCGTGAGTTTGGCAATTTCCTGTGGTCTATCGGAGGACTCGTGAACAAACGTGTCTGAGATATGGCCTTGCGCTACTACAAATTCAACTGAATCAAAAAGACTCAGAGTATCACTTTGTGGAAGCATTATTTAAGCATAAATCAACTGACGACGGTGAAATTCACTTTGTAAACGAAACAAGCCTCCTTGGACTATATGGGCAGTTGCCAGAATGATGTCGTCCTCGTGTCAACGTAACCCCGCCTTTCATGTTGATGTTGCGTTAGGGTAAATATGATCATAATTGATGACTGAACTGAAACCACACAGAGAACATCAGATTTCTGATTGAACTGATTAGTGATTGTATGTCTGGTTCGTCTGGCATTTACTGAATCGGGTTCGAGATTATGGATATAGATTTTTCAGATGGAGGTACATTTCTCATTACAAATACGATGGTTAAAAATGGTGTTTATGTATTCAGGTCTCGCGACCACAACGATCTCCGAGAAACTGGAGTTGCTGTATTATCTTACCTTAATGTAAAATATACTATCCACAAAAAAAACGCATAGTCGATTTGTATTTTTTTAAAATCTATTAATTACCTATTGTGTTCAAACAATCGTCAAAATATGTAACAGAAGTGTTGATAACATGATTTTACACAATTGCACAGGTAAAAAATAGATTTTACCTGAAAATGTTGATTTTGATGAGTTTTTTTACAAGGATTAAAAAGGCATCGCCACAACGCAACAGAAATCACCTTCCAGTTGAAATTGTGCAGCAGAGAGCATGCACTGTCTGGCAATACAAGTCCAGATTACTTTCGGAAATTGGCAATCGTTTTGAAGGAGTTTCAAAGTTAAACACTACGCCACGTCTTGACTCTGCGACACGGAACATTGCCAATGAAAGAATGCACGCTGGAGATTACCAATCTTCTGTTGCCAGGCGTCTGAATGTTAGTCTGAGCAAGATATCACGGCTGGCAGCACGTTACAAACAAACAGGTATAACAAATGACCGTCCCCGTACAGACAGACCTCGAGTTACCACTGCAGCCCCAGATCGGTACATCCGGGTACGACATTTGCGTGAGCGTATTGCCACGGGTGAGAGCACAGCAGCCAGGGTTCCTGGACTTCGGAGGATATCCGTTCAAACTGTACGGAACAGGTTGAAAGAGATTGGTGTGAGAGCCAGGAGACCCGGCGTCGGGACCGTGCTACGTCGTCCCCATCGCGCTCAACGTCTTCGTTATCTACAAGTATCCACTTGGTTGTATAGACATTACCTTCTTCTAAACTGGTGTAAAATTTATGTACTAAAGTCTATTGGTGGACGAGTTATACATGTTTGAAAAAACAAAATTTTCGCAACAGATTTCTGGTCTATGCGTTTCTTTTTTGGGATAGTATACTTTAGTTTCATTGATCAATGACGCTTTAACAAGTTTCCGTGTCACCTCTCCAAGGAGACTAAACATCTTACCCGCTGCTACGGTAAACGCCAAACTCTCCGCCGAGAAGCTGTATTGTAACAATCGTACGACGTCTTTATATGCTGCATGCAGTGCCCGGATTTGGAAAACCGTTCGATTAGCTGTTTTTGAGTTCACTATGTACACATTTATTTTACCGACTTTCACTGCTTCATTTAAACTATGTTATACATTGAATCGTTTGCACACTCAAGTTAAACACGATAAACTGTTTTTATAGCAGTTTTAAGCTTGTCAGAGTGTTTCACTGATTTTAAAACTCTAGTCGAGAGGCAGACGCAATTTTCTTTACATGTCATATAGTCGGTAGCGAGCTTACTGATCCTCAAAATAAAGTAAAAGGATATTTTGTACATTTAACATGGCGGTAAGACAAATAAATTGTTATGCTTCTCCCACGGGTAATACGGTTTGATGTACGCCTTTTTCTAGCAGCGGCATCCCTCGCCTACCAGGCAGGCCAGCTCGGGTGACACTGCTCCAATGAGGCGTACATCAGACCGTATTACCCTCGAGAGAAACATACAACTTATATTAGACATCGGACAAATCATCAGCTTCGAATGTTGTATTTGTTGTTGAACATCATGTCCCCGACACTTGTCCCCATCATAAACGGGACCCGTGCAAACATGGCAACCTATCCAACCTATGCCTGTAATATGAGGCGACTGAAAGGATCAGGCATCCGGTTTGCTCACTTTGTTGATGCAGTTTGTGTAAATCAATGCCCAATATGTCATTCAACGGATTGTCTTGCCAGACTCGACTCCTTAGAGGCCACCATCATATAGCTGGAACAATATTATGTCATTATGATGTCTCTGATTTGTACCTTTTTCTGTTTAACTGCCTGTGGTGTTGTAACAGTGATGTGAGACCAGCAAGGACTTTAAGCAGTGTGTATGGTCCTCAGAGAGCTGGGAATGGTTTTAGTTGATCTACTGTTAGGAATTATTAAGAACAGTTTCGTCCAGTATGCAGAGAAGTATTGGAAAGGGCAGGATACCTTATTCGAACACCGTACATCGCTATTTTATATCGGTCCAAAACCACAGGCTCATGATATAATTCGATTTGAACGGAGAACCTTTTTGGTGATGTGGAGACTCCCAGAACTGCAAAGGTTTCAGACGGAGGTCACCGGGAACAATGTGGAGTTGAACCACGTGGTATGTGGTATACAACCGTGGCATTTTGACAGCATGGTCTGCATATGTATGTCATGCGTTTCCTGATACTTGTCAATGACATAAATGTCAAAAGGCAAAGTTTACATGATTTTATTGGATTAAGACAAAAGTTTGTAAGTCTGAAGTCACGTAGTACACGTGGCTGAAGACGGGCCTGTGCCAAACAGTTTCTTTAACTATCAACAAAAGGAAAGCTGCGTGTTTCACGTTCCGACTTTATGCAAGAGAAGGCTATCACAGGGTTGATGCTCTCCTAAACACACTGCACATAATTTCGATGCCATGGTCGTTCATAAGCCTTCCTTTCCCTTGCACCACTCTTAGTTGACGATCTTTTTCTGCACCATCCAGCAACATAGAACTATCGGCAAATAATTAAAACTGACAATGAAATAATGTCCCACGTCCTTGGCTCGATTTAGAATGTCTTGGTTTCGAATGAACCGTGACTTTATTCTGCCGGGTATCATCCGTCAACCTAATGTGTGGACAACTGAAAATATAATCCAGTCATTAAGACTCTCCACTTAATATCTACAGCCCGACCAAGCAGCATCATGGTCCATTTTATGATTTACATACATATTAACTGACATCATATATAATCTCACAGAACGTACGTACGTTGTAACAAAAACAAACATTCTATCAGTGGGGGCATTGATTCGAAATGTTGCTTCTGAGCGTCGAGAATTGCGCCTCTTACAGCATTCCATAAAATACCAACATCAATATCAACCCTATGCAGATGGACAACTCACGGTCGGCTTTGTCCGAATCGTTCTATTTGGACCCATTCTCTTTCCGTTTGTGATCGATTGTCCGTCATCTCCTGTTCTTATTAACACTCACGTCCTCCAACTGATACCTGTTTATGACAACATACTAGTTTTAACTTAACATCAGTGATACTCTGACAGTTTTACTGTCCATCGAAGACAGATTTTTATCTTCTAAATGAATTCATCTTTAATATATCAATTGTTCTCATGGCTGAAATATTGCCGATGTGACGCTAAATATTAACTCACTCACCCACTATAAATATAGGCTGGGGATATTACCAGTTGTCATAAGCTTATTATAGATGTCCCGAAGAACTATTAGATGCTTCGTTATGGTGAAGTTATTGTTTATTCTCATTTCATAAATAGACATGTGCAATTTATCATTGGTCGTTTATTTTGGAAAATAATCAATATTCCTTTTATAAGTTAACGATGGACACTTATCATTATATACTGTCTTTCAATCTTCGAAAGGAGTGAATCCATTTCAGCAAGAAACATGGGATCAATTTCGTTTGATTCCGAATTCTTAAAGCTCTTCCGTCTTGACACATTTGATATGCCATGGACATGTTCCTCATATCAAACGATTCCAAATAGCTTTGATTGTGTCACAATGTACCTTTAGCATAATTCTCATTTTTACAGTTAGTGGCTAAAGTGTAAAATGATACTTTTAGGCTGTGTGTTATCTATTATTGTCCTAATGTAGACGTCTGTGAATGTCATTTAGAAGTAATACACTAAGGAGGAACTTAATAAGTGCCAACTTCTTTTTCATAAGGAACCCGTCGTTCCTCAGTATATTCGTTTTCTGACATCAGGTGAATGAAAGCTGCGACCATCTACTTAGTACCTACTTCGAATCGTCATGATCATCATCATAAGGAAGTTGACATCCAATAATTTCCCCCTTTATGCCTTTGAGGTTTTCATGGCGTCTTGCTCCCATCCAAAATGCTTCAGCCATAGTTTCTATTTCACTTCGTAATCCATTATAGCTATCCCTGTTTTCCTTGAGAAACATAAACATTTTTTCTCTGTCGATAGCAGCTGTAGTATATAGGAAAGTTAAAGGATTAGGTCACAGATTGAAACATCCCCCAATAGAAGTGTTCTTTGGAGTTAAAGATGTCAGTTTGCATATTTGTCTACAGGAAGTTTGTCATAGACTGCCTGTGCCTACTGAGATACCAACTGGATGTAAAACTACAGTTGCAGGACCTTGGCACGGATTCAAAATATGAATGATTCAGAATGGATTTTACATGGCCTTTAGCAACATTCCAGGCGGCACCAGAAATGAGCTTTACATATTGTACAGGTGTGGGGAATTGAACTCGGGCGGACAGACGACGTACCTTTTTATCAACGTTAAAATAAATAAATTTGAAAACGTATTTTTTTTACGTTTTAAAAACGTTTATACAAAACGTTAGCGAGAAACATTAGAAACCTTCCAAAAAACGTTTTGAAAACGTTTTTTTTCATGGGGTTTCGAAAACGTTTAAAAAACGTTTGGGTTGAACCTTCTTGCAATTGTAGAGATATCAGAAACGAAGGGCATCTTCTGATATCGTTGCAAGGCTAGTTTACCAACACTGGATGTTTTGAATCCCGTCCAATAAATACCTACACGTAAGTAAATGTGTTAATCGTGTCATCTGTTATTATTTAGTAAAAATGAAAACAAAACATTATATGTTTTAAAGAATATTTCATTTCATCAATACATATGGAAAATAATCAGTCATCTTTCTCACTTCACTCTTGATGATGCTAAATTACTGCTAAATAATGTTTCTTAAAACTTACAGAATAAGTACAGATCAATCAATATCTAAACCAGTAATCATATACAATAGGAATTTATTAGCAACCGAATAAAAGAAATTTGCCAATTTGTGCAACTGATTTCATCTGGTTATATTGTATGATACTTTCCCAAAATACGGGCGTCAATTACAGAAGAAAGTTGTTACTCGCAATAGTTTTACCGGACTGAATTTTGTGTATTTCTTACAGTTGGCCCATGTTATATATGATTAGGTGCCTTTCAATGGCAGGATAACTGTAAAAGTATTTCTTCATGACACATCTTCATTTCTTGTTGCATACTATATTTACTTTTGAGGGCGCTGACAATTGTTGTGAGGAATCATGGTCTGGTTGTTAGGGAAGTGACGTATTGTTTATGCTATAAAACAACGAACCGGAGTCACTGATTCGAATGTAATATTATCCTCTGATTTCCTGTACATCGCAGATAACCAAGAGTGTCTACGTGACCAAAACTGTGTCAGCAGATTGGATATGGGGTAGAGGAAACAAGGAAAATTCCTATATTTGAAAACATGTCTACATTTTGGTCATTTAATAAATGGTGATATTATATTATTTGCAAATACGGTCATACTGTGACATAGTTTAGGTATGAATGTGCATGTATTTACCACTCTGCAAACCTAAAAAAAAGGTTTTATCATTTTGCTTGTACTAGTGATTTTGATCATGTGAACATTGATGCTCATGTAGTAAACAAAGAACACTCATTGTAACACTACGAGTAAATTTATACTTGTAACCCTCTCAAAGGTTTTATGTCACAAGTTATATTGATCACACATATGTTGAGAAAACATCATAGGAATACGTAGTGTTACAAACAAAGAATGAACGTTCACAAGGCTAGATATAGAATTTGACTGAAATTCGTAAGTGATGATGCATCAATTTGACTCTACAGATTGACGGTTTTAGGACAATAATGTGAATATACATGCTTCTTTTTATAAAACTGTTGTCTTGTCACAAGAGTAAAATGTACAGTCTTCTACATCTAGCAATGTGCTGGAACCTCACGCCTACTTTGTACAGAGTCCGATTTCAAATGCACGGGTTCCTGCTCTGACCTGATAAAGTATCTGGGAAAATTCCTCAGAGCTGACACCGCTACAAGTTGTCAGTGCTGAAGGCTGAACTTAAACGCACGGCAGTAAACGGGAGATTACAATAAAATGTTGAATCTATAGTAAATAGTATTGTCAAAAAAATCAGTGGTTGTAGTAAGACACATTGCATATTATTCCACTTAGCAGAATGTTCAGGAAAGTTGTCAAGAATTTATCTCACAAATATTCATGTACAGGTGTAATTGCATAACCATTATTTGCAAGTTTAATATACATTCCTGCAGTGAACGGAGACATGCGTATTAGGAAACGTTTATGTCAAAGTGTTTCAATAACAATTGTACCAGGATGTAATTTGGTTTCAATCAAACTTTAGGAAAACCTACCCAAATGTTTCAATAACGTTTCTAAAACGTTGGTGTGTAGAAGTTTGGATTTTGATTCTTCATAACGTTTTCATAACGTTTTAAATAACATTTGAAAAACGTTTTAAAAACATTATGAAGAACGTTTTCATGAAACATTTCTGAGAAACTAGTAGAAAACGTTGTCTAAACGTTTTGTGTTAGCTGGTACACTGCCCCCATTGTCCGAGCTGATTTATAACAAAAAACCTTTGAACTTTCGCTCACATAACATGACATTTAGTAATCATGTTATTTCGCCAAAAAGCAGCATGTATCATTTCTACGTTTTCTAATCTTGGTGAAAAGTAGAATAATCCAATCAGCTGAATCACATTAATTTAGCCTTTGTAACCAGAGACGTTAGCTATACGCTGTTGTGTCCCTCCTACGGCAGTGACACCCATTGATGCTATACGAGAAAACACCCTGAGGCTAATTCCTTGACATTTTCAAGATTTGCCTGATACATAATCAATATCGCAAAACCGTGCATGCTATGTTTAATACCCACATAATATGATAAAAATTTATTCAACTTTAGTTATAATTAAGCTAGATTATATCGATCAGAATTTATAACATCGAAAATATAGACACAAAGGAACGGTGAGAAAAGGTTGCCAAGACAACGGTCTATATCTGTTTTTATAGATATTTTTTTAAAACACATTTGACGCAATTCCGAAAGATAAAAAAATCATGTTTATCGACAATGGAATCAGTGTTCCTAAAGGTCGATGCTAAAAGCTAACAGCAAGGTTAAATTCGGATATGTTTCTGAAACTTTTCGCTTGGGACTATTTGAACACGGTGCAGGCTACTCACAACTGACACGTCGTCCTGAGATTCAACAAAATAAGTAAAAGTGCCTCTATCACGTTCGTGTTTGGTCATGACTATGTACAAGCCATCGTCATTTGGCAAGAAACAAACATTACAAATTGTGTGTTTTACTGGTGCGTACACTTTTCACTAGCACCCATTCTAATAATTTTAATCACTGTTTTGACATTAACGCCACATTGAATCTGTTTCTGCACGTAACAAGATGAATATTCTCTGGCAATGGCGTTCAATGATAGCAAGTATCGGTAGAGAAAATCGTTGTTCACCTCTGTGACAAACAAACACAAAGAATTAAAAGTCGAAGTCAGCTGCGTTCATTATATTAGAGTATCGGTATTTTGCAAATAACCTTTGACATATCTTTATTACATGTTGTAAAGCCTTTAAAATGGTTATTCAATGTTTTGCCACGTTATCAAATGACCAGAAGTTGTTGAATGTGTATATCTAGCTATGTTGCCCCTAGTGGTTAAAGCGTTGGCTCGTCACACCGAAGACACGGGTTCGAATCCCCACGTGTGAAGCCCATTTCTGGTGTCCCCAGCCGTGATGTTGCTGGAATATTGCTAAAAGCGGCGTAAAACCAAATCCAGTCAGTCAGTCTAGCTATGTTGCAAGCAAACACAACAGTATTGTCGTTTGAGTGCGAATCTATTTCGGTATGTTTCTAACAGAAAACGCACATCATGTCTGATAATTGAAAATATTAGTTTACATTGTTTTAGAATAAAAATACAAAAATGATTTGGACAAGACCTAAATACATTGTTTTGTTGCTAATATGTCTGTATATTTACATGTTCTGCAGTTGACAAATGTATCTGTAATATGATTCTGATCGGTTATGAAACATGACAGGCCTGTGCAGGTGTTTGTGACGATTGTCATCAGTGTTGCATGATCTGCTCAAGCCGGGCATGCAACTCGAATATAGGACATACTATGTCACTAACATTGTCATTAACCGGAATGTAAACAGTATCCTAATTAAAACATTCATTACGTAGTAGCTCCTTTATCGATTATTTGGAGTGAGTGAGTGAGTTGAAATTTATAGTCACATCGGCAATATTTCAGCCATATCGTGGCTTTAAAAAGGTATAAATTAATAATAAAGGCGATTACAATATAAAACCCTGTCGACGAAAGAGAGTGAAATAATTATGTTGTCACAGATAGAGATTTAAAAATAGCATGTAACTTTAAAATCAAAAACAATCTTTTGGACAATACAACATAAAACGGGCATGTAAACATAAGAATGTGGTATTAACAATTTAGGGCCTTGTCAACAACACTATATTTTCGTAGATCATAGTTGTGCGGATTATTATTATTATTAATATTATAGGATATTTATATAGCTCACATATCCAGGCAACTAGTGCATGCTCAAGGCGCTGGTATTTTCCCCTCGATCATTGGATGTCAATCTCAACTCCCTGGGGAGTACACAACTCTTGCAGCCACTAGGCGCACCAAGTTAATGTGGCTTTCTCATCCTAACGAGGTACCCAATCACAGCTGGGTGGACTCGGACACATAGTCACAGTACTTTGTCCAAGTTCACTGCACGTTGCTGTACCCGCAACTAGGTGTTTGCACGTATTCATGTGGCCACCATCTGGTCATATACCAACGGATTCGTGGGTTCTTTTAAGTGCACAGGGTTGTGTATTGTAAACTAGGGCTTGTGACAACACTGAAAGAGTCTGCACACAAAGACTCCAAAGTTTTTACACCCGGTCACAGGTGGGCTCGATCCCGACACCTCAACCTCGCTGGATCACTAGCCTGGCGCCCTAGCCAGCTCGCCCACCGCGCCCCAGTAATCACCTGCGCATGAAATACAACAAATACAATACTCATACTGATTTATGTATTTTACTGCTTTGTCAAGATTTTATGTTGTTTTTCGAGTTGATTCCTGAGTTGAAATGGGTACGTGCAGAACCAGATAGTGAAATCAGTAAAGATTTACGCAAAATCAATTAACAATTTACAATGTCATTCACATGATAACAATCATAAACGACGGAACAGTGGGTCTGATACGTGACCGTGGGAATCAATAAGACAGACGACGTATTAAATGTCCGTGCGATCACGATTATCCAGAATTTATCAGTTGAATATCATGACTTAATCACGAGTTCCATTCTTGAACATGCACTGTTCTCAGGTAGACATCCCGTCGGTACTGAACACATCGTACATGAAGGAGGACTAGACACACTCCTGTGGGTGGTGCCAACATTCTTCAACATGCTTGCACAGTATAGTTTGTCCTGAAAGTAAATTGACATACTCCTCACTGTACCACGTGGGTAACAAAGGCGTCAAGTGCATGTCAAAGTTAAAACTACCACAAGTAGGAGGCCAGGTGACTCTCAAATACTGATACTCAAAGTCCCTACTAAACCTCTATACTATCCGTAAGCCTCAAACAACCTGCTGAAACTAATTGATCATCAGAAATAAAGTTACATATGTAGTGCAACATAACAATTGCAAACTATATCGAACTTCGTCGAAAAACGTTTCTGTTTTATTCTACATGTCTATATGTTTCGATAAGAAAATAGTGGTGTTTTGTTTTTGCGTATATAGGATGGGTCTGTATGCTCACTGAAATTTCCATTGTAATCACCGCCAGTTAATAAAAATGAGTTGATGAAAGAAAAACCTCAATTGCACCATCAGAACAGCTGACAAACACACAAACTTAGGAAACTACGAGATTCCGATGTCCGTATGTGGAGGGAAAGCCATTGTGAGTCCCATACAGATTGCATCGTAAGGCATAAGGTGATCTGCTATCACTAGACGTCATCTTCCTATCATGCAACATGCTTAGGGCAAACGTTAAGTAATCTGAAGCATGGTTCCGGAAAGAAGATAAATAGAAGACGTGCACAACATCAAACGGACAATCAAATGCTATTTCACTAAGAATAGTCCAATCAGCTTCCGGGAGCAACACCTATGTGCAAATTATTACCAAGATGGATTAAGATAAATGCAGTAGAAGACTCCTCAAATAGATATGCGTCAAATGGCCAGACGTCTGTGTCAGGATTTAGTGGTGTTTGTGTGGTGTGTATGACCTCGACATTGCTATCGCTACTCATTACACTCACGTGTCTGCTGTGCTTTATGAGACTGTGAATGCCCTGCATCAGTACTTCAAATTATTGTCATCGGATTTATCATTTCTGGTTCAGTTTTTAATGTACTTTACCAGGAGCTGTTTCATTTCAATAGGTATATCTACTTCATCTGTCTTTGGTACAGCATATATCCATTCATCATAATAAAAAGATAAATGTGAGATTTCTCGTCTTCAACAAATTCTATTCATATCGGTTTTGAAGAAACTTAAACTCAAATCAAACGGATCAATGTTACAGCCGTCCAAGCCTTTGGTATCTACATTTCACCTTTTTAGGTTTTAATCGAGTATGGTTTTAGTATGTAGAATTCACAGATAGACAGATATATTGGCTTGATAATGGTAGGGATCTACACGGAAAAAATGACATTGCCGCAAATGTTCCAAAAATGTTTGCTGCCTTCAAAGGACTCCAAACTTTATTCCTCAAAGCGGAATCGTTAGTATGTCTTTGTCATTTTGTTTCTAACTGATTGTGTTGGGTCTATTTTGCTTGAAACAAATGTCCGATGTCACGAAAATATTAGTAAATCTCCCTCAACAGTCTCATAAGTTTTGCAGATATTCACATTTAACATCAGTTGAAGAGCATCAGTATATTTAGAAATTCTGTGTAAAACCGTCTATTAAACAGCGATGGCCCCTGGGTTTGCGGCAATGTGAGATTATCCTAGTTGGACCAAAAAACTAAGTTGAAATTTATTGATATATAATATTTTGAAGGGATTTAGTTTTTTTTCTGTTTTGAATTACACTGGTTGTTGAGTTTAGCATTTGTTCTTTTAAATACTACAATGGACATGCCACAGGCCATTTTATTTTTTTCCTCGTTAGGTCGAAGAAATATATTTTTAGGAACCCATTAGTCTGGAAACGCCACATTTCTGAGGCTTTCTGCTGTCTACATCATTACAAACTACCCTGCAGCGTCATTCACTGGCAATGTACCGTACTGATAGAGAGGTTGTCATTGTCCTGGTACAGCAACTTGCACAAGCCTTCATCCTATCGTTCTGCCTTTTAAGAAGGTTGTTTCACTGGCACTGCAAATCGAAGTCTTTCATGGTCTACCACATCCCGACCTACTGCGTCATTACTGGTCAACCCCATCTATGCAGTGCTTCATAGCTATAGCAGTCGAGGGTCAGATTTACCAGTTTTTTCTGCAACAATCTGTCATCTCTTCCAATCTCCTTTAAAGTAGAGAAGAAGCCACATATTGCCCGCAGTAGAATTGGTTTTGTTGTGGTCCCTATGAGTGGCAGAATCGCAGGTCTCCCATAGTTGTTGCACATAGCCTGAGGAAACTGTGGTTCACCAAAGTGGTGGATGACCATGACTTCCTTCACTTTCGGCCTTACCCCACATTACACTAAGATATGATACTACTGTCAACCACCAACTGGTTTCATCTCCCATTGCAATGACCATTTCATCTACTGTCTACCTTTGACAGTTCATACTCAATGTACCCGTGAAGACGGAATTGGTCTTCAGCAAACCATGCTTATTGTAAGGTGGCGAATGACGGGATCGCTGCCTTGGCTGACACATATCATCGTATCCCAATTGCGTAGATCGATGCTGTTGTTGTTGATCACTTGATTGTCTGGTCCAGAGTCGACTACTTACAGTCCGCTGCTATATAGCTGGTATAATACCTGGTATAAAAACCTGGTGTTGGTTAAACAACACACTATCAAAACATACTCATGAATGTACAGCTAATATAGACGGTTTATGCTATTGATAGAGGACGCGAATTCGGTTATGCAAATAATCACAATTTGGGAAATTGGATAAAAACCCTGCACAAATACTGAAGAAACCTACCGTAGCGTTTGTTAGCAGCGCCACGCTGGAGAAAAGACCCTGAGAATATGCCCCTACAAATACTAGCTATTGCTATCACTAATTCTTCGTCTTCCATTGGATATTGCAACTTTATCTACTGATTAAAACCCATAGGCATTCATACTTGTATCAGTCATGCGATCAGTAGCCTCTCTCCACAGTCATGCTTTCGAATCCTCTGTACAAGCCCTACACATTCATCTCATTGCTCTCTGTTTGCACATGACTGACAGAATTACGACCGAAGGGATCAGACTGACCACAAATACATGTCGTGTCCTGGTCTAGTTTCAGTGACCCACGTGACATGGCCCAACACACCTCTGACATCTCATTAGTCCGATTCATTTATTGACTGGAAAATTAATCTTCAGTACTGTCAATAGGTCAGCTGAGCTGTTCATATATCGAGTTATAAAACGTCAACGCATGAGAATAACAGGATTCCGTGTTGATTATATTTGGTGTAAAGGGTAACTAACACTGCTGGAACATTTTAAGAATGGATCTCTGAAAATATGTGACACATGTCCCGAAGCAAAACGCTAATCACACTTTTGTTTCTAAAATGTAAACATATATTGCGCAACGGCGGCATTGAGCAGAACACTCCGCCAAACGCTATGTTACATTATGTTATATTTGGGATTACGCTTTCTCGGTGAAGTGCCGATTTTAGTACTTTTGTTGAGTTGAGCCCCATCAGGGATTCCAACCCAACCCCTAAGAGTCAGGAACCTATTCGCCACGTCTTCCCGGGTTGGTTAAGCGGCTGACTTTGTGTGCTGGCGCCGCCGAGATATTGCTGGAATATTGCTAAAAGCGCCATAAAACTAAACTAAGAGATCGTTTTTCTACAAATCTTACATAAAATATCAGTCATGACGCCTTTCAACCGTGTGGTTTAGCTTCAACATAGTTGAAAGAAAGATCACATTTTCTTTAGGAGCAAATAATTTGAACTCTTCTCAGCAGCGAACATATAATGGTTGGTTGGTTTGTTGTTTAACGCCGCGTCCAGCAATATTCTGGACGGCGGCGGTTTTGCAAATAATCGAGTTTGGACCAGACAATCACTGATCAACAGCATGAGCATCGTTCTACGCACTAACATATAATGACGGGTAAAAGATCTGAATATTAATTATATCCTGCAATTGTATCGACGTTGTTGCCACCGCATACTCCTCTGTACTCGCATGGAAAATCGGTTCTAAGAGCTTCCGTATGCATTCATTAGCTCTAAGGAAGTATTCACAAGTTTTTACTACGTGTGACGTCTTGTTGACATCGTTGTTAGTACTTGTCCATGCAGGGATCGCGTTAGTTTGGTGCAAATTTCCTCTTCTGTTAGGAGGGTGATTTGTAGCGAAATTTGCGATTACGGACATGCAACCTACAATTCTTATGTCTGCAAAGTGTACAACAACACCGAATTCAAGATTACAAACCGATTTTGTATTTTCGTGTTCTTTGGAATTCTCTTGGTCTCCTCAGGTATGTGGAGGTAGTTCGCAATGTTGAGCTCATCTCGAAAATACTGGATTTAGCAGCTCACAATTGTCGTTCTTACGTTTTATGAACATCAATTTCTAAGTTTAGATAAATATATCGCAGTATATTGCATGCACGTCACATAAAAAAATAATTAAACTGGCTGTATCAGATATGTATTCAATGTACATTCTCCCTTTTGTCGTAGATCTATAATGCAAGGTCTAGTGATCGTTTCTATTACCCCATGAATCTTGTGTCAACTGTTGATTCTATTACTTGGTTCCCTGAAAACTATCAAATTACAATTTGAATAGAATCCTCCAGACAGATTTAGGGAACTGCTAACATGTTATAATCTTGAAAGTGCAAGTTGTTAGTGCGATGGATTGAGAAAAATGTTTGAAGCACTCTTCGCAAAGAAACAGTGGTATAAAAGTGGTTTGTATGATGTCTATATGGTACTCACTACATATGGGAGTCTACGTATTGCCTGTTTTGTTAGGGACCATTTGATGCTTTGAATTGGATGATATAATTGTGGTCTCTGGATTAACATGGGAGTGACTTTCCCTGTGCAGATGTAATTAATCTAATAATTACATGTTACATACGTGAAACGTTACTTGTCATTATGGTCGTGAAAGAATACGCATATTCTAAACGTCATTTTTGCAAATGTCATCCGGTGACACCAGACGTCGGAATGAATTGTTTATTTTGTTTGTTAGTTGTTTAACTTCTTAGTCAGTAATAATACAGCTAAATGGCGGCTGTCTGTCAAACATCCAAGTGAACACCATGAACGTCGATCTACGCAATTGGGATACAGTGACATTAGTTTTATCATCCAACTCGGATCCTCTCGAGTAAACTCTTGGAAGCATGAGTTTGTAATCGACAATATCCTTACAATACACTTACATGTAATGAGCCTTCAATATGTACATACAATATCTACTATATGCGTGGGAGGCTATGCTAACATTACTATATGTACTTGATGTTATCACCAACGCAATGAATACGTATGGAGAAACATATAGCTATCTGAACATATGTCACAAACTGTAGTATTCGGATAAATTGAAATTTCCATCACATTAGCGACGTGTGAGTGAGTTATTATTTAACGTCACATCGGCAATATTTTAGTTAGTGACGTGTAGGTATCGGATAATTGTTATAGTGTTAGCGTTCCATACAACATTTCACAACAAAATCGCGCCGATACAATGTCAATGTTAAGTGAGTGAGTGAGTTTAGTTCTACGCCGCACTCAGCAATATTCCAGCTATATGGCGGCGGTCTGTAAATAATCGAGTCTGGACCAGACAATCCAGTGATCAACAGCATGAGTATCGATCTGCACAATTGGGAACCGATGACATGTGTCAACCAAGTCAGCGAGCCTGACCAACCGATCCCGTTAGTCGCCTCTTACGACAAGCATAGTCGCCTTTTGTGCCAAGCGTGGGTTGCTGAAGACCTATTCTACCCCGGATCTTCACGGGCCCAATGTTAAGTACTAATTGAACACTAGAAATGTCGTATTTTCAATATAACATGGATTAGTATATTCTTTTAATACAAATAGCAAGCTGTTTAAGAACATTTGATTCCTTCCCCCTGGACAATAATGATAATTACTAGCTTTGTTTATTATCAAATAATGTTAAGAATCAAAATGCAGGCCACGTACAAACTAGCCACACAATGAAACCTCCAGAGAGTTAAAAGTGTAATCTATATCCTGTATAATCTTGAGGTGGTTAGGATTGATGGTTGCGTGTCTGTGATGCTCAATGTGTACTCTACTGGTTTGTCGGATTCACATTGTGTTATGTACAGGTTAACATTATAAAGATAGAATACTGCTGAGTGCAGTTTAAGAAACCAAAGAAACAAAAAGACAGATGGGATATGTCAACCTTTTTTATGATTCTGGAATGCCATCATAGAAAAGGAAACAGGTTTTATTCTTACGGTTGTGTAATCATTGACATGCTGATTCATTTATATATGGTTGTAGGTAATCTTCTACTTGTAATTTGAATGCCGAACCATTGCTCTTCACAAGTGTACTGGAGAAAAATGATGACATCTCATAGAGTGATAGTAAAACATCCTTTGGAAGACATCCAGGTCTTCCCCTAAAAGTGGAATCATTGTCACTTTTTGTCGTTGTTTTACCTTCGTTTGCTCACTTCCTACAACCAAAGCGAATCCCCGACATAACCCAGACCCCTCTAGTTGACAGTACTCATCCATCTCAGGTACAGATATGAAAGGTAAGTTTAGCCTCGAAGACATATTTTGAAATTGCTTGATATATGATATTTCAAAGAGATAAACTTTGGTTGTCAGGTTAATATTTTTTCCTAGTTAGTTGTTGACTTTTATGCTTGTGTTTTCTGCGAGAGTCATTTAAACATCTGTTTCTTGTATGAGTGGAACCCCCGTAGGATGATTCCGTAAAAACGGGAATACCACCTTCATGACGCTTCCTGCTGTGAACGTCTACATCAATACAAAGTACCCTGTAGCAGGTTTGCCTATAACATCATATTCTATTATTGGCCTGTGCACAAGTATATTCTGTCAATTCCGACCCTCTATTTAATGCACAGTTAACTTGTCCATATAACTATGCACACCGGGGTTGTGTAAAAACGTCGCAAAGCACGTACAATTCCACGTTCTAAGGTACAGAAACCATCAATACCCAATCATGTGCTTCACAATGCCACATCCTCTAACAATCAATCATACACGCAAACAAGAAGTCCTTCATTCTGCACATTCACAATTCCCCGTTATATCCAAAAGAAATGTCTAAGCCAGCTTTCTTCACATGTTCTGCACTAACATTCCCGTTGCTTGATGGGGAGATCTAAGAGGCCATTGTGAAATTAGTTTGAACGTAACAGTCATTGATGTTCTGAGACTGGACGACTGGCTTTGAAATGCTAGTTCCATTCAATGTGGGACGGGTGATCTCGATCGTCAGTCAGCCTGCTGAGAATATCTCAGAATGGAAATATGAGATCTCTATAAGGTGTTCGTTATTGCATTTTCTAAAACTTTTGGTCCTTGATCTGGACACTGAACAAAAGAGTATGCTCTTTTATAGTCGGATTTCAGTAAGTGAAGTACACTTCGTATGCTATATTAATCAGTATCCCCTTTTTAATGCAGTGGTTACAACTACTGTGAGAGGTAGTGTACTCATGTTTAGCAATCAATGCTTTGCTGTTGTGTGCCACATTTGTGTCGTTCACTGAATTAGTTACAAAAGACATTTTCAAATAGGACATGTCAGGTCGCTTACAGATTCAGACAACTGATCTCTGTCCATGGGTCTTTTTGCTCCATATCATTGAATGACTATACCTTTTTCGATAACAGAACATCAGCAGGTCTTGTAAAGACGATGAAATGTGAATTCATACGGAATGGAAAATAAGCTTTGAAGTCAGCGATCCTTGTCTATATTTTGACATAATGTGTATTATACTAACATTGAAATACATATGGATACTGCAAAGTATCGCAGTGTGAAGTTTCTTCTGTAGAAATGTACCAATTTAGATTTTTCTTCCCCCTGTGGTAAGAAATGCAATCAGATTAGCTGCAAACAGATTGCTTGTGTATATCACTCCAAGGTAGCCGTGGATCGTTCGCTCTTCCCGCAATTACTGTACCCAAAGGCTAACTCCATGACACTTGTATGTTCCCTTGATGCATGCTCAATATGTCTTTACCTTGCTTCAAATGTGTAAATAAGAGTGATACAATCGTTTCAAATGTCATCATGTGTTTACGAGCCACCATCATATAGTGGTCGCGGAAATGCGAGTGTACCCTGCCCCACCAAGGGCACCCGTCATAACCACCTGAGAGATAAGACAGTTTTCCTCATGAAAGAACACGGGATCATATTTTGCAAGTCAGAACTAGGTAATTACATAATTGACGCGTCACATTTGGAAATAGCCTCTCACACTACAGGATAGTTTGAAATCTTGCTGAGACCAGAATGCTGTGACCTTCATAACACCACGTAGGTTTGCCGGAAGAGCATTCTCGACTGTACACAATATTTGTGGAAAAGTGACATTGCACATTAAGGCTGGAGCTGAATAAGCCTATGTTTTACAGCAGCTATTTTGTCCTGGTGAAAAGATTGCCCGTGTGTGTCAAGATTTGTACTGGAACTCGGAATATGGAAATGTTGCTGTTCTATTGTCAAACTGAAAACAACTCACCTCACTATACTACCCATCAAAAGTATAGACTCGCTTAAATCAATCACTATAAGTTATGTTTGTACATATGGTTACAACGAAGATATATTTCTCCACTAACTTGAGAGAAACATCTGAAAACCTTAACCACATTAATTGCACGAGGATAATGCATCAAATTGATGAAAAGCATGACATTGTGCAAATATCTAGCATGTGAACAGCTGCGTTTTGGTGTAAAGTCTTGATAAAAAATCGCCATTTTTCACCGAGTTTCAGCATTTATTGAACATATGAAAACACTTTTTAACGTCACGAGTTTGTTTTACAATACATCAGCTCATGTATAAACAGCACCTTTAAACTGCATGGATTATTTTATAAAAAATCTAGTTCAGAACAGTTGACTGAAGTAAGAGGCTACATTTACACTAGTAAGTCTAAACATTTTATGGGTAGTATATTTGTTCTCGGGGATACCCAAGGATTACCCCATAGGGTGATGTATAATGGCTCGTGGAAAACGTATGAATTTCAACGGAGACTTTCATACGCCAGTGAATGTTAGCCCCTCGTCCAATATGTGGACTTACTATTCAAAGACCATACCATATCAAGATAGCTATGGCCAGATATTCCATGTAGATTATCCTCAAAATGTCACCATGCAATCTTCACACATCTTGTCACCCATGTTGTTTTCTTTAGCTTGGATCAGTGTGCTCCATTAATAGGCAAATCAAATGTAATTTTACAAAGAATAGTCCCGTCAGCTTCCGGGAACAACTTTCATGGGGTTTGGAAAGTACAGAGTATTACCGAGATGGATTTAGATAAATGCCGTATAGGAGCCTTCGAAACGATTTGCGATAAATGGACAGACGTCTTTGCCAAGCTTCCAGTGGCGTTTGTGTGGTTTGTATTGCGAGTGCTAATCACCTCACTCGAGTGCCTACTTGTGCCTATTACTTACGGCTGTTGTATGCATGACAAGTTTGACAGTATACGTATTGCGTTCCGTTCCGTACGTGTGTACTCAGATTGTTTCTCTTGCAAAGCTCTTGTCGAAAATATATCACTTTTTAACATGGTCTACTACACCTACAACTATTATTTACTCCCGCAACTACTACCGTAATTTCTGTATATCTTCTACATTATTTTCAAACATCAACTGCCCTGCCTACTAACTACCAAGGAAAATATCGAAGTAGCGATCGCATCAGCTAATCAAGGTCGTAGGTCATTCATACTTGTATCGCCCATGCAAAGAGGGGTTACACATCCCACTCACCAGAAACGTTCCTCTTAACCAGCTGATCCCTTACAACTTTGTTGGTATTATTACCACTAAAGGACAGTATTAACCAGAACCTTATAACCTGTAAGTGGCGTCCAGATGACAGGAGAAGTTCTAACTCCAGCACCCCGCCAACCTCATTGCCCCACTCTCAACACAGAATCTAGATTACAGAATGCAGCTACACTCCTATCAACATGTAATTACTGTTGACCGGCACACGAACCTTAGGCATCAGTGATTGTATATCCTGAAGTGCTTCAGTAGATCACAACTATAGGTGAGATAAGTGGGAACGTCGCGTTAGACCAAAATATTTCATTCTGATGCCTCAAGCTACACAACTGCTGTGAGGGAATGCAGTTAAATTAACTAGACAGACAACACTTGAAGCACAATAAAGTTAGTGATCCTATAAACGCGTAAAACCGCAGACCATGCTTACACTGTATACTTGATGCTCACTTTAGTGTCTGGTAAACCCGGAATATGCGAATCAATGACAAAGCCGATGCCTAATTTGTCTCAGTTAACTATATGAAATCATTATCGGCAGCGAACAATAAGGCTGTATTAAGATAACATATCATCTTTCTTTCTTCCCCTTAAAACTTACCTCCGCAAATAGCTGCAAAACTGCTGATACAGTGTAAAGCAAACTTTATTCACTCACTGTTGAAGTTGCGCCTTGAACATACTTTAATCGTGACACGATACCAGCTGGTGCTTGGTGCCACATTTCAATATTCCAAAACTGTCATTCACAAGTAATGACGTAGAACCATCTTCCTGTCCATGCTCTCATCGCACTGGTAAATTCAGAATCTACAATTTCAGATTTCCTAGAATAGTGGGAGTAGCATTGGCTACTTTATGTCTCAACATATTTCGATTTCATAAAACATGAGGGCTGTAAAAATATTCTATATATGAGACCCATTGATTTTCTGCTGTGTGGGACGACTGGATGTGAAGGGTTAACACTATTCCTGTCTGATGGTATGTTCAAAATCGTCAGTAAGAAATATGATGACATAAATATCTCGGAATGGAAAATGTTAGGACACATTGGCTCTTCCTTGAGTATATTTCGAGTTCCAATGTCGGCCAACGATGGATCAATTCTCATGTTAGCTATATCTCTTGGATTTTCTGCACGACTTTTGGGTTAAATCAGAAATAACCCGTAATCCAAACCTTATTCGTTTATAAATAACATAACCCGTCAATCCGTTTCATCGGCGTTGGTTTTATTCATTTGTATAACAAAGATTCCACTTACACCCGTGGATCGATTTTGTATCAAGGCATCTCTTCGCATCATCTTTGAGACAGTTTCCTAAATGACTGCACGTAGCGTGAATTCCATTGATGAAGTCATTTGGATACACTGACTACATACTATGAGTAAATTGTGATGATGGATAGTTCCGGTCCGACTAAGAACTGGAATGTCAAAATAAGTATGAACGTGTTAATTCGATTCATGTATTGCTTTTCACACGCAGACACAAAGGTCTAAACTATTAAGTTACATTTTAGAGTTACACAAACGCTGTCACAGCTTCCAACATAGGGTAGGCAAATAATATGGTACATACGAATTGTATTATTTAAAACATTTATGAATACAGCCGAAGAAACACAACCATTTACACAAGACTACATCAACACAATGGAAGAACTTCTTGTAATGACAACATTAAAATAACAAGACAAATGTGAAGTAGGCAATGTGTGAATAATTAATTATTGTTTAAATGTTTAGTCAAACAGCGTCATGACACCCTCACTAAACATAGCTTGATCAGGATTTCAACCTTCAAGTCTGAAGTACGGCTTCACAAAGGTATTGTCTGCAGAGCATTTCTCAAATATGGCTCATGAATAGTAGGCGTTTCTTATGATTATGGGCAGTCTCTATTTCTAGTAGCTGGGAAACAGAATCTATTGAACTAAAACAAGGGATAGTGTAGAAATTGATTACTTTGCTTTGCTTGTTAAGCAGACTAATACTGACTGATATGAAAGTCTCACAGTGTCTGGTTTTTCTCATCAATTTTTTTAATGGATTTTTACATATCATTTTCCTTTAATTGCGTGGGTTTTTTTGAGTGTACATTAATCACGCTACGTGACATTTCTTTATACTGACTTTGTTTGCCACGTTGTCAGTGTTTTCTGTACCTCAAATGTAGGGCAAAATATTGTTCCTGGTACAGAATGTTTACTATATCACTGTGTCAAAACAGTCTCAGTGACACTTTAACAACGAATAAACATTGCTTGTCTCCTTAAAATGTGGTTAGCATCAACCATGGGTGTATATTGGGTTTTTATCTGCAGTTTATGCGGAGTCCCCACCTTCCTGCACGTACTTAATTAAATGTTGCGTCATGTCTCCACCCGGATGGACACAGTTCAACTGACATCAGTTGATCAAATTGTTTTTCCACCTAACAATGGTTTTTAGTTGTCAAATGATACGGTAGTATTTTGCTTTCAGGTGTCGTGGCGTGGCCTGGTATTAACAGTTTGTTGACGTTTGAAATGTTCTATCAGGTGGCAGGAATGCATTTGAAACACCTCCAACTTCAATGTAATGTGATATCAGGTTTTCGTCTGAGCATCACTCAATTATGTACTACAAAATTCGGCCTTACCAGCGTTCATACATCAATTCAGACTGACAAGCTAAAGGCGACTTGACTGTATCTTGAAGTGCATTGATGCTTCACTGATCTTCGAGCCATGCGCCTTTTTTCGATCAATACTGGATTCCCAACAAAACAGATAGCTTTTCGTGATCTACATTTGGAAAGTTATACTAAGCTTATGTCGAGATAGTTATTCAACACTTGCTAGATCTGTCATGAAACGATACAGGAGCCATTTAAGTCATCAGTTTGTTTAGACGTAACTGATTTTACTTATCTATTCCACTCACTGCCAGAAATTATGGATCAAATTAATCATTACAGCCGACACCGATTGGTATCAAGAACCCCATTTAACCTCAGCAAGTCAGATGACGGCCAGTCATTGTGTCATTTCTTTGCTGTCGTCGAATACACGGACAACTGACTGCGTTCGTGGATTAATTCATTTGGATATATTGTATCTACAATCACGTAGTTTGTACATATTGACGTAGATTTTTAGCCAGACACATTTGAAACTGAAAACGAAGGACGAATACAGATGTATCTTTTACAAGGATAGACACGATATGGACGATGGCAAATGAAGACTTTCTTGTTTCGTCTGAAATCGCATTTTATTGTGTCAGGAAGTTAATACCAATAAGGAACAGGACACTAAAATGAACATGCTGATTCTAAGACAATTCCTAAAGCCTACAAATATGCACTGTAAAAAAAAGGTTTGCATACATTGTTTCATGAAACACTACTCCGAACGCGCCAGAAAGGAATAGTTTACACACAAACAACAAAAGAACAAAATAAAGAATTATATATATGCCGTTTCATATTATGTGGAATTCGTGTGCAGTACATTTATGTCATATTTTACTTCTTCCGAAATATCCTATTTGTTCTATCTTCCGGGAATCGAATACCATTCGATCATGTTTTTTCAACCAATCAGATTAAAGAACAATGTGACTTTCGGTTTACGATTCTTCAGAAACGTCCTGTCTGTTCTATCTTATGGTGGTGTACAGCATCTACCTAACACCACACTAATCTAATCTTACACTTTCCTTTTAGCACTATGTAATTATCCATTACAGAAGGACGTGAAGGCATTAGATAAACAAGACAAAGCTACTGACTTATCTTAACTTTTCAGTAACTTGCACTTCACCTAACAGTGAAAGTGACGCATTAAGACGTATTAAGGAAGATGAGGTCCCCAACACTTGATGTAAATTAGTGGATACTGTTCTGTGATTCCTTCACAAAAAGCTCCTGTAAATCCTTGAAATGGTAGAGGCCCCCATTAACTGGCTAGTTAACATTCTACATCTGGTGTACAGTATCTCCCTTGTCAACGTAGATTGCGGCCTTGCACAAGACTGAAGCACTGACGATCTTCCTGTGTATATTTGTATGTGTGTTCGTTTGAGCGTTTATTTTCCAGCAATTCTACTTCACAGCCGAAATTGTCGGAGTGAAAGTTGTCTTATGTGTTTCATGCCACAGGCACACTTTGTAAAACACACTGCGGAAGTAAACTTTCAAGTTATAGTTGTTTGTTTCAAATTATGTTCTAACACGTTTGAGGCGGTGGGGTAGGTAGCCAAGTGGTCAAAGCATTCGCTCGCCACGACAAAGACCAGGATTCGATTCTCCACATAGGTACATTGTGTAAAGCCCATTTCTGGTTCCCCGCAATGATATTGTTGGAATATTGCTATAAGCGGCGTAAAACCGAACTCACTCACTCCAACACGTTTAATACCAGCCTTGCAAGTAGCTGTACGATTGTGGTAAGTCTAGTGGTAGTGGTGACTGTGTTGCATTCTCCATCATAAGGGATAAATGTTTCAATATCAAAACAGTAAAGGACCTTTTTAATAATGTTAATTATCATTTAATCATTGATTTTTTAAAAGAGATAGATTTGTTAAATGAGTTTTGATATATGTTTTGTAAATAGTTAAAATTTATAATTGATAGTTCAGATTATCAGCTTAGATTGTTAGTGGCTGTATCCTCAAAGGGTTTGAAGTAGCGTAAAATTATTGTCCTCCTGAGAGGGTACGTAAGTCCCAAATCTTTCAAAGTCAATTGGAACTTACCAGGACTTTTAAACGTAGTATTTTTTGTTATTTTAATTTTGGCTAACATTTCTTACACTCGTCAACAGCTGATGGGATGGTGTAAATCCAGCTAGGGTCCATGCAGGTAGCAAAGATACTGTAAGTCCCCATGGTCCCCAGTATGGTGATCTTCCTTCAGTTGTTGGCGATCTATAGCCTGTTTTTATATTGTATTGTCCAAATAGTGCTATCAGTTTTAACTTTCCACACGAGTTTTAGTTGTAATTGTTTTATTCTAGTTGTTTTACTGTCCTTCGTCGACAGGTTCATAATATACATATCTTCCATTTCAATGTCACATATGTTCTCGTCACGATATGGCTGAAATATTGCCGATGTGACGTTAAATAATAACTCACTCACTCAATCACTCTAGTGGTAGTGGTAAGATCGCTTTGTACAACGACATCCACATATCATCTGTCATCCCAAAACACTCTCTGCTTGACTTCTAAATCGCATACGTTGATGAGACTGGCCAAGTCAGCTACATCGTTGCAATTCGCTATTCTGAGTTGCGTCTGTTTGGCATAGGTCATACGTCATCAGCTAAATTCTCAAAGGTTTCATCAGTTTCCGTTCAGACAGTTTGTATGTAGGTGATTTAACTACAAAGCAACTCGAATAACATTGAAGCCATCTTACTCAGTCATGAGCTAAATGCATACATAAAACTGATTCTTTCAACATTTTATATCATTCATCTAAATATATATAGGTACATGTACAGACGTCCATCGCGATATGATATCCCTAAGAGAAACTGTGAAATGCCCAGAGATATGGCTCTTTATTCCATACTTTGACCTTATTATTTGTTATATAAATAAGCCAATAAATCTTTAGATGCTTCAGAAACAATGTTAGTCCATTCCTGGTCTGCATTAGTTAAATATTTATTTGTGGACTATTCATGTAGTTTTTAGTCCACATGTAAGATATGAACGCATGCGTTATTCAGAATAAGTTTGGTAGGAGCTGACCTACGACCCCTGGTTACGTTTTGAATGTATACTACTTCGAACGTTTGAACAACTGAGTGACTTTGATTTGTTTGTGATCATGAAGGTGTCACTAATGAGACAGGATACACTTACCTTTGCCCTAACACCTGCATCGCTATCTAGTGATTTACAATAGCAATGTTTGAAGTGACATGTAGGTATCAATAACGTGCATAGTTATAGCGTGTTAATTCATTACTGATCAAACACACACTATTAAACTTTCCAGGCAACATTCCCCCAAAACCATGTCAATAGAACGTCAATGTTAATTACAAATTAAACACTTGAAAATATCGTATTTTCAAAATAATATTAGGCCCGTGAAGATCCGGGGTAGAATAGGTCTTCAGCAACCCACGCTTGCCACAAAAAGGCGACTATGCTTGTCGTAAGAGGCGACTAACGGGATCGGGTGGTCAGGCTCGCTGACTTGGTTGACACATATCATCGGTTCCCAATTGCGCAGATCGATGCTCATGCTGTTGATCACTGGATTGTCTGGTCCATATTCGATTATTTACAGACCGCCGCCATATAGCTGGAATATTGCTGAGTGCGGCGTAAAACGAAACTCACTAAATAATATTGACGTATCAGTATAGTCTTTGATACAAATAACCAAGCATCTAAATATATTGGGAATCTTCTATTGGACTATAATGATGAATACGTATATGTGTATATAATTCAATGATAGTATCAATCAAGTTAAAACTGACTACTATGTGATCTTGATGTGGATTGTTGGTTGCGTTCCTGTGTTGCTGAAAATGTATTCAACCGGTTTGTCGGTTTCAGATTTTGTTGCTCAATGTGTATTCTACTGGTTTGTCGGAATCGCATTGTGTTATGTACAGGTTAACATGATAAATATAGAATACTGCTGTGTGCAGTTTAGGAAATCAAAGAAAGAGAGAGAGATATGGGATTTGTAAACCTTTTTATGATTCTGGAATGCCACCAAAGTAAAATGAACAGGTTTTATTCAGACGGTTGTCTAATTATCGACGTGCTAATTTAGTCATCGCGGGTTGTAGGTAATCTTCTACTTGTAATTTGAATGTCGAACAATTGCTCTTCACAAGTGTACTGGAGAAAAAAGATGACATCTCATAGAGGGATTGTCTAACATCCTTTCGCTGCGTCTTGGAAGACATCCAGGTTTTTTCCCCTAAAAGTGGAATCATTGTCACTTTTTGTCGTTGTTTTTACTTCGTTTGCTCTCTTCCTACAACCAAAGCGAATCCCCGACATAACCCAGACCCCTCTAGTTGACAGTACTCATCCATCTCAGGTACAGATATGAAAGGTAAGTTTAGTCTCGAAGACATGTCTTGATATATGATATTCCAAAGAGATAAACTTTGTTTGGCAGCTTAATATATTTCCTTCTTTCAGTTGTTCACTTTTATGTTTATTTTTTCTGTTAGAGTCATTTAACCATCTGCTCTGGTATACGTAGAATACCCATAGGATGATTATGTAAGGCCGGGGAATACCACCTTCATAACGCTTCCTGCTGCGAACGTCTACATTAATACAAACTACCCTGTAGCAGGTTTCCTGGAATTGCCTACAACATCAGATATGATGTGATATGAATTCTATTATTGGCCTATTGACAAGTATATTCTGTCAATTCCGACCCTCTATTTAATGCACAGTTAACATGTCCACATAGCTATGTCACCATTGTTGCTTTCTATAGCTTGGATCAGCGTGCTCCATTAATGGGCCAATCAAATGTCATTTTATAAACGTTCACGGTATCTGAAAAGTGCATAATATTACCGAGATGGATTTAGATAAATAGCGTATATGAGTCCTTGTGTGGTTTGTATGAACACGACATGGCGAGATCAAACCTCACTCGTGTGCCTACTCGTGCCTATTTCTTATGGCTGTTGTATACATGATAAGTTTGACACTATACTGATTGAGTTCCGTACGTGTGTACTGAGAGTTTTTCTCATGCAAAGATCTTATTACAATTTGTCACTTTTTCACATGAACTACTACGCCCACGTCGACTTATTACTACCGCAACTACTACCGTCATTCCAGTGCATCTACGACATCATTTTCAAACATCATTATTCGTTTATGCCTAATAACTAATTAACGTTAATCCGTTTCATCGTCATTGGTTTTATTTGAAATGGTTTAACAGAATTCAACTTACACCCTGGGACTAATTTTGTTATCAAGACATCTTTTACATCTTCAAATCATTGTGTGACATCCTCTGCATACACGAGACAGTTTAATAAATGACTGGGCATCTCCTGAAGTCCCTTGATTGAGTCATTTGGATACACTGACTACATACTATGCGAAAGTAGTATGTGTTAATTGGTTCTAGTCACACGAACTAAAATGAAGATGAAATGGATGTGTTCTTTTGATGTGTACGTTACACGCAGACACGAATAGTCAAACTTAAAATACGTTTTTACTACCACAAAGTCTAATGCGTACAATATTGGGGTAATTTAATTGCCATCAGTATGTGTATTGTACAAGGTCGTAAGATAAGCAATAAAACTCACGCTATCGAATTATAGAAGTATATGTGTTTAGAGTGAACATTAGTCAAGCGTTCATGAAACAAACATATAAAATGCAATTGTTTTCAATGCAAGAACAGGTATAGAGTTGGATTACATTTTACATGATATTTCGAGAGATGTTGATTTAGACCATTGCTCAATATACAGGTTACCCATAATATATCAAGTCATTCCGCGTGACATGGTGATTAACAAATACGGGCGTGATTGCTACATTCTAGTGTTTATTTCAAACTCATTATCATGAATGGATTATGTTTCAGCTGCCTGTTGGTGAATATACTTTTGTTTCAGCTTTGGGTACAAGTATCATTGACTATATTCCACTTCAAGCTCTTTATTCACATTGACGAATGATGTCGTTACCATGTACTTCATCTATGTACGATTTACATAGCACTGGTCAAAACGGAATCTACAATTAAAGATTTCCTAAGATAGTGGGAGTGGTATTTGTCACTTTATTGGACAAGGTCGGCCAATTCAGGGAGAATTTACTTTCACCTGATATATCTAGATTGCTTGAAAGCTTTTGTGATAACGTTCTTTCAGATATTAACAAAGCAGTAATACTTCTTACAATTGCAAAATGTCAAGCTGCACAGTGTATGAAACGCAAACATGTCATAAATAGACGAAATTCACAACCTTGGTTTGACAAAGAGTGCACATTTCTAAGACATGAGAAAGACAAACTTCTGGGGTGTTTTAAGCATTTTAACGATGGAGCATCACTACGAAAGTATGTACATGCCGGAAACAAGTACAATTGTACTTTAAGATCTAAAAAAGGAAATTACTACGGATCTGTAAAAGATAAATTACTTACAAATCTGAATAACTGACAGTTGTTCTGGAACACCATGTGCAGGCTTTTTTTCATCTAAAAAATTCTATTCCCAACATAACAATGGACTCGTGGTATACACATTTCGAAAACATATTTCAACATAGGGATACATTTAATGTCCAATTACATTCTATCGATCATGATATTGAAGAGAAGATAGATCAAGACAGCCCTAGTATACTTGACGCTCCTATTACAAGAGATGAGATCTATGCAGCCATTACAGAACTAGAATTATCCAAGAGTGCTTGGCCTGATCATATCATAGCAGAATTTTTTAAGTCCTTACAGGATATGTTAGTTCCCTATATTCAGTTGCTATTCAATGTTCTGTTTGATCGAGCGTATTTTCCAGAATCGTGGTGTATGGGTCTTATTGTACCGATACATAAAAAAGGGGACACTAGTGTAGTTAACAATTACAGAGGTATATCAATTACAAGTATCTTCAGCAAGCTGTACATACACATTCTGAATAATAGACTAACATGTTAGTGCTCTTGCTATGAAAAAAATCGTTGAATAGAAAGCGGGTTTTCGCAAAGGTTACAGTACTATTGATAACATTTTTATCCTACAGTCCGTTATTGAACGCTGTCTCTCAAAAAGAGAGGTAAAGTGTATGCATGTTTCATAGACTTTTCCAAAGCCTTCGGCTTCGTGAATAGGGCAAAACTGTGGAATATTTTAAGGCTAAGAGGAGTAAGCAGCAAAATGCTAAAATCAATCCAAGCCCTCTATGCAAGTGTTAAAGCGTGTGTCAAATTTAATAATAATTTATCAACATGTTTTCATTGCCCATTGGGTCTACGACAAGGCTGTATCCTAAGCCCTCTTCATTTTTCCATTCTTATCAATGAACTAGCTTATGAAATCGAAGCATGTTGCTTACCAGGAATTCAGCTTCATCCTGAACTTGTACAGTTATTTCTTCTTTTATTTGCTGATGATGTTGTGTTTATCTCTGATACAGTGTTTGGTTTACAGAAAAGGCTTGATGTCCTAAAGATATTTTGTTCTGAGAATTGTTTGACGGTAAATATGGAAAAACAAAGGTAATAGTTTTAAAAAAGGTGGAAGACTGTCGAAGTATGAAAAATGGTTCTATAATGGTGTACAAATACAATGTGTTTCCTGGTACAAATATCTAGGTATTCTATTCAGTAGGTCATTAGTATGGACCAAACACATAGAAAATGTATGTCTGCAGGCTAAGCAAGTTGTATTTGGTATTTTTAGATCACTGTCAATGTTTAAGCCATTACCTTTTCACTTGTTCTTTAAGATTTTCGACACCAAAGTTTGCCCAATTTTATTATACGGTGCAGAAATATGGGGACTGAATGTTGTTAACGAAATAGAAGTTAAACATGTAGCAGCGTGTAAACGATTTCTAGGAATTAAATCCTGTTTCAGCGCATGTTGTGCGAGGCGAATGTGGAAGATATCCATTGTATATTTATACCATCATCAAAGGTCTACCAAATATTGGTGTAAAATATTGAAAATGTCAAATGAGCGATATGTAAAAAATGTTATACCATTCTTGTACAAATTGAAAGTAATGGTTGCAGGAGCTGGGCATCTAGGATAAAGCATACATTAGAAGTCTATGGATTTGGATTTGTTTGGCAAGGGACAGATGGTTCGAAGTGAAAGGCTATTTTTAAATGAATTTCTTGGTAGACTCAAAGTTTCGTATCAACAGGACTGGCATTCTGCACTAATAAAAGGCACAAAAACATTTTGATACACGTTGTTTAAACCTATCTTCGATGTTGAATCTTATATCTTCATAGTTAGCTATTTTAAACAACATAGACGTGCTCTTGCTCAGTTTAGATCGGGGGTCTCATAACGTACGAATAAAAACTGGCAGGTATATTGGTGAGGCTAGAAATGACAGATTATGTAATATCTGTAAATTGCCATATATAGAAGATGAATATCACTTCTTACTTATTTGTAATAAATATCAAGCATTGCGGCGACTGTATATCCCTTTACACTTTTATGAATATCCAACAATCCAAAAGTTTAATACGCTTCTGCAATCATCAAATGCAAGCATCTTAAAACACTTAACAGACAACTGGTCATATATCAGATCGAAGCTATGTCAATTCGACTGAGACAGTTGCTTAGTGATTATAACTACGTTTTCTCTTCTAGAGGTTGTCATCCTGTGCTAGTGTTTAAGATCTCTAATTCTCAAAGACTGTAACCTGGACCTATGAGCCTATATTACCTTTCTGAAATAAAATGCACCAATGTAACTTCTGAAATGTTGACTCCACTTTGTTCATTATCAGCCGTCGATTTGCTGCTTAATCTATGATGTTGTTGAGACATTTCTTTTACGGTTATGGGTGAGAAATGTTCAGCTCTTTATTGTACATCAGAGCTGGAGACTGAAGAACTGAGTCTAAACCAGAATCGGAATCTATTCCTGAATTACAAGCACGGTCTCAAAAGGGACTTTTCAATGCGAGAAATGACCAGGTTATCTTGTGCCTAGTGTGGCTTTTCGTCTGAGCAATTTATTTACTTCTATATTCGGCTTTACTAGCGTCCATACATCAATTAAGACTGACAAGCTAATTGACTGTATGGCATTGATGCTTCACACTGATCTTCGAATCATGTGCCTTTTGTCGATCGAAATTGAAATTTAGAAAGTTATACAGTAGGAGATAAAATGAACATGCCGTTTACTGATTCAATCATCAATTTGTTTAGACGTCACTTCAACACTCCCTGGACTCGAGAAATAATGGTTCAACTTAATCATTACAGCCGACACCGACTTTCTTCTTAAAGTCTACATACGTATTTGTATTTTCTGTAGTAAAGGTTTCTTTTTACATTGATGCGATGGTAATGAAAACACTATACTCAGAACATAGTTGCAATGACATAGTTTACGTAAAATCTAAGCAAACACTTTTTCTTAATTTCATTTTCCCACTCTACAACTCACATACTATAGTGCATGTTTGTCCTTTCAATTAATTGATTAACGTAAAGAACAGGTATGTATTTTAAGTTCACACAGATATGCGTGTAAATAGTATAGTCTATATATGAGAAGATGAAAATGGTTTTCCTTTTAATTAATTGGTAAGCGTAAAGTACAGGTAGGTATTTTAAGTTCACACAGATATGCACATACATTAACTACATTGGTATAGGTAAATCTTTTCACCATATGTAGAGTAGACAAAATATATTTTCAGAATATGCGTTTATAACAAATCACATAATTATATCGTTCACATCCAGGAGAAATTACACAGTAGATCTTAGTGCATCTAGATGTCAGTTTCAAAACTGTTGTGAAAAGATTACCAGACGGAGAAAAACTTGCTATTAGACTGACTGACTGAGTATGGTTTTACGCCATTTTAGCAATAATACAGCAATATCACGGGGAACACCGGTGGCCGTATGCACACGTCGGGCGTAAAATTCTAGTCCGGGCGTAAATGGAAATGTGCGCCCGGACGTAACGTTAAACCGGTATGCACATATTAGACGTAGTTGAAGTTACGCCTGTCGTAGCGCTCTATTTTACGCCACCTTCCCAGCAGGCGTAAGCCAGGCGTAACCCTGTAATGGCGGCACTGGATGCCGATTTTTTTTTCAGGCGCACATTTTCAAAAGGTTTGAAAACTGAACGTTGTGCGAGAATTGCGCTCTTGTGGTCCTGGATCTGCGTACGGCTATAAAATTACACAGAAATGTATGAATATTTAATTTCCTATCCGCTGGTATACATAAAAGGGCCACTACCTAGGCGGTTTGAGATAGACACTGCAAAATGTTGTCCAAAATTGTGTTACGCGTTAAAAAAACTGTCAATTTCTCCGCTTTTAGTCGTGCACCGATAAAAGCACTCTGCTGCGATTTTTTTAATTTGTCATCTTTACAGAAAGTGTGAGCGAAGAATATACAGTCTGATATCTGAACGATATAAGTGTATATGAAATGGGTTTATGTGCTTATGCATAACGTTACACGCTCAACATTAAAAATGACTCACAATAAGTGTCAAAATGGATTTTCTTCTATGACGTCAACCGACGACAGAGAGGTCATACACGGATAAAGATAAGGGGGCATAACTCCGCTATGCTTAACACTAGGTCAATGTAACTCAGATCACTTGGAGAAAAGTTGTTGTGGATACTTACGCTATATATTCGTTATGCTGTGTTCACGTTGAAGCAACCTATTCCATTACATAGTTCCTCAATGTGAGCGGATACGTTTTGGTAGTTTCAAAATTTATAAGAAAAGATGGCAATGTACCACTTGAGAAAGCAGGTAATAGCGATTTGGATGGCCTAACCTATATGTTAGTTAGTTCTTAGATTCCCATATTCTCCTGTTTGTGTAGATGTATTTTGACTAATTTTGCATCATTATTAACGGAGTACTAGCCATATCTTCAAATGTAATGAAATTACTGATACTAATACAACATTTTAGTTCACGTCATGGCTTGTTTTAAGCATTTTGCGACGGAAAAAGACGACATTGGTTTTGCTGATTTGTATATATCTTACCTAAATCCCATTAATTGTATAATAGGTCTCGGCTTCTATGTCAGAATTTAACACTCTTTAGACCAAACATAAAATGAATGATTTTACCAATTAAATAGTGTCCTGAATATATCAACAATTAGACGGTTTGACTGCGTATCTTATTGTGAGCAACACGCGCACCTGTTTGGCATCAATTTAACGTAAATGAAAAATAATATTTCACAACACCCAAATATTTTGCAGTTATGGCTACGTGTGATCTTCTAATACTTGTGTAAAAGGTTTAAAATATGGTGTACTACACTAAATGTGTCAATTTCTTATGTAAATATTATTCAAACAATCAAAAACTTTCAAAGAATAAAAAACGCCTACCCTATATCCAGGTATAATATGGTACTGAACAAGGCTAAATGTATATACTGAAATTAGTTTGATGAGAAATATCTGAACGATACGCAAAATATACATCATAATACTGAAAGTTTGGAAGGATAGGGCGATTGTGTTTACACTTGTTCAACTGACCTTCACCTCAAAAAAATTGCCTAACATGTACAACAATTTTTAGGTATGACATCACTACCGCCGACCCTTCCCTTGATTCAGGGATCGTTTGCACATAAATATGAGATGTAAGTAATCAGAATGATTCTGACTATATGTGTATTGTTATATGTTTTATCGTTTTCATTGTAAGTAAGAGAAGAAGCCAGAAATGCTGATAATTACCTTTGTCGTTCTGCGTGATTTTGCGTCAGTCATGGCGTCACGCTGCACGGAAACTTCGACAATTTCTTATGAAATATCAAATGATTGCATTGTATCTGTTTTTAAATTCCATTTCTTGCTACGATACTTTTTTCCATGCATATTCTAAAGCTATTGAGCCATTGCAAAGCAATGAATAGACGGCTGAATGTCGGAAAATTTCAGAAAATGCTACGTAGTGTAAAATCGGATTTTTCTGTCTCTTTACAAGCGCAGCCTTTCGAGCACAGCGTTCGTGTGGACTTTTCACGCCCAATATCTTTCGTTTCATTTTATCAAAGCCAGTTGATATTGGTGACAAAAGACCATTTGTAATTTGATTCAAAAATGTATGGGAATTCAGTGATGCATTTGTCGCAGCTGAATATGATATATACGTGGTGTAATTGGCGTCTCAATACCGGCCTCCGTAAAACGTGATTTTGTAAACACTATCCAATATGACGGAAAGCGCACTTCGGTATTCGTGTAAGTGTCTTTCAGAATTATCATGAGTGATTTCATGAAAACCTGATATCAGTGCTATTTTTTTGAAATTCAATACTTCTGAGTAGTAATTATCCGATTTTCACATTTCAAAACATACACCAAATAACGCTGTGAATAGTGACTTCGTAACGTGTCAAAATGGCGCCATTTATGGTGAAGCCCATTTTCAAAGTCCATGTTATTTCTCCATCAGGATCCATCGTAAAGTTGGATTTTCTCGGTTTTCTTTGGATTTCCATGATTACGGCTGAAAGGGATGTACCGCGAAGTTGTTTCGCGCTTGTTACCGGTGGTTTAAAACGTTCGAAAATCTAAAAATAGCACACTGCGCCTCGACGTAAATCCGTTAAACCGGGCGTAGTAACGCCTAGGCTTAACCGACGTTGTGCATGACGTGTAAGAGGAGGGCGCTGCTAAGCTCGACGTAGTGTGTTACGCCTGACGTTAGCTACGTCCGACATGTGCTTACGGCCACAGACATGGGCTTCACAAACTTGCTATTAGAGCATGTTGAGAAGGCTGCTTATTTTGTAGCTTCATACAAGTTTATTATTTCTCTTTGCACATGCTTAAATGAAGGTTTATATTTTCCATACATTGATATACAATCACTTGTTTGATTGATAAAGAGACAGCATTTAGTGGGTTCTTATGTTTTCCTTGAAATCATAATAGTATGTTTCTGCGTTAAATGTAATTTCTCCTTCAGTCACAGTTTTCAGGCAACAGAATAAACTTCTACAAAGCTCTTTCACATAGATTCATTTACAAAATAAATGCATGACAGTTCCGGGTCAAAAGCCATGGACAGGGATCTTTACGTCCACATTTGTATAAAAATACACTTGCTGGTAGTCCAACCATATTAAAATGCTACTGTTTGAATGTCTATGTGCCATCAAATAAATATGTTCCAACGTTTATAGTTATATTGTTTCTCAAATTTATACTTTTCCCCACTTTTTATGCACATGTGTTTTATTATAAGAAGTGAAAGATAGAAAGCTTTTGTTCCCTTTACCGTACTTTGTAGCTGGATTAAATAGAAGGAAATTTAAATAAAATGTCTCGTGTTTATTAATGAGAAATTGCCCCTCTTAAAGAAGGTCCTCACAAAAAGAAAATAATACACTCCAATATATCTCAAAAAAGGTATTTTAATATCAAATATCCTTTGTAGTTTTTGAGTCAAACAATCATGCACATATTCCTGCATAATACCATATTGAATAAATCTCTCAAACCCTAAAATAAATTGTTGAACCATAAAGATTGTTTCAGTAAATATTTATTTTCCAAACATTTATACTTTTGTCCGAAACAAATCCCCATGCATCAACTTCCAGAAAAGGTTTCTAATTGTGTGTGCAATGTTGTATATAATATATTGAGGATCACCTAACCATATTTTATAGTCATCAAATATACAGTTATCAACCCAAATGTCCATTCAGCAAAAAGTGCATAGACAGGGATCTTAAGGTCCAATTTTGTATAAAAATACACTTGTTGGTAGATTTCCCTCTGTCCCCATGGTCCCCAGTACGGTGATCTACCTTCAGTTGTTGGCGATCTATAGCTGTATTGTCCTAATTTGAAATCCAATTTTAGAGAGAGATGCTAGTTTTATTTCTTGATACTGTGATATTTTAGTTTGGTTTTTTTGGTTTTTTTTGTTTTGTTTTTTTGTTTTTGTTTTTTTTTATTCTAGTTAATTTTACTGTCCTAGTTATTGATTTGTTTAGAACATTTCTAAATTCTAAATGTAAGAAGTATCTACTTGGCTACTCGCCTTCTTCCATCCACTTTGCTGTTGATCTTATAAGAGCGCCTTTGGTTTTCTGATTTTCAAAATCTTCAAGTTCTTCTTTTATATCATTCATAGGATAGCTACTATCTTTCTTCATATCTATCTCTTGGTAGCAATATAATAAATTGTTGATCCTCTAATCACTAACAGAATCATTTCCCAAACAAATTGATCGTTAATAACATACTCCTCTCTTGAGTCTTTTTCTTTGTTTTTTTACGTAAGCTTCATCATATAATAAAGAATTATTACATTTCCAAAATCGTTTGCCTCTTTGTGTTTCAGATTATGAGAGTGTTATTGAAATTCAAAAATGGTCTGAATTCATGCTATTCACTATACCTGTATTTGTAACATTTTGTAAAAGATTTTGAGACACCAAAAAGAAACCCAAACGTGCCTGTTTGTGAGCGGTTGGTTGGCGCCAGGTAAATCATTTTTGATAAGGACGCTCTTCCCTCCATGGGTCCTTCAAATCGAAAAAATTATCTTAACTTTTTCTCTTGCATTTGGATTGTTGAGATTTTTATAATTAAATGTATCCTTGTTTCTATCCAATACTATGTTCCAGTCTCCATATACGATAATTGTCCCCACTTGAAGTTTGTCTATGTGATAACATATTTTCGGGAAGCAACAATTTAAATTAAGTATTGAAGTGACAAACGAAGTGCGTGGAGATAATTTTTTTTAATTAGCATAGTCTCTTTTCCGAATATATGTAATAGTATTGGCTGGTAAGTAGAAGCACATTGTCGGAACATAAACACACACGCCAACACACATACAAATAGAACAGGAAGGCTCTCATTACTTCAGTCTTGTGCAAGGCTACATTCTGTATTGGTAAAGGGGGTACTGTACACCAGATGTAGCATGTTAACTGTAAAATGAATGGGGGTTCTGCCATTTCAAGAATTTACAGGAGCTATTTGTGAAGAGAACACATAACAGGATCTACACATTTACATCAGGCGTTGGAGGCCGCATCTTTCTTAATAGGTTTTAATGCGTCAGTTTAACGGTGAGGTGGAGCTTAAGTAACATGTCACTGAAAAGTTCAGATAAGTCAGTAGCTTTATCATGTTCAGCTAAAGTCTGGGGTTGATTTATAATGAATGATTAAATAATGTTTAAATCAAAGGGTAAACTGATTTGACCTATGGTACCACTGCTGATCGCGATGCGATTGGCCATGGCAAAACGTTTATTTTGGCAACGTTACGTTTAATTGTGTTAGTCATACAGTTTCCATGTGTTTCCACCGCTATGAAATAGATCAGATAGGACGTTTCTAAAAAGGTGAAGCATAACATAAATGTACTGCACGCGAATTCCATATGATGTGAAACGGGATACATATATTGACAACCATACTTATCGGAGTAAACAAACTTTGCAATACACATTGCGGGAGTTACAATCGTTCTTTCAAATTATGTTCTAATAAATTAAATACCATCGAGCGATTGTACAATACAATCTGACATGTAGCGCTATGGCTACCGTAAGTCTTGGCTAAGTCTAGTGGTAAGATCGCTTTGTACAACGACATCTAGGTAGCATCCGTCATCCGAAAAACACAAGCTGCTTGTCTTCTAAATACATCGTTTGTACAAGAGCTTTCCTTTCGCTCTCGGTAGGTAGTTCAGTATGGTCGTCGAAAGGACAGAACATCTGTGTAGTATCGAAGACGATAGCAGACATGTTTATTATTGTTTGGGGAATAATGGTTGAAACAGTACAGGTTGAGGGTAAGCTCGTGACAGAACGCACACCAGGACCAAGTGGTCAATGTTCCCGGTGCGGAGACCTGTGCTGTCACTTACGGGACATGAGATGGATAACATGCATGTGGTGCAAAGTCAGTGACCAATGCATATGCACATACGTAAGATCCGCCGACGTAAGGAGGTGTTCATTGACGTTTACGCTAGTATTTGGAATCAAGGGTGCCAGGATTTTTTACGATAAGCAGGGATGCACCGAATGTTCGCTTAATGCATTAAACAGACAAACAAGATAAAATTTCGGTGCACTTTGGACGTATATTTAAACAATTAGGTCGCTTGAATAATTGAAACTTTACTATTGAAATGGTTTGCACTACGAAACGTTGATGGCCAAGTCAGCTAAATTGCCGCAATTTGCTGTGTGGAGTTGTGTCTGCTTGGCAAGACAGAAATCTCTGTTGACTCGAATCTTTGTTTGACCTATCATACGGTGATATAACTACAAAGCAACTCGAATAAAATTGAAGCCATCTTACTTAAGTGTGGTTCTAATACATAGAACAGATTCTTGCACACGCCGACTTCCAACATTTAATATCATCCGCCTACATATACATTCATCACGATATGACATCTGAAAGAGAAACGTCATCCCGAGAGGATACGTTAGTCCGAAAACATTCAAAGACAATTTAATCTCGCCACTCTTATTAACCGTAGAATATGTGTCATTTTAATTGTGTAGCTTGATGTGTCTGGTGTCCATGCAGGAAGCAAAAGTACCGAAGTCCCCCTGGTCCCCAGCATGGTTATCTAGCTACAGTTGTTGGCAATCTATAGCCCGTTTTTCCCCATCATGTATTGTCATCGTGATATTGCTGGAATATTGCTAAAAGCGGCGTAAAACTAAAATGTTTCTATAACCCGTTTTAGATTGTCATCTATAGTTAAAATGTTTTAGAGTTAATTACTGGTTTCACATCTGTGATAATCCAGTTGTCTTAATGTCCTTCGTTATTACAATTTACCTGAATTTAATATGAAATTATAACTTGTTATTGGTCGCGATATATGTGAAATATTGCCGACGCGACTTAATATCTTGACTCACTCACCCAGAAAGAAGGAAACTGAAGTAGGTCAGCTTCGGCCAGATTTTACCATATAAAATGTTACATAAATGAGTCCATACGTGTTAGGATGTTTTTGAAACTTACTTGCCTATACCCATTTAAGGTTAAACCTGTATGGATTTGTTTGAGCCAGGATAGTCCAAAATCTGCTGAAACATTTTGCGTCCATTTCTGTTCTCGTTAAGGAAATGTTTCTCTGTTGACTATAGTTGTCTATGTTACTTTCTAAGCGTATTTAATAAAGTATTTTAGAGTATGTTTGGTTTTGTTTAAATTTATTTCATAACGATACTTCACACGTTGTTTTGATTTGTTTTACGCAAACACGTGTGTCATAACTATTTGAAAGGGTTTAACAAACATGCGCATGATAAGATTCGGAATCACAAATAAATGTCTCTGTTTTAGAGAGATAATGATACGGAAAGAGGTTTGTAATAGTGGTCAATGCAAAACAATTTACGACAATAGCTCCCAAATGACAAGCTACCAGCACGTTTATGTCAGAGAATGCCTGTATTCCTTGAGATTCTGGATGTGATTGCGACAAGAAAACGCATGATTTCCAATTGCAACAGAAGCATAGTAGACGTCAAACTAAGACAGACACTGAAGACGTATAACGTTAATGATAGCCCTTCAAGAAGGGTTCACTGAAACTTAGTCTATTATAGGATTGTATCAGGATGACATATAAAACGTTCATAAATGGAGCGTGCATAGCAGTTTTGTCTGCCCCAACTATAGACGGTCATATTTTCGGTGACCCATGGGTACATAAAAGAGCGTTACCAACATTGTACCGTTGCAAAGCACTGTTCATTGAAAACACATATGTGTCATCCATACGTTTATCAACGTCATTTAACTACTCCACTGTGAACGTTGTATATTTTGTAACAGTTTTACTGCTTTTGTAAACATATAATGTAAGTGTTCTATTTGCTGTTTCTTCTTTGCAGATTGTATTCTGTGATAACCCAGTTGTCTTAATGTCCTTCGTTATTACAATTTACCTAAATTTAATATGAAATTATAACTTGTTATTGGTCGCGATATATGTGAAATATTGCCGACGCGACTTAATATCTTGACTCACTCACTCAGAAAGAAGGAAACTGAAGTAGGTCATCTTCGGCCAGATTTTACCATATAAAATGTTACATAAATGAGTCCATACGTGTTAGGATGTTTTTGAAACTTACTTGCCTATACCCATTTAAGGTTAAACCTGTATGGATTTGTTTGAGCCAGGATAGTCCAAAATCTGCTGAAACATTTTGCGTCATTTAACTACTCCACTGTGAACGTTGTATATTTTGTAACAGTTTTACTGCTTTTGTAAACATATAATGTAAGTGTTCTATTTGCTGTTTCTTCTTTGCAGATTGTTCCGCAAGTGCTTCGATGGAGTTTTAAAGGTAAGTGATCGCTTCCATTCTTCAAGGAATCTTGTGGCAGGTGCTGGTTCTTAAACTGGTTCCATGTTTTACAACGAATAGTTGTATCGTGGAAGTGGAAGCTATTAGTGAGATGGATTTAGAAAACGCATTAAAGAATTCTTCAAATAGACAGGCGTCTATGTCAGTCTTGAAATATTGTTTGTGTGGCTCATATGACACCGTCAGCTGATCACCGTGTGTGGCTGTGTGCGTGTGTGTTTTTATGTGACGCCCTGATTGATGTCATGACTCGGTCGTTCAAGCAGGATGTCTAGTTAAGCAGGGGAGTGGGAGTGTTTGAGCTCTCGTGTGTAAGTGTGATCCTTTTCACAATATCTTGTTTCAGGAGACTCATAGGTCGTATACATAAGGAAAGAAATAGTAATCTGTCATGTCAGCTTAGCAATATTTCCACCATATGACGACAGGCGACAGCAATAGCAGACTCGTACATTGCACACTAAACTATGGTCACACCACTGTCCATGACCGTATCATGTGATGTCCATTAGTGGAATGGCCATGTGGTGTTATAATGGAAGATATGTAGGGATATGTACAGGTGTTGTATAACACAAACAGCTAAAAAAATGGAAATCTGATAAATGAAAAACGAAATACTCCAAATGATATTCTAGGTGATGTGATCTGCCTTCAGTTGTTGGCGATCTATAGCCCGTGTTTTATACTGTATTGTCTTCTTTAATTGGAATGTTTTAGCTTTGCTTGCTAGTGTTATATTCATATCTGTGATTCTCTGGTATTTTTACTGTCCATCGTCGACAGGTTTAACCTTCAAAAGGTGTTCACCTTTTCTTGTATAAATTGTTTTCGTCACGATATGGCTGAGAATTGCCGAAGTGATGTTAAATATTAACTCAGTCACTCACTTTAAGGTGATGTGTATTTTTACGATATTGTTCTTTTGTAGGTCCGTGTAAAGGGGACACATGTCTAAAACATTTAAATGTTGTAACCTTCATTGAACGTCTCGGCAAGAGTCGTATGACGCTGTTTGAAATACTGGTTAAAAGAGCATGTCCGATTGTATTTTTAAAATGTGAAGTGTAAACACCAAAGGCTTGAGCTGAGAAATGTTTCAACATCCTTCGCAATGCTTCTTGGAAGGCATCCATGATCTCCTCCTAAACGTGGAATCATTGTCACTTTTTTGTTGTGGTTTTTCTCACTTTGTCCATTTCCTAAGACCAAACCAGACTATACTCATCAATCACCGGTACACATCTCAAACGTTTAGCTTTGTAAGTCGAACTGAAATTGATTGATATTTCAAAGAGGTGTTCTTTGCTAGTCAGTAAAACATTTTTCGTTATGTTAGTTGTTGACTTTTATGATTGTGCTTTCATCTGTTTCTTGTATATTTGGACCCCCGTAGATAACTCCGTAAGTCTGGAAACAATATCTTCCTGGCACTTCCTGTTGTAAACGTCCACATGAGGGTGAACCAGAGTTGTGTAGAATTATGATCCCTACACATGGGAACTGTATGACTACCACAATTAAACGTAACGTTGCCAAAATAAACGTTTTTCCATGGCCAATCGCATCGCGATCAGCAGTGGTACCAAAGGTCAAATCAGTTTACCCTTTGATTTATATTGGAGGAGGTTTAGACGAAAAAACAAAGTTCGAGTTTCGATTCCTTTTATTGAAATTGATGAAATATTCCTGAGGTGTCTTAAAACATTAGCCATTCCTCATTTGTGGTTGAAGCGTCACTTAAAGCAATCACGTTCCAGCACTTAACACGAAAGCACGTCCGTTCATCTCCATTCATATATGGACATATAACATGGCTCCAATTACTCTAACTGCCAAGATGATGATAAAACCTCACATTAACCTGCTTCTTACATACAGATGATTTTACATAACTGCCCGACAATGTTATATCCTCAAAAACATTAGTCACGCCCGTCAAAGTATAATTCAACAGAAATGTCTCAGCCATCTTTCTTCTTCAAGTTTTAGATTCCCTTCCAATTTACGGAATGAGGGAGGTTTAACCGGTAACAGTTAGAGCAATTGAATGTAGCAACCATTGATTTTCTTCTATGTTAGACGACTGAAATGTTATTCATGTCTGAGAGCATGTTCACGATAGTCATACAGCCATCACAGGACATGTCAGAATCGAAATATACGGTCTCAGTGACTTTTCCTTGATTGCATTTCCTTTCAATATTAGCCCAAGATCGATCAGTTCTGGAATTTCTACAAAACCGATGTTTTGCTTCATCGAAGACAAAGAAGTGAAGCTGTGTTTATGAGTACACTTCATAATGAGATTGGACTAAACGCATCTGTAAACATCTGACATTTTACGTTGCATCAATATATTTTCTGCTACTATTATTCACCTTGTCACTGGTTCTATTCAGTAATGCTTTACGACCTCACTGCACTATGTGACATTCTGGTCCTTCATCGTGATTGCAAAGACATATTCTAATATGACAGGCCAGGTAAGTACGTTTTCAGGCGTTACAAAGGCGTCAAACTTGACCTATTTCAAGACAGAAATATTCATTGATGATATTGACTAATTATTCAGACACAAGGTTAGAATCCAGTTAAGAACTCTTGAGGTCGCTGAAGGTCAACCTGAATGACATCGTTTATACCGATAATCCCACGTCGAATAATTTCCAAGAAGACCAGATGCACTGTCCAACTGACCACTCACTGACAATGTACCTCTGCATTCGTGACAAAAATACAAATATTTAGATAACATGGGACACAAGATATCTTTTCAATTGAAAGCATCTGTTATTTATTCCTGGGTAGAACGTTGATCTGTGTGGATCAGGATTAGTTCTGGAATACAAAAATGTTCCTGTTTGCTTGTCATTTTGGCCATTGACAACGTATGTGTGTTACGTATTTGTGCTCTTGTATTCTTGTGGGTAACCCCAGGAATATGTTTACGTGTTTTCATGAATGCAGTGGAAAACATATGAACTACAAAGTGTGTCGTCCATTCGAGGGTCAGTTCTGAGGTCATGTGAACGTCCCTGCATCCAGTTCAAAGTATATGGTGTACACTTGACATTTAGAATCAGAAGATTTTAAGAATATTATCTAATTGTGACCATGCATGTTTCAAAGGTTAGCGACCACTTCCAGCTTTCCGGGAAGATGTTTTCAGCTTGGTTCCATGTGCCCCATCAATTGGCCAATCACATGTCATTTTCACAAAGATCAGTCCCGCCAGCTTCCGGGAACACCGCTCAGAGTTTCTTCAAAGTGCAAATTGTTACTGATGTAGATTTTGATAGATGCAATCTTCTAACCAACATGAGTCAGACGCATATGTCAGGCTTCCAGTGGCGTTTGTGTGGCTTCATGACCTCGACACGGTGAGATCTAATCACCTCGACCATGTACCTCCTTATGCCTGTTGTCTTCGTGACACGGTTGACGGTCTCCTGATCAAGGAATCCCACGCACTGGAACCCATAAAGTTTATCAGGATTTTACCAGGTCCTTGACAATAACTACTCTTTCTACCAATTACTACTCCCTTTCGTATATTGTGGCAGTTTCTATTACGCCTCTGGATTAAAGTTGTATATATAATATTCGCTTCCGCAATGTGAAGAGATGCCGGTCATCACAGTCACGCATAACAGTATCATACTTAACTGATCTCGTTTACTGATAAAATAATGTGTCCAATAATATAGCGCCAAACTCCACACTAGGTATGCTCCACACAAGGTATAACAATCAAGGCACAACACATTATTACCCCGGATAACCCAAGCTGCCTGTTAGGCGCTAGAAGGTTATAATCATATGACTTTTTCCACTGGGTACCCATTTTCCTGCTGGGTGAACAGAGGCAGTTTTGAACAAACTCACTTGCCTTAGGTGAGACCACATGTGTCACATGTGCTTCGTTGTGGAGCAGGACTCAAGTCCTAGAAACTCTCAGGAGTCAAGCTGCCAAACACGGTCACCCATCCAAGGACTTTCCGAGCTCGACGCTGCTTAACTGCACCGATTGTGACCTGAGCTTTGAGCACAGGAACACGCGTGGTAATGAGCGCTATAATTAACTTGAACTATACCAAGAATAAAAAGTTAAGCGCCAGCCTATTTCAAAACTAAGATGTGAAGCTGTGGAAATGTTAGGCTAACGTAATTGGGAAGACCAATCCATACTTATAAAAGGTTCATCTGGTAACTGATTTAGGGATATCACAATCATTTGTATTTACAATTAAAAGAAATATTGTTAAAATTATGATGGCACTGCTTTTTAAAGCAAAATAATTATTCCTATTCTGCTTATACAACACTATTAAAGTTAGGTTTCACTTTTTAAAAATGACAATCATGTGACCATATAACAGTCGTTTCTGATTTTCACTTTTGAAAAGAAGGTAACCTTTTCGAGGAAAACAAAATGCATGTTTTCCAAAAGCGCAAACATCCTGTTTAAAGTAAAAGATAATTTCCACAATGGTTTTGTTTTTAAACTTAAAATACTAAACCAAATTATGATAGTTGTTTTATTCTGAACGATTTCCTATGAGACAACCTAGATTGGCAAAATATACTGTTTTGCGCTTAACTTTTTATTCACAGTATATATGAAGTACGCTGATGCCAGTCATCACAGTCAAGCATAACAGTATCATACTTAACTGACCTCGTTTACTGATAATGAGAGCTATAATTAACTTGAACTATATGAAGTACGCTGACATAACACCTCACAAATATTACGCCATGTTCATCTAAGTTTAGACATGCTTATTAACCAGGAATATTAATTCTTCTAGTAACTGACTTAAGTTATCATTGACCTTGTATCCTTCATCATGGCGGGGCGGTGGGATAGCCTAGTAGTTAAAGCGTTCACTCGTCACGTCGAATATCCGGCTTCGATTCCCCACATGGGTACAACGTGTGAATCTGTGATATTCCTGGAATATTGCTAAAAGTGGCGTAAGACTCAACTCACTCACTCACTTAGTCATGGCGTCCCAGTAGAGGTGAAGAAACGTGGGGTAAGGTGAGGTGAAGCGAAATGGGATGTTATGATTAGTTCAAAAATATTTCATTCCTATGCAAGGTAAAAGAGGTGCCATCTTTCAAAGTCTTTCAGACCTTACGTTCTTTGGTGGAACGCCCAACTGAATTACTTTGTATTTTCAACGAGTCCTGAGGTTGTGTGAATGCCATATCATCCTTCTCCGTCCTTCTTTAAATTGAACGCTCAGTCCCATGTATTACTGTATTTCCCACGAGCACTAAAGTTAAATTTCATGTCAAAAATACAACAATCATGACACGATGCCTAGCAGGAGCTATATTCCACATAACCACATTTCCAAACTGTCATTCAGAAGAAATGATACAGAGCCATCTTGCTTACAGGGTTCTCGTCGGAACGGGAATTGTCATTCAGACATTATTGTTGTAAAAATGTTAGTTTCTTTCAAATTACCCTACGATTTTTGGATAAGTGGTTGGTCCCGTAATCTGGAAGCAGGCAGAATGTTATATCCGTTAGAGCAATTGATTCCCTGCTGTGTTGGACGACTACGTGTAGTTGTGGAAGGTTAGCGCTATTCCTTTCTAAAAGCATGTTCACGATTACCACTCAAAGATAAAAGAACATGTATATCTCAGAAGGAAAACATTATGTCATAAGACTCTTCCCTGATTACCTTTTCCTAGAGATCCAATGGCGGAAGAGGATCGACACATCACCAGAAAAAAAGAGGATGATTTTCGTGATCGTATGTCAGGAAGAAAACCACGCAACACAGCTGCATAGGTCCCAACAGATATAATCGCTATTCTGCATATACTTGAACAAGGGAACACTAGAAAATAGGAAGAAAAATAAGAAAAAAACACCATGTGAGAATATTCATTACCTCTTTTAGTTTTTACTCAATAAATATATATCTGAGACACTTGCTAAAATAGGTTGGATCAGGATTTCACAATTAGAGCTTTAAGCGCAGCTTTCAAAGGTGTCATATGGAGAGCATTTCTCAAATGAGTGACAAACACTTCCATGATTATGGACGGGGTAGTGACTATTTTATGTGAAGGGCTGTTGTCGGAGAACTTGTGTCAGAATCAATTGAATCATACAGACACCCTAAAAAGGACAGTATGGCATAATTCACTGGTTTGCAAGTTACGAAAACCGATATTGATTGATATGGAAATTCCAGAGGGTCTGTTTCTTATCATTCAGATTTCTTACCATAATTGATGAACTATTTAGCTTTATGTTTGCATGTGGTTTACATATTATAATGGCATACGGTGTTAAATACCAATTACTGGGGATGTTTGTTCTCTTTTGTGACATGCGGAGTGGGTTATACATGTATTTAGTATTTCGTCCATTTTAACGCACTTTTAATTAATGTCAACAATATTGTAATGAAAATACACGACAAAGAAAATAAATATGTTCTGTCACTTTTTACTCCCTGAACGTTGATTTCGATATTGCGAACTTTTTTAGTTAGTTACAATCGTCACTGCAGGAAAGCGAAACATTGGAAATCAACATCATAACCTCCGAATAACAATTTCTTGTATATCTGTGTATGTTTTGTTTTGCCCGCCGTTTCACTCTATGTGTATGAGACCAACTGGTCAAATTGTCTTTTAATCCGGCAATGTTTTTAATCAATGTGTGATCATGGTGTGGCAAATTTGGGTTAAGCTTTTGACTTAACCAAGTTTATCTGTGACGGTACACGATGTATAAAATATAGACCGTCCCACCGTCCTTGTGAGGGACGGTCTGTTAAAAAGGTAAAGAAAGTTGGTCGGGGGAAAGATTTGAAAAAAATAAACTTAACTTGGTTTGCTTGATTACGGTATTAGTACCTACATCGAAACGTTGCACTGACTGCAATAAAGTGCCCTTTCATAGAGATCCAATAAGTTGACTATAGAACTTAGCTTTCCTTCATCTTTACAACTTCTAAAATGCCTCCCATAGAAGTTATCAGTTCTGTGATTTGGGATATGTCTTAAACATACGATACAAGATTATTTATAGCAGGCTTTAGGCTTTATCATCCATCTGTGTAGACGCAGGTGATCTTACCCATTCGTGTTACTCACAGATAGTGAGAATGATTTAACTAACTGGGATGTTTCACTGTCCTGTTGGTTACAAAAGACACGTCTTGGTGTCAAGGTGACTATTTACCCACAAGGAATCCGATGACGTCACTTTATTATGTTAACTATTTTTCTGTCGACAAGCATACAAGCAGTTCACTGGATCTTGTGGATTAATTAATTTGGCTACATTGTATGTATACCAGTCTGTACACGTAGACGTGTATGCACAGCCACACTATCGTAGCTGAACGCATGAGATGTATGTTTACAAGGGAAGACACAGCACAGATGATTACAAATGTAAACTTACGTTTTAGTTAGAAAGAAATAGTACATTCAACTATATTTTTCTAGGAAAGTTCATGATCATTTCCGTATATATTTCCTGTTCACAAAAAAACTAGCCCACCCTCCCCGATGTCCCCATGGATGAATCCGAGTGTTCAGACATTTACCACGGTACGTCAACCCACAATGACAGCCTTCCATACCTTACCATGGTTCGTTATTCCACAGTGTCCATCTCCATGACACTGCGTACTGCGATTCGTTAACCTTCACATCCCACACCTGTCTGCATGCACAATGATTCTGTTATTAGTCACATGTACGCCATGATTGTTAATATCCCCTCGCCTGGGATCTCAAGTATATTTCCTAGAAAGATTCCCATGCAGATGAAATGGGGTCCACTGAATGTGCAAGGTCATTCAATCCAGCACAGATGTTGCTGAATGAATAGACAATGGGATTGAATTCTTTTGCACTTAGTTTGTTGTCTTCCTTTTTGAAACGTTCTAGCTGTTCTTTTCTTTAGCGTCTGATCTGACCTTACACTGTATTTTAGCGCATGACATGATATGTCTTACTTATCTTGACTCTTAGTGATCCATGAATACACAAAGCCATTTAGAAAGTGGTCAAATGTAACACATGTTATATTTGGGATTGCTTTTTCTCAGTAAAGTACATATTCTAGAATTTTTGTTGGGGTTGAATCCCAGAGTCAGGCACCTAATTGCCAGCACACAAAGTCGGTGGCTTTTTGTGGAGGTCGCGGTGGCTGTGCGGGTTAGGTGGCTGACGATTGCGTTGGCGATAAGGTGCCTGACTCTGAGGGTGTGGGTTCGAATCCCGCATGGGACTCAACCAAACAAAACTACTAGAATCTGTACTTCACTCAGAAAGTTTAATCCCAAACATAACATATGTTTCATTTGATCACTTTCTTCATGGCACTGTGTGTTCATGGATCCCTCTAGAACTGTATAATAGGTATTCATGTACTGCCATTCATTGTAATTTGTTTATCTTTTATTCAGTATGTAATTGAATATTATAGTATTTGTGTTTTCATTTTGCTGGTTTAAAGGGGACTCCCAAGCCTTTTATCACATAAATTTCTAAACCATAACAATGTAAATTGGCGATAACACCAGATGAGCGTGCACATGTAAATGTCGACATTGCAGGCTTTATGAACATAATACTGAATGGTGAAACCATGCTGATTCCTCACAGACACAGTATAGGCTAAACTGCTTTTCTGACGTTAAGGGTTAAGAAAGTTCAGTTCAATTCATGTCAAAATGCATGTTCACGATCGTCAGTGAGACATTGAGTACACAGGAATCTCGGAAACGGTAATATTTGGTCGCACTAACTCTTCTTTGATCGAATGTTCCTTGAGTACAAATTGATTGATCAACTGAGGATGTCTTTCCGTGATGGAGTTTGGGAAAGTGAAACTTAGTTTAGATTGACTTTGAATACTTCAGCAAGACTTATGTGTTCTGCTAATGCACGTAACAAGATCCATCTACAGAAGAATCGATATCGATCTATTTAGAATGCATTGAATGTGGTCATTCATTTCACTCACAGCTAGAGGTATGTTCTGACTAACAGTATAACAACACTATGCTATTCACAGTCGTAGACAAATCTTGGAACGAAGGCGTCAAGTGATATAATTATCCTTATGCAATCACCTGACTTCAGTTCACTGTTCTCCACTAGGAATTGTCTGCATCACGTCATAAGTACATTGTATTTATGGCATCAAAATTTAGGTTTGAATGTAACCGTACATTTGTTAACTCAGACACACTTGTGACTGAAAATGCAGGATGACTATTGATGGCCTTTACTTTATTAACAAGGCAGACACTATGTAAAACATGATAATAATATATTATTACATGTGAAGCACGTTTTATACCCCACCGTATCAGAAACAGACGAGAAGATACATTTTCACACAAACCAATGTCTTTAACCACATCATTAAAATATGAGTGAGTGAGTTAAGATTTATAGTCACCTCGGCAATATTTCAGCCATATCGTGACTTTAACAAATTACAACTTCATGATAAATGCAATTAAATTATAAAAAACAAAACTGTCGGCGAAGGTCAGATAGAGAACAAACATCAAAATGTGGAGCAGAGGACGAAAATACGTAAACGGAAATGAAACATACGTCTTAACAACTCTTTTTGAAAAATAATTCCACGTTCCACGACAATATCGATTTAATGACAGACTGACAGATTTTGTTCAGTATGAGGTCTTCGTCCCAAAATACAGCTAATTCAGGATTACAAAAATATCCCTGCGCATCATACTACTGACTGACTGAGTTTGGTTTTACGCCGCTTTTAGCAATATTCCAGCAATATCACGGCGGGGGACACCAGAAATGGGCTTCACTCATTGTACCCATATGGGGATTCGAACCCGGGTCTTCGGCGTGACGCTGCGCATCATACATATTTACATACATACAATAGCATAAAATAATATACATGCATGCTGTAAATATATAGTATGTCTTAGTTTGCCTTATTTGCTGAGCTTTAAATGTAAAGATTGAAGTTGTATTAAAAATTTCATAATTATGAGAAGAAATTATGGAACTAAACTTATGTTGAGAGTTAGAATTGATGGCAATTGTATCTAATGATGTACATAATCAATGCCAGTATATCCTCGGGTGTTACCTAATACAAAGCCATTTCAAACCGCTTCTGAAGAAGTTAAATTTAGATCCATAGCTACTCAAGAACTTTAGACCAGTCTTCAAGCTATCGTTCATCTTCAACATCATAGAGAATATAGTAAATAGACAGCAGTTACTGTATCACCTGACCTCAAATGATCTACTTCGCAAGTATCAGTTAGCATACAGACAGGTCAACAGTAGGGAAACAACACTGAGCTGTATGTGCACATGTCTGTTGACAGAGGGGGCATTGCTATGCTGGTATTGTTAGACTTGATATCCGCTTTTGATACCATAAATCACAGCATGATACTGCATCGTCTCGAGAAAACTTTCGGTATCACAGGAACAACACTTCAGTAGTTTGGGTCGTACCTCACAGACAGGTCACAAGCACTCCTCATTGGCGATGAGATGTCCACTCCAGCTATATTGTTCTGTGGAGTACCGCAGGGATCAGCGTTTCGGGCAATGCTTTTTACCATTTACACAACACCTCTAGACCGGTGTATTGAAGAACACCAGATACCTCATCACTTCAATGCAGATGACTCGCAAGTACAGAACAACATTAAACCAACACCCGTCAGTCAATGTGAAGCAAAGCATGCAATGGAACAGTGCACTGCTGATGTCAGTACATTGATGGATAAGAACAAGCTGAGACTCAATTCAGACAAAACGGAGGTAATTATATTCGGGCCTCCATCCAGATTACGGAAAGGTACAGTCATTGTCAAGAACGTGGGTGTGTACCTTGACTCATGGAAGATCCTGTGAGCCACTGCTGCAAAGTCAGTCATTAGCACCTCAGGAACATCAGTGCCATCAGACATTTGATGACGAGAGACGCAGCTGCCTCCCTTGTGAGATCTTTGATATTCCCTCGAATAGATTATTGCAACAGCTTGCCTTTATGGAATCACCGATCAACAGATGATACGTCTGCAGTACATCCAGAACTGCCGGATTGGTCACTCGAACGAGCATAAAGGCATACGTCACACTAGTGCTCAACTCGCTGTACTGGCTCCGCATTTCCCAGCGAATCGTGTTCAAAATACTCTCGCTCTTTTTCCAAGCTGTCCATGGTACCGGGCCTGCCTACCAGAGTGATCTGACTGCCCCAAACTGCCCTTAAAGAGCTCTGCGCTCTAGTCATCAGCAGCTCCTCCGGGTGCTTGCCACCAAACTGAAAACTTTCGGCTCCAGATCCTTCTCTGTCACCGCCGCTACCCTGTGGAACTCTCTACCCGAATCACTCAAGTTGAGTCCATCTCTAGAGACTTTTAAATCCAGCCTTAAAACTCACCTTTTCAAGCAGTATACTTAAAAAGTCATACCATTGTGAAGAACTGCCTCTGTTACCATCGTTTGAGGCTATGCGCTTTGTTCATACCTTCATGACGTGGAGACAGCGCAGTATAAATCCCATTATTATTATTTATTTATTATTATTTATCAATAAGAGTATTACGGGAAAAAAAATATAAGCTTCACAGATTAAAAGTACATGATATCCATGTTCAATAAAATACTTATATTTGGATAAACAGAGATTTAATAATAGATACGTGTATGTATTCACAATTGCATTCCATATTTCCGATAAGCTCATAACCATATGACTTTCTTGTTCAGGTTTACTTGTGCACCTGTCTGTGATTTGTGAAAGCCCTTCCTTTCAAATCTCTCAAATACATTCTCTCGTAGCACTTTTGGAAAACTAAACAAGGAAGTAGCATCACCGTATAGGATCTCCCTTTTGTTATTATCTTGTAACTACCTTGTACCATCAGTCCCTGCCTATATACGATAGTTCGTCAACCCGATTTTTCCAATTCATTTATGATTCGTTACTCCACTCGTTCCAGCACAAACAATTATACGTCAGAAATTATTCGCCACTCTCAGTTTGTACCATAATCCCGTCGATCATGAGACATGATACATTAATAAACTTTAATCATGCACCTTGCAGCTGTAGTAATAAACAGCAAAATGTACCCCTATGGATTTGGTTCAACTGAATTTATGGTGAAGCCAACATCCCAACTCTTTTTAACACTATTCATTTATCTATTACAAAACGGCTTCACCAGGCCGTGGCATAAGTTTAGGATCATACCATATTTTTCCAGTGAAGGGAAATGGAGAACTTCCCTGTACCACTGATGTGAACCACTACGGTAACAAGAACGATGAGACCACCAGTGCTTGATGTGGATACTGTAATGTGAATCTTTTCACAAATAGTTCGTGTAAATTCTTGAAACAACAGAGCCTCCATTCAGCCTACAGTTAACATTCTACATCTGGTGTACAGTATCACCCCTTGCCAACGTAGACTGCAGCCTTGCACAAGACTGAAGCAATGACGGTCTTCCTGTTTGTACTTGTGTGCGTGCTAATGTGTGTTGATGTGGGCGTTTATGTTGCTACAAGTGGTTTCCACTTCACATCCAAACCTCTTCCGTATATACATAGTTTTAAGTGTAGGAGTAACTTGTAAACGTCGTTTCACTTTGTTTGCTATGCCAGGGACAACCTTCGTAATACACAATATTCAAATATAACAAATTCAGAATTCGAGTTTGATATAAATTAGGTTCTTACAGATTGATTACTAGACATCACCTATAATCTGGAAACACGGACAGCTTACATTCCTACTACATGCATGGCACGATTGGCTTAGTCGTGTTAGGCACTGAATTTTACATCTGAAGGACACAACCGAAATCTATGAGTTTTGGTCGAATCCCACTGTGTTTCTATATGTGTCGGATACATGCTTCTGAGGTATGCATTATCTCTGACTGTTGTACTACATTTAGCTGAAACCATGTAACTAAAATACTGTTCACCAAATCATCAATACCAAATCACTTAATGACTATTCCAATGCATAAATCAAAACGATCTTTGACTAAACTGACTTCCAATTACTTTTTTGAATATGTATAATTATTATATATTGGCTTCTACAGAAATTCGTCTCAACGTTACATCTCAAAAACAACAGCCAGAAAATAGTTTAGTAAATGGCGAGTTTGTGGGATCCTATTAGCGATTCTTTAAAATAGGAATGCCGTTCAAACCGGTCACAGAGACAATATTTTACATTCTAAATTGATTCTATTCTGTTGGACGATAGGTTATGGAAGGTTAGTTCTTGTCATATATGAGGCCATGTTCATGATCTTATGTTAGACATACGGGGGCACACATATCTCAGACTGAACATAAATGAATGAATGAATGAATAAATGAATGAGTGAATGAATGAATGAATGAATGAATTTGACTCTTATTTAATTACATGTTATTGGAGTTCACAATTGTGCATAAATAGATCGAAAATCATAAAAGCATAAATATAATTCATTAAGAATTTTCTGTAAAAAGGTGAATGATTCAAACTATTTCATGTATTTGCCTTTTACCCAGAGTGAGTTCTTTTCGGCAGATAATCGAGGCTGAGTTGATGTTGTATATTATGAACAGTATAGTTTCTGAATGAATATCAAATAGTGAATCACCATATTCTGCTTCCTTAAATCAAGAGACGGGGGCGAAACATGCGCAAAATACAAACAAGGGAACGTGACGGAATGTACTTTCTTTCTATCCAATTATTAATATTATGCAAAAACGAATTTTCAATGTTGGTGCATTACTCTTTCTGGATAGGCATATGAAAAAATCTGAATTTTCACACATTCATGCCCACACCCGCACAACACTTTCGTTTGTTTCATACACCTTAACAACGGTCCATTATTCCATAGTATATAACAAACATTAGCAATCAATTTAACACGGTATTTATTATGTATATTTATTTATCAACTTTTCCCGCAAACAATATACGACACGATACCCAGTGTGAAGGCAATTGTTTTGTTCATGACTAAAAAAGGTTGGTTGTCTAATGAAATACCTACATGCAAGTAATACAAATGATATATATTTAAATTTGAAGACGTCCAAAGGCTACAAGCATACAAATATAAGTAAATGAACGTGAATACATTAACAACAGTTAACAATCATCTGGTGTTGTAGTGGAGTCCCTAAGTTTGTTTGTTTTTTCTAGTTTTATGCTCAAGAGTGCCATTTATTTCTGACAGATGTGATATATGTAACGGTCTGTTCATTCTCATCTTTGACATGCGAAGAATCTTTATTACCTCATTCTCTGGCAGCTGAGTCGTCAGAACTGTCATTTAGTATCTGTTGCACATTTTCAATTTTTGACGTATATTTAAAGTTGTCTTGAACAAAGTGAGTGAGTGAGTGAGTTTAGTTAACCCCGCACATCGATTCCATACAAAATACGTACCAATAATGATGTCAAGATATCTGTTGACCTAAGCATCCCTGTTAATTTTCATAATTATGAAGACCAACTGGACCGTAATTTGTTTTATGTCTCAGGAAATCATTCATCATTTCCGCACTTTTTTTTTCACATTTGTCTTTTTGGTGGTTTTCAGCAGTAGCTTCTGCAAATTGTTCCATGAATATACTCAATCATTGCCATGTACATTGTAACTAGAGATAACACAAATGCAATCTTGTTGATCCTCTCAAGATATCACTCAGAGTGATGAGTGGGCACAGTTTGCAGTCTCTCTTTAAGATTAACCCAGGTTCATAATAGTATCTGATAAAACTGACGTTATCGCATTTTTGAAATGTTCTCATAGTGTCAACAGAAAAGGTTTGGAAAGATTTAGTAAAGCTTTCAGCATTGTAACTTCTCAACTTAAATCATATGAAGCTGTTAGAAATCTTAGTAAAAGATCATGCTCGATTGTATATACAGATTGTGAAATGCAAGCACCAGAGGCTGGAGTGAAGAAATGTTTCAACATCTTTTGCAATACTTCTTGAAAGACATTCTCCTAAAAATGGAATCGTCATTTTTTGTTGTTGGTTTTGCTCATTTTATCCAGTTCCTTGGAACAAAGTAAACCTGCCGATTATACCAGAACCCGTCTCGTAGATAGTACCCATCAATCTCAGGTACACATGTCAAACGTTTAGCTTTCGACTTAAGTAGTGCTGAAATTGCGTGATATTTCAAGGAGATGTTCACTGTTAGACAGTATAACATTTTTCGTTTTGCTAGTTGTTGACTTTTATGGTTGTGCTTTCAGCTACCGCCATTTTAAACAGCCGATTCTTGTGTATCTAGTACCCCTGAAAGAGAACCCCTTTAGGTCTGGAAACAATATCTTCCTAACGCTTCGTGTTGTGAACGTATACACAAGGATGAAGCCTGGTTTTGTAGGAATTTATTCCTAACAGATGTAGAGGGTTTCACTGATTGGTTACCGCAATAATACGTTGTGGTATGGGCTATCAAAACCAATCAGCAGTGACACCATAATGGAAACCCTTTTACCCAGTGATTTATTTGGGAAGCAGTTTAGACGAAACCACGGGTCCGATTTTTAAGATGTGTTAGGCCTTTAGTTGAAATTCATGGAATATAGCTATGACGTGTTTTAAACATTGCACGTTTATACACACTAATTAATTCCCAATGGTCATAATCTTGAAAACAACTGCTGTACCAATAACTGTTAACTACTGACAATACTACCCCGCTCCTATTTCAGTCACACTCATACATACCTCTTCCTCCATATCTACAGTTTAACACTGTTGGGCATTTACATTTGAATCAGTCATGCGAAGACACGTCTTCGTCAAAGACAGGTCCGACATATAGCTGGAATATTGCTGAATGCGGCATAAAACTAAACTCACTCACTCAAAGACAGGCATCAATATCATATTGCACTATCCCCTCAGCATCTAACGTAATTAATACAGCCTAAAGAAAGGGGCATGATGAACCTCTAATGCATTGCATATCATGTATGTGTGATCCAGATGACGTTATCTCACGCACGTCCAACGACACATTAACCTCTTCTTTCAATTTCTTCTTAACACCCCCATTGATTTCATATTCATTATTCACTAACGCAATTGACTGAGCCCCTTATTAGATATTGCTTATTAATGACTATATAAGTCTGTATAAAAGTGCACCGCTCCAACAAAGTGACCGATACAATAATAAAGACTCGTACAATAATAAAATACCACTTCTGTATATATAGTCAAAGACAAAGGTTATTGTGATTGACTTGAGGTTATATATGTGAATTAACTACTGATATTTATATGATCAGGCTTTTTTAATATTGCACGAAAATCATTCCATAATGGGACTGCAAATGGCACATTTTAAACTTTTCTGCCGGATGAGAGCAAATGAGGCCACAGTGAGAGAACATTCAATATCGTGTATGTCCACCATGAGCGTTGATGTATGTTAGACACCTGCGCCTCATAGAGCCGATCAAACGACGCAAGAAGTCTTGTGGAATGGAATTCCATATCTGTGGAAGCCCCTGGTGGAGTTCCTGAAGCGTGACTGGGGCATTTGGACAACGTCTCAATCTCCTCTCCATTTCGTCCCAAGAGTGTTCGATTGGTGACAGATCTGGGGATTTCGCGGAACAGGAAAGGACGTAGGCCATCAGCGCGGTGGAAGAGGAATCTGAACTCGTCAGTGAAGAGAATATGTCTCAACTCACGTGCTCTCCACCACAGATGTTGTCTGCACCACTGCAGTCGTAGACATTGGTGACGAAATTTGTCGTCTGGCAGGGTCGTCCAGCACGTATCGCGTTTGCAACCAGCATGGTCCTTGGCGATATCTTGTTGACACAAGGACACCAGGAACTGTTCAGGCTGCCAGTTCGATCTTTGCAAGGCGTGGTTACAGGTGGACGGCCACATCGGGGACAGTCTGCAACGATGGCGTTTTGTTGATAAGGTCTCAACAAGCGGCTTATGGTGTTTCTGTGCACGTTAAACTGCTTTGCAACGTTGCCCTGGCGTGTTTCGGTTTCAAGCATTCCAATGCTTCACCATCTTTCATTTTCAGTTAGCCTTGGCAGAGCAGAATTTTCGAAATTTGTGCTTTTCGGACCCGTCGACGTCTAAACAATGAATTGGGTGACAATGATTCGAGGTTTAGAGACACACGTTTCTAAAGGGCACGTTTTATGCCTTTTTCCACGAACTTTTTGAGCAAGTGAGTTACAATTTATCGTCACGTCGGCAATATTTCAGCCGAGAAAAGTTACTTGTTATACATAGTAAGTTATGGTAAATTATAAAAACCTGTCAACGAAGGACAGTAAAATAACTAGATTATCACAGATTTAAAACTAGTAATTAATTCTAAAACAGTTTAACTATAGATGACAATACAATATTAAAACAGGCCATAGATTGCCAACAACTGAAGGTAGATCACCATACTTAGGACCATGGGGACCAACTTTTTGAAAGCACGAAAAACGCATGCAAAACAAAAACTACCAACAGGGCCCTGTTTGGGTTATGGATTAAGTGTATTATAAAGAATACTAAAATGCGTTATACAAAAATTCGCATTTATATAAACAAATATATTGATCATATTAAATTTGCCTTTGAGTATATGTTCAGAATTGATCTTTTGAAACCCATGAACGTCGTAACAGGCGACAAACATGATCGGGTCGTCTTGCCAATTTGGTTTACATATATCATCGTATCCCAACCGCATAGGTCGATGGTCATATTGTTCGCTGAATTGCATCGTCCAGACCTGATGTTTTACAAACAGCCGTCATATAGCAGCAATATTGCTGAGTACAGCTCCAAACAACAAGCAAACAAAAACTTCTTAAAACATCTAGAATAAACTGACAGCCAAATTCATTACACAGTTAAGATGTTCATATACATAAAATGTAGCTATGCACTAGCTGTGACTGCAATAAAAGACGACGTAAATTAGCCAGTCCTCGTTTGCAGCTAAAGGTCACTTAAAGCAATCACGTTCCAACACTTAACACGAAAGCACGTGGCGTTCATCTCCATTCATATATGGACATATTACATGGCTCCAATTCACTCCAACTGCCAAGATGATGATAAAACCTCACATTAACCTGCTTCTTACATATTGATGATTTTACATAACTGCCCGACAATGTAATATCCTCAAAAACATTTATCACACGCGTCAATGTATAATTCAACAGAAATATCTCAGCCATCTTTCTTCGCGTTTTAAATACCCTTCCAATTTATGGAATAGGGGAGGTTTAACCGGTCACAGTTAGAGCAATTCAACGTTACAGCCATTGATTTTCTGCTTTGTTAGACAACTGGTTTTGAAATGTTATCCATGTCTGAGAGCATGTTCACGATCACCAGGCAGTCGTCTCAGAATCGAAATATACGGTCTCAGTGACTTTTCCTTGATTGCGTTTCCTTTCAGTATTAGCCCAAGATAGATCAGTTCTGCGAATTCTACCAAACCGATGTTTTGCGTAATCGAATATGAAGAAGTGACCATGTGTGTATGAATACATTTATTGAACGCATCTCAAAACATCTGGCATTTTACTTTACATTTCATCCATTTATTATTACTGTTAATCACATTTTCAGTGGATTTATTCAATAACATTCAGTTCATGTGTCCAGCAAGTACGGCCTTACTTTACCATGTGTCATCCTAGTCCATCGAGAGAGCGATTGAAAAGACACATGCTTATACGACAGGTCAGGTAAATAAGTTTTCGGGAGTCATAAAGGCGTCAACCTTGACCTATCATCAAGACACAAATAACCATTAATGACATTGACTAATTATTCAGACACTAGATTAGAATCCACTTAAGAACCCTCGGTAGAGGTCACTGAAAGTCACTGAATGGTCACTGAATGGCATCGTTTACACGTCCAATGGTTTCTTTTTCCGAGCTGACAACATACATTGTCCCACTGACCACTCACTGACATTGTCTGATTAATGCGCACTTTCCAGACAGAAAAGCAAATATTTTGATAACATGAGACAAAGATACATGTAGCTTTCAAAATGAAATAATCAGCTATTTTATCCTGGGTAGAACATTGATAAGTGTTGATCAAGGTTGGCTCTCGAAAATGGATGTGATTAATTTTGGTTGTCCTGCCCATTTACAACGTAGCTATGTTAGTTATCTGTGCTCTTGTATTCTCAAGGGTTACCCCAGGAATCGTATACTATGCTTTGGTATGAACTTGATAGAGTGTCGTCCATTCGCCAATGAGTGTCAGTTCTGAGGCCATGAGAACGTCTCCGCATCCAGTTCAAAGCATATCGTGTACACTTGGCATTTAGAACCAGACAATTTGAAGAACACTATCTAATTGTCACCATGCATGTTCCAAAGGTTAGTGAACACTTCCAATCTTCCGGGAATCCTGTGAACCATACTGTTTTCAGCTTCGTGCCATGTGTCCCTTTAATTGGCAATTCATTGCCCCGTCAGCATCCCTGAACAACGCTCAGAGTATCTTGATAGCGGAAATTGTCATTGAGGTAGATTTAGATAGATGCAGTAAAGGAGTCTGCTAACTAACATGCGTCAAATAGTCAAACGCCTATGTCAGACTTCCATTGGCGTTTGTATTGCTTTTATGACCTCGACACGGTGAGATCACCTCACTGATGTGCCTCTTCTTACCTATTACTTGTGTCTGACGGTGTACTGATCAACGAACCAAAATATTATTTTTTCTCGCAATCATTGTATGAAGATTTTATCAGTTCCTTGACAACAACTGCTCTACCTACCAATCACAACTCCCTTTTGTCTGTTGTAAGGTACTTTTACGTCTCTGGATTAATATCATTCATCTCCGCCATGTACAGAGATGCCTGCTAACACAGACAAGCATATCAACGTCTTTACTGATCTCCTTTTACGTACACAAGCTGTATGATTAACTAGACCTGTATGATATATGCTGACCTTGCACATTTTACGCCACCCTAATATATAATGAATATTGATTCCTCAAGTAACTGACTTTACTTCTGACTGACCGTATATCCCAAATCATAGCACCGGAGGTGAGTCGAGGGGAAATCGGAAGTTATGATTAGTTCAAAATTATGTCATGTTTGACGCCGTTTACCAAGAAAAACTCACTCAGAGATCAGATACAACCACCCAGTTCTTGTATCCCCTTTATGTCGAGCAAGAGGAAAGTAAAACGGGTGCCGTCTTTCAACGACTTTCATACCTTCTATTCTCAGGTAGAACGCTCTATCCAATGTATTAATTTGTATTTCCGACGAGCACTAAGTTACATTCCTTTACCGTGAAATTATCTTTCAGGAGATATTTTATTTTGGTAACAGTGTTCTTATCCCTAACCACCGTTTCTTTAAAACATGGTTGGTCCCACAAACTGGAAACAGGGAGAATGTTCTATCCATCAGCGCCGTTGATTCTCTGCTGTGTAGGACGACTGATTGTGAAAGTTTCGCGCTATTTCTGTCTGATGTTCAAGATTACAACCCAAATATAAGTGTAACATGAATATCTCAGATAGAAAACATTGACACTTCTTTGATCACATTATCCTCGAGTTCCAATATCGTGACAGGATCGACTCATCGCCCGAAAATTGGACGCATTTTGTGATCGAATTTCAGGAAGTCAAACACACAATACAGTTGCACAAGACAATACAAATATAAACTAAAAATGGTAAAATAAGTCCGCGGGAAAAAGTCTCATTTTCATTTTCTAACAAGAAATGTGTAGAAATACATTTTTTTTTTATTGTCAAACATGCAACAAATGTAAAGGTCTTATGACGTAATGACGTTTTGAAATGTTGCTATAAAATCATACATGACTACAGTTACCAAGGACTTTTTTACCGTTGACTTTTCCCCATAATCGCTAAAAACAGATTGGATCAGCATTTCAGAATTGAAGCCGCAAGTGAAGGTTAAGGTGTCATATGGAGAGCATTTCTTGAAACATGAGTGACAAGCATTTCCATGATTATAAACAAGGGTAGTGCCTTTTTCGTTTAAAGGGCTGTATTCGGAGAACTTGTGTCAGAATCAATTGCATTCTACAGACATCCTACGACGGACGGTATGGCAAAATTCACTGGTTTGCTAGTTCAGAAAACCAATATTGACTGAAAAGGAAATTTCAGAGGGTCTGTGTCTTCTCATTTAGATTTCGTACCATCATTGATAAACTATTTATCTTTATGTTTGCACGTGGTTTACATTGTACACGGGCATGAAGTATTATTGTCAGTTACAGGGGATGTTTGTTATTTACAGGGGAATAATTAATGTCAGTTACAGGAGATGTTTGTTATCGTATTTGACATGCGGGGTGGGCCAACAGTTGGTAGTTAGTACATCGTGCACATTGCTGGCAATAATTAATGTGGACCTGTTTGGATTAAAAATAGATGACAATAAGAAAATAAATATGTTCTCTCTTTTACCTCCTTGAACTTTGGTTGTGATCTTGAAAACGTTTTCCGAACGTTACAATCGTCACTGCATGAAGCTGAAACACTGCGTATCAAAACTCAATGAGTAAGCATGGTGTGGCAAACTTCGGTTTCACTACCGTCCATGCATCAATTAACCCTGACAAAGCCATTAACATAACTCAATTTAGCTGTGACGATATATCTTGAAGACACTTCACTGATTACATTTTCTGAAAGTTCCATTGTCTACCTGTTATCCATCGACTCTGGGTTCTCTACCACAAAAGTTGAATTTTCGTGATACAATCTTAGAAATTCAAGTGTTGCTTATGTACAGAGGGTTTTTGGATACGTCAGCAAGACCCGTTATATCTGCATTATACGATACAAGATCCATTTATAGCAGGCTCAATCATCAATTTGTGTCGACGTACGTTATTTTACGTATTCATTTTACTCACAGGTACAAATAATGAGTTATCTAACTGTAATACTTCACTGTCCTACTGCTTACAGCAGACACGTCTTGTTATCCAAAGGTTCATTTGATTTTTACAGCAGACACCGCTAGGTATCAAATCAGACGTCAAATCATTATTTTATATTCTTTGCTGTTGACTGGCATACACGCAGTTGACTGCATCTTGTGGATTAATTCATTTTGCTGCACTGTATTTATACCAGTCTGAACATGTAGACGTATATTTACAGACAGACACTGTCGTCACTGAAAGCATGTTTCTTACTTACTGTGACTTTGAAGTGTTCCTCGTACCATAAATGTGAACCACTACAGTAAAAAGACACGAGGCCACCAGAGCTTGATGTAAATTAGTTGATGTTATCCCCTTCACAAATAGATCTTGTAAAGTATTGAAAAGACTGAATCACGTTCATTATTCATTCAGTTAGAGTGTTACATCTGGTGTAACTACCCTAAATACGTATTCGGGAACAATAGCGTTCTTGTCGTTTGAGGTGCGTCATTTCGCTGCACACAGTTGCGTCTCTAGGGTTCGGTACAGATCTATGGTTGTCGGATGAAATCCCTGTTTAACACTATCCGGTTTCTCCTGCATTTCATCAATGTGGTAAATGTCTAAGACCTTTATCTGGCACACCATCATATAACCTCGAAACTTGTTGGAAGAGGCACCCCTCACCCACTCCCCAAATGCATACATCAAATAGATTCTTGATAGCAGCGACTTCCAACAGTTTATATCAGATTTCTGCATTCACATAGGAATTTTCTTGGAGATTGTCTCAGAGTGACGTCCCTAAAAACACAAACATGGAAAATACGTTGATAAATGGCGCACTTTTTCATCACTTTGACATTCCAAAGTGTCATTCCCATCCATCAATAAGCCATAAATCCTTGCAGCCATTTTCGGACATCCCATCGACTGGTTATTTCGGGAGGGCGGTTCAAATTGGTCATGGATAAAATATTTCCTGCAATGAATTGATTTCTTCACATTTGTCTTTTTATCAATCTGTGTTATGTGAAACTTCTACAGCCTACGCTTTTAACGATTTTCTTCAGCAATCCCACGGGAAATTGCTCTGTGAATATAATTATTCAATCATTGCAATGAACATTATGAGTGAGAGATGTTACAAAACCTCTGATGGATCCTCTGAGGATATTCGGTAAAGTGATAAGTCCTGTGGTTTATTGCATAAATTGCAGACCTGATAATGTTGACGTTATTGCATATAAAAGAATACTCTGAATAATATCATTGCAATTCTAGTGCGGTGATTTTAATAAGTTATGTAAAAGAGTTGCAGTATTTTGCTAACTGAACTAGATGAAACAGTTGTTCCATCTCATTCAAATATTATACGATCACTATTAAGTTAAGAATATTGCTTCAACCTCTGAATAGAAGTGGGAACTGCTTGTTGCAATAATAAGAACACATTGTCAGCCAAGAATGTTTGCGTCTGCGTATCATAATAGTCGGTCTTTCAGTACGCAATGTAAAACATAAAAGATATGTTTTCGTCTCTACTGAATCGGACCATGCTGCCTGCCTTATGATGTATAAGCATGGTTTTAAGCATGTCGTAATGGTGAAATAAATCTGTCGAGCATGTATTTAACTCTCCTTAAGAATGACTTTAGTGTCTTCGTATGTATTTCAATATAAGAACTTAATTTGTACTATCTTCAGTTTTGAAAGGTGCTGTCGATGCAATCTATTTGCGGTGGATAGCTTCTATAGCACTTTCAGTGAGTGAGTGAGTCACATCGGCAATATTTCAGCCATATCGTGACAAGAGCACTTGACATTAAAATAGAATATATATAGATAGTATAAAAACCTTCCGACAAAGGACAGTAAAGCATGTAGCACTTTCAAGTCCACAGTTCTATTTAACTACATATTGTCAAATGGCTTCACCATTTGATGTCCTGGCATCAGTTAAGCATCAGAAAAGAGTTTTACGTATCTTGACCTTCCAGTGAAGGGGAATCCGGAACTTCTCTGTTTTATGAAGTTGAACCACTACGGTAATAAGAAGGTAGAAACCACCAATGCCTTGATTTACATAAGAAGATACACTTACGTTATCCCGTCACAAATAGCTCCTGTAAGTTCTTGAAATGGCAGTGCCTCCATTCATTGTACAGTTAACATGATGCATCTGGTGTACAGTATACCCATTTGCTAATATAGAATGCGGTCTTGCAGAATACTGAAGCATTGACGGCCTTCATGTTCCTATTTCTGTGCGTGCTAATCTGTGTTGACAAGGGTGTTTATGTTGCTTCAATAGGTTTCTACAAGCAAACCTCTTGCTTATATACACAGTCAGAAGTGTCGGAGTAACTTGTAAACGTTGTTTCACTGTGTTTGCTCTGCCAGAGACAACCTTCGTAATACACAATGCGGGTTTTGTAGCAAAAATCGACATTCGAGTTGCGGTCGTGGGATTTAAAGGTTCGAAACCATTAATTACCAGTTAGCCCCTGTAACTTGAAAACTGTTTAATTAGTAAATAACCTCTTAATACGCACATGTAGCAGCGAGTGGCCCATGCGTGTAAGGCACTGAAATTCTGAGTTTGGTCCGAATCATGCAACCGGAATTCTTTCGAAGCGGCTTTGAAACGTAATCACTTATCCATTCACGCAAAATGATCCTTGACTACACCGGCTTCCAATACTTCTCCTTTACAGTTTGCATATATATATAGGTGCCTTTTCAGACGTTCATCTCAACATGACATTCCAAAAAAGATAAGCCAGAAAATACTTTGATAAATGGCGCTATGTTGCACACTTGGACATTCCCAAGTGTCAGGCATTAGACATTAATGAGCCATAAATCCTAACAGAGTTTTTGGACATCCCACTGATTGCTTAAAACAGGACGACGCTTCAAACCAGTCACAGAACACTATTTTATAACTTACATTGTTGTTGTTTTTCTGCTGAAGGACGGTAGGTTCTGAAAGGTTAGTTCTGTCATAAGTGAGGACATGGTGATGTTCGTCGGTCAGACACATAGGGACACATAAATCTCCAAATGAACATATTTGACTCGAATTTGAGCCCTTATCGATCGACTCTGGATTTTCGGCAATACATTATGTTTTTTCGAAGCTGAATTTCATTTTGTAAATGTAATTTTGTTTAGAGTAACTTTGTCCACTTCAGGAAGTATGTTATATCCATTCCAGTAGACGGGCATTCGGGCGGTTGGTTGCATCTTGTGGATTAGTTGATTTGGGTACTTTGTATGCACAGCATTTGCATGTAAAGGCTTAACCACACAGACAGACTGGAAAGGAAGGGTGCATAGTCATGTCTTTATTGCAAAGGCCAGACACGATGAGGCAGATTGCTGAAATGTGCATTGTGTCGTATGATGTAAACACACAAGACGAACATCTCAGTTTGAACAAAAGGCTACATGCATACATTTTAGGAACTGAACTTAAGTAAAGTCATCTAGTGTTGTGTTGGGGGTCCTCCAGGTTTTGAAAAACCTGAATTAAAGTAATACAAATAATATATGTTTAAATTTGAACACTTCAAAAGGCTACAAGCATACGAATTTACTAAATGAACAAAAGTTAACAATCATCTAGAGTTGTATAGGGAGCCCTCCTGTTCTCTAGTTTTATGCTCAAAAGGGACATTTATTTCTGTAAGGTATGAAATATACAAAGGTCTGTTCAATCACATCTTCGCCACGAGCAGAGGGTATTAGCTCATTATGTGGCAATAACGTCGTCAGAACTGTGAATTATTATCTTATGCACCTTTTCCCTTTGTACTAAATATTGACTTTGTATATTTTATTGGTCATGTTCGAAGAAAGAAAGATAATCTTTACTTTGAGTAGATAAATCTACAGTCCATAAATAGTTCAAATCAATAACGATGTTAAGGCACCTGTTGGCGTGAACATCCCTTTTAATTTTGTAATTATAAGAACATCTTGATCATTTCCAAATTCCTTTCCTCACATTTATCTTTTCACCAAACTCTTAAGTGTAAACTTTCAACCACTTACTCTCAAAGGTTTTAGCAGTAGCATCTGAAACCTGTCCCGTGTATATACTAAATCATAGCCACGGAAATAGACTTATGCTTAGTCTCTGAATATATATAATTTTGATAGTAACAAACAAGCCCATTTAAATTGAAAAGGAGACCCAGGGAGACCAGAGATTCAGAACCTGAGGAAATCTAGACTTGCTTTAGTTAGGCTTTAGCACTGCAGAGAGGGCTAGGCAGTAGGGAAAATAATGTGGTTCAGGGACTGTGAGACAGACTACCAAGGAAACTATAAGTGAGAGACAACACAAATGCAACCTTGTTGACGCTTTTAATATATCCAGCAGACTGATACGCAGACACATTTGTAATCTGTCATTGCAACTTGTACGGGTTCAAAAAGGTATCTGATAAAACGCGGGTCGCGGAGGCTAATGAGTCTGCATTAACAAATGATACTGAATAGCAAAAACAAGCTGATGAACATTTAAGACGAGTATGTATAGAGCACCAAGGAATTGAGATTAGAAGTTATGTAAAAGAGCTGTTCTACCGTCTGACCTAACGGAATTGGGTCACATAGATGCCTTATCTCATCAATATAATTGTATCACCATTCATTTCTCTATTTCTCAATCAATGGAATTCAGTTACGTTTATCCGTTCGTTCAAGTATAGTTTTCGGGAGAGATTCCAGGCCACGATTTATGACAATTGGTATCAACACTATTTGATACAGATTTATAAACAGATCGTCAACATATAGTCGGAACCATACAGTAAGTTTTGTTTTCAGCAAACATAATTTCACGAATGGAGTTTTGTCGTTCTTGTATTATGGAACATGTTTGTCCTGATAAACAAATACGGTTGACACAAACTTATGAATGCTTCAACACACTATAACCGAGCGTATGAAGAGTTACGCCATTTTGCAATAGATGGAGACGTTGTGCATGTTATTACGTGTGTGGGATATTGATAGAGTTTAACGACGGATGTTGCGTTGGTATTTTAGGTTTTTCGACAGATAATGCCAGACACACCATATCCGCGAAACAGCACAAGGAAAATCGTGACCTACCACACTGCCAAAAAACAAAAGCTTCAGAACCGTGAGACAGGTACAGAGTACACAAACATTGCATCTGTGCAATTACCTGAGTTTGCTCTACCTTCATTCACAGCTCTTTTTATCACCTCACAAATACACTACTGCCTAAAAGTTCATTCCCCTTACACGCGTGACGGAATCCGTGTGAGTCGCGTTGGTCACTCATGTGGAACCCGTTGACCACACGTGTGAGACCCGTGTGACACGCGTTGCACACGGGTGTGAGTCGCGTTGATCACTCGTGTGCAACCCGTGACAAGCGTTTCGGAGAGAACAATTTTTTAGCAAAGGAGGACCCATCTTAGACTAAAATTGGAGGTCGTAACAGAGAGATCAATTTTGAATTATCTGATGAAGTCTTTTAATATGTGATCTTGCAGGAAAATAAAAGTGATCAATCAGACCCATCTTGTATATATGAAATTCTGTTTCTACATGTTTTGATATTGTGTTCTTGTCATTGAAAGGTCTGTGTAAATTCACGTTAAACAAAAGTTCAACGGCACAGCTTCCAGTGATTTTATGCATAAGGTTTACGGGTGTATTGTTTTTATTGGATCTTAATTACTATGATGGCTTCGGTCAGCCCGATGGCCATGACGCTGGGAAGAGCAGCATTTAATTAATGAGAGTCGGTTACGGCAGGAGGAAACACATGAGGGGGAGGGTTTTGATAATTGTCGTACCATAAGTAGACACCATTACACGTTAGTGCGGAGTCGTGTGTAAGACAGCCATGGCATAATGGCCGCCAGGAGAGGGGAAAATTGAACATTGACTGCGGAAGTGAAAACGGAACAGTAGTGTTGTTTTCGCTGGTCTGTTGAATACACTGCAAACGCCACTGTCAGTATAATGCCTAATCAATCGACGCAACATTATATGGGCATTTACAATATGTACCTTTTCAACTTACATTAATAATTTGAAGGTAAGAATAGTGTGTTTAGAGAATTTGTAAGTTGTGTGAAGCTTACAAGCAAAAACCGTAATTCATGGTAACTTGGTAAGCTCAGTGAAGATTCACGTTGATGTAGGTCTTCAGTAGCCAGTGGTGTAACGGGAGACTCACTGGAATGTGTTCTGGGTTGCCTACTTATTGATGCCATAGCGTAGATAAATGCTTGTGATATTGCCCAGAGTTTGAAGAGTGTTCGCGTTACAACATTCTGAAGTAACATTACAGGAACTTTGAGAATGTTAGCACGTGTGTGGTGTATTGATTGAGTTTAACGTAGGCGTCGTGTCCACATTTATTTTGTTCGTGATGAATGTTCCGTCTTTCAACAGAAAAAGACAATTATACTATGTCCACAAAACAGCATAAGGAAAATCGTATCCTCCACACTGCACGCAAAATAAAACATATGGGAAGTGTTTTGAAAGCTTCAGAACTGTGAGACGGGTATAGTGCATCTGTGCAATTACCTGAGCTTGCTTCACCTTCATTCACAGCTCTCTTTATCACCTCACATGTGAGGATTCAGCTGCCAGTGGTGTAACAGGAGACTCAGTGGAATGTGTTCTGGGTTTCCTAGTCATTGATGCCATTGCCTGTGATGTTATTCCCGTCTATGAGTGACTCTATGAATGCAACCTTGCATATGTGCGCATCCCCTTTTGTGAGTCATTTTCGAAAACAATTAGATCTATCTATTGGTGATCAAGTATGCCAACTGTTAAGCATAATACAGCACAATTTAATTATTTCATTTGGCTTCAACAAAACGAACTGCACAACTGCACAAACGCAATTTCAGACGTCTAATGCATGGCCATTGATAGTGTTTTGACGTTTCTATTAGCATTTATCTGATATTTAGGTTGCCAAAAACTGTATCCATCGCTTCATCCTGTACTGAAGACAGTACGTCAGTGAGTTCGCCAAGTGTAAATCCAAAGTGGTGCAGCAGACGTTCCCTTTTTGTCTGAAGCCATCGAACATAGACGGTGATGATGTGCCAAATATAAAAAAACCTGGTCATTCTAGGATTACGAACTCACAATAAACTTCCTGGAAATACATTGCTACAATTCCATACTAATCAAAACATAAGGTGACTTGTACCCTGACAACAGCGAAAACATCGCCAGGCATTTTCCGATACTGTTGATTACAATTGTTCAGAAAACGACAGATGATCCACAACCTTCACTGCTTATGTCTCTGACACATCTATCGTCCTTTGCATGATAAGAGTACCTCCTTTCCTCACCAGTAAACCTAACCTGAGTTCAGTTACTTGCATTTAAACTCAAAACATTGATAAGTCACAGACGTAAAAGTAGACGGAGAGTAATTAAAAGGTTTATCACAGACACATCACTAACATCATGACAGATCATGATCACTATTGCTGACATGCTCTCTGATTGTCCGCATTGAGTGTTGAGGGATATAGCTCTGGTTTCAGTCTATGAGAGGAAAAACATATCATTACATTTCCTACTGTGTGGTGAGCCAGCAGCCGAAAACCTAGATACAGAATGTTTAATTCATATGCTTAAGTTTCATTACTGTCAGTAATTCGCGAACATCTGGTATGATCAGAGCTTGGCAGTGAACCATTCACATTAATGCCACCGATATTGTGTCTGTGACATTTAACATTTGTTCATTTCAGTACTGACATTAATGCGTCATCGAGTCACAGGATTGTCTGGTAAAGACAAGCGTCCTGCTCTGCAGTGCCAGGCAACCAACAAGCATTCGCTGTATTACGCACATTGAGTGAGTGGCAGGAGCTGTCAGCAGGAAATGTTGCGAACACCTGGTATGATCAGAGCTTGCCAGTGAGTCATTCACATAATTTCACCGACGCAAAATAGTGTCTGTCACATTTCACGTTTGCTCTAAAGTGCGTACAAACAATATATATTCAGATTGCAATTTAGTTTTCTACCTGCCTATTACCGTGTATAGGGGACGCATGTCAGCTTCTCACCTATATTGGTATAAATCAGAGTTTGCCATCACATAATTTCCATTGCCATTTTGCTTGATATGTCCAAAAGTGCATGACTAGTTTTGCATTTGTTTGAAAGTACACACACAATGTGTGTTCAGATTGCAGTTTTCAGCTTGCCTGTTACAGTGCATTAGGGACTTATGTCTGACTCAGCTTCTCACCTATCTGAGGTTGTTTCTTGTGAGATAGCGGGTACTGAAGACTGAGTATTCTCTGGCGTTGACGTTTTATATTTACTGTCTACACTCACATCTGGTATTGTAACGATTAGAAGTGGCATATAACATCTCAGTGGTGGTGGTAACAGGGTGTTGAACGTTTTCCCATCGACTGATAAATATACATATGAGGCGAGGCCGCCAAGAATAAAATACGCTTTACATTGTTTTCCAATGACATATGAAAATTCATGACAGTTACAGGCGGAAACATTTCTATTACTAAAACAATACCAATGAATGTTAAATATTCATTGAATATGTGTTTGTGTGTGTGTGTGTGTGCATGTGCGTGTGCGCATATGTGTGTGTGTCAAAGATGAGGAGCGCTAGCATTTTTATATACACTCCCCATTACTCATGGGCAAAGTTTAACGTTAACTCACCATGACGAATTATGGTATTTCATCATCAAGACTTGCAGTAAACGAAAGACATAGCTACGCAAACTGTTTAGATAAGATAAGAATGAAAATAACTCCATATTATATTTGAAACACTGGAAATTACGAATACGTAAGTCCCAAAAAGTTTCCAAGTCAATTTCGCTCAACCATACTTTTTAATCGTAGTATTTTTGTGATTTTAATTTTGGGTAAATCCTCCTACCATTGCCAGCGGCTGAAGGGATGGTGTAAATCCCGCTAGGCTCCATGCAGGTAGCAAACGTAATGTAAGTACCCATGATCCCTAGTATGGTGATCTACCTTCAGTCGTTGGCGATCTATAGCCCGTGTTTTATATTGTATTGTATTCTTAAATTAAAATCTTTTAGTTTTACATGCTAGTTTTATGTTCATATCTGCGATACTCTAGTGTTTGTACTGTCCATCGTCGACAGGTTTTACTCTCCAAACTGTTTTCTTGTTTATTGTATAAATTGTTTTTGTCACGATATCGCTGAGATATTGCCGATGTGACGTTAAATGTTAACTTACTAACTAACTGGAAATTACGATACGCAGACACCTAATCTTGGCCTGGAGTCTCTCGTTTAGACTAGGCAAATAAACGTTCCCAAATTCTATTGATTAGGTTTCGACCGTTGTTCGGATACTGGAGCAAAATGTTGAAATGAATAGTGATCGCATTATATATATGCCGTTTCGGCAGACGCTAGAACAGTTCTTTTACATAGCTTCTAATCTCACGTCACTTCACATCTATACATACACCTCTTAAATTATCATCAACCTTTTTGCTATTCCGAATCATTTCTTAATACAGCATTCTATTCTTATATCAAGTCGAAACATTGATTACACAACAGTCTCGTTTCCTGCTGACTGGGTTCCGTCCTCTTGCGCAACTTAGTACAATAACCAGTCCAGAATATTGAGACCAATTCATTCAACTGGATACATAAATATTAATCAGTATTATTTGATACATCTAACCACTTGTATATAGCAACCCTACGCTCCTTCTAATCCTTGCAAACACGTCGTGCAGCATGCTCTGTTGTACAGCGTGCTCTGACAAACGGAAATCTGCCGCTAGAAACGTTTGGTTATCTCGTACGGACTTGATATTTTATCAATCACATTGTTCGTTACAACACTACACTGAATAAGCGCAACACAATACATAACAGGTGTAACCATTGAGCCAGATGAACTGTGAATCATTTTACGACCTCATCAAACAGGGGCAGTCTGTGACATCTGAGTTGAGGTCATGCTGCCTACCTCCCGCCATAAAATATAGAAATACGATGTTATTAAAGTTTAAAATTAAAATTCACTCGTAAATACCATTTTCTTATGGTCATTGTCTGAATAGGTTAATGAGACTCATGTTTCGGTTTGTGATAACGCCAACTGTATAAATCACGATGAGAGCCTGTAAATTATGTCCTCTCATCACTCTCCTGAATATCTAGAGAGGATCAACAAGGGGCTGCATTTGTGTTATCTCTCACTTATAGTTTCCATGGCAATGATTGAGTATATTCACCTAACAAGTTTCAGAGCCTAATGCTGAAAAAATACACTGTGAAGGGTTTAGGAGTAAATTTCAAAATGTTCACACTTAAGAGATTGGTGAAAAGACAAATGTTAGGAAGAAAGTTCGTAAATGATTAGATTACAGTCCAGATGTTCTTAGTAATTACAAAATTAAATGGGACATTGATGCCAACAATTATCTTGACATCATTATTGATTCAAATTTTTATGGACTGCAGATTTATCTGCACAAAGCGGCAGTAAATGTCCTGTCTTTTTTTTGTTTAAGACAGCTCAAAATATATACAGTTTGCATTCATTACAGTCGTAAGTGCCATACATTAACATTAACTTACGACTATCTTAGCGCTAAGAGAGCTTCGAGAATCTAGGCCCTGATGAGATACACTTTGGTAAAAGCACCGATATGTAGTCTCTCAGTTGTCGTTATCGCAGATGAAAATAGGATTCTGTATTAAGGAATGGTACTGAATAGCAGAAAGTGATGAAGATTTATAACGAGTATGAGTTCCAGAGAAGTTAGATGAGAAGTGAATAGGGTCACATAAATGTTCTAGCTCTTCAACAGAACTTTACGACTATTCATTTTAACATTTTGCACATGTTTCTCAATTGCGGTCGAAACATAATCAATAGAATTCCGGAAAGTTTATCTGTTCGTTCAAAATACAGTTTCAAGGAGAGATCACAGGGCACGATTTATGCGTCTGCATTTTGTAGTTTTGGATTTTTAGAACGCTTATATCAAACATAATGAAGAGTTATTTTCATCCTTATATATTCCAAAGAATTTTCCTGTTTCGTGGCGCTCTCTTCGGGTTTATGCATGTTTTGATGATTAAAAAGCCTAAATTGTTCTTGCTGACAATACTTCAATATTTGTGCATGAATGGGAGTAAAAGCGTAAAATCCTGTTTGCACAAAATCCCACCCCTCCTCCTTCGTCACACACTCCTCCACACGCGCACTCATTCATTCACACACAACACACACACATCATAGCTAGCAAAAGTGATACATTGTTGGAGTGAGTGAGTATGGTTTTACGCCGCTTTTTAGCAATATTCCAGCAATATCACGGCAGGGGACACCAGAAATGGGCTTCACACATTGTACCCATGTGGGGGATACACTGTTGGAGAGAATAGAGACGGATATCATATAATGCCCAAATATTTTCTGTGGCTTTTCACACCTAGATTTAATATCTCAAATTATGATATTCTAGTTGTTTTAATGTCCTTTGACGACATATTGTATACCCTAATATTAACTATTGTTAACATACTACTTGTGACAAAATGGCTTAAAAAGTGAAAAATGGCTATATATTATATACTCACGTTCTCGCTCTTAGTAGCCAAATCTGTATATATTATCAGTCCATGAGCATACATTTATCACATTGATAACATCATCAATAAGATTATACCTGCCACTTCAAATTGTAATAATACCAGATATCAGTGTAAACTGTAATTATAATGCGTCAACGCCACATAATAATCAGTATTGATTGTCCATTACCACAAAAACCTCAGATAGGTGGGAAGCTGACATGAGTCCCTTCCTTATACACTGTTACTATAATAGGCAAGTATAAAACTGCAATCCCAACATATATTCTTTGTGTTTACTTTCAAACAAATGCAAAGCTAGTCATGCACTTTTGGACATATCAAACAAAATGTCAATGGAAATTATGTGAAAGGCAAACTCTGATTTATACCAGATAGGTGAGAAGCTGGCATGCGTCCCCTATACACGGTAATAGGCAGGTAGAAAACTAAACTGCAATCTGAATACATATTGTTTGTGCGCACTTTAAAACAAACGTGAAATGTGACAGACACTATTTTGCGTCGGTGAAATTATGTGAATGACTCACTGGCAAGCTCTGATCATACCAGGTGTTGGCAACATTTCCTGCTGACAGCTCCTGCCACTCACACAATGTGCGTAATACAGCGAATGTTTGTTGGTTGCCTGGCACTGCAGAGCAGGACGCTTGTCTTTACCAGAAAATCCTGTGACTCGACGGCGCATTATAATTAATGTCAGTACTGAAAGTTGCTGAAAGTCCAGAGATTGTTTTAAACATATTGATATTCTGGTGTCAGATGATGGTGCAAATAATTATTCACCATTCTGCATCTAGCTTTTCAATTGTTGGCTCACACAATAGAGGAGCATGTAATGATGTACTTTTCTTCTCATTTACCTAAACAAAAGATATTTTACTCAACACTCAATGCCTAAAATCAGTGAAAATGTCCCGCACAGTTATGAAGTTCTGTTACATCTGTCAGTGGTGTCTGAGGTGAACTGCTCAAATCTCCTTCATCTGCTTAGTGCGATACTTTTAGAAGACGTCTGAACCTTATCAATGTGTTGAGTTTGAATGCAAGTAACTGAACTCAGGTTAGGTTTCCTTGAGTTGAAAGGAAGCAGCCTTATCAACATGCCATGCAAATGACGATAACTGTGGCAAGGACATCACCACTGAAGATTTTGGATCATCTGTCGTTTTCAGAGCAACAGGAGTCAACGGTATCGCAAGATGCCTAGCACATTTCCCACGTTGTCGGTTGTACGAGTCACCTTATGGTTTGATAAGTATGGAATTGTGGCAATGTATTTCTAGAAGGAGTCGATTGTGGGTTCTTAATCCAAGAATAGCCAAGAGTTTTGCACTTTGTACATCATCACCGTCTATGATTGATAGCTTCACACAAAAGCGAATGTCTGTTGCATCACTTTGTATTCACACTTGGTGAACTCATTGAAGAAATGTCTAGTCTGTTTACCTCGACATGCAGGCGTGGATACAGTGTTTAGCTAGATAAATGTGAGATATGTGCTAGGAGAAGCGACAAAACTCTTTCCACAATCCATAAAATGTCCATAAAGAAATTTATGCTGCCGTCTTTGTTAAGTTGAAACCAAACGAAATAATTACTGTGCATTGTGCTAACGGCTAGAATACTTGCAGCGTCCACACCCATGAAATCGGTGCTTGACAATCAACTCAATGACATCACAAGCATCGATCATACACCGGGATAACCGGCATGCACAAGCAAATCGGCAACCCTGAACACACTCAGTGAGTCTCCTGTTACAAGACTGGCTGCTGAATTTCACTTGTGAGGGGTGAAAAGAGCTGTGAATGAAGGTGAAGCAAGCTCAGGTAATTGCAGAGATGCATTGTGCGTGAACACTGTACCTGCCTCACAAAACACTTACAATATGTATTTGAGCGTGGCAATGTGGTAGGTTACGCTTTTCCTTGTGCTGTTTTGTGGACATAGTATAACTGGCTTTTTCTGTTGAAAGACGTAAAATTCATCACGAACAAGATTAATGTGGACACGATGTCCCTCGTTAAACTCAGCCAATACACCACACACGTGCTAGCATTCATAAAGTTTCTATGGTGTTTTTCTTTTTCAAAATGTTGTAATGCGAACTCTCTTTAAACTCTCGGGCGATAACAGATTCAAGCAGTCATGCATACGTTTGTGTCAACGTTATTCGTTTATCAGGATCAACCTGTGTTGTGTTTGTTATGTGTTCGTACGTGTGTATATTAGTGACAGTGAAGAGGATGGAGAGGGTTGCGCAAAGTTATTGATTTCAAGCATGCTCCCTTGCTCCTTTGATTGCTCAACATACAGTGTAGTGCCACCCGTTCACGTTCTTTTGTATGTGTGAGTGAGTTTAGTTTGACGCCGCACTCAGGAATATTCCAGCTATATGACAGCGGTCTGTAAATAATCGAGTCTGGACCAGGCAACCCAGTGATCAACAGCATGAGCATTGATCTGCGCAATTGGAAACCGATGTCATGTATCAACCAAGGCAGCGAGCCTGACCACCCGATCCCGTTAGTTGCATCATGCGACAAGCATAGGTTACTGAAGATCAATTCTAACCCGGATCTTCACGGGTATCTTTTGTATGTAAAAGTGACAAAGCCCCAATCCACATTCTTTGCACAACACAAAATGTACTGTTCGGTTCAGACTGTTTGTATGAATCTGTATGAACTAGTGTTGATACCAGGTGTCTACCAAAAGGTGGGCTCAGCCTGACACGAACATGCAAATGTACGTCGCTTGAAAAATGACCTGAAACATATAGTTCGTGTCAAAAAGGGATTGCATCGAGCAACATTTTGATCACTGATGCATCGATTTGGAAAATTACCATTGCTGAGTTGCTGAAAGCTCGACTTTGGCCTTGAAGGCTGGAACCCTCAAAAACAACATTTGAGCAAACTCTGTTTTGTCGATCTCAAAATCTTAGTGAGAAAAGCACGCTCGGTCGTACCTCAGAAGTTGGGAATGTGTATAACATGGCCCTTTCTGACAGGTATGAAACAGTCTACGTTTGTTCGATCTAATCTTCAACAGATTCAGACGGTATTAACTACTTCTCTGGCAACAGAGACCTGAGAACTGTCATGTAGGATTGTGTGCACACTTTAGAAAATATCACGTTACAAAATATCCTGACGCTGTGTATTTTCAGCTGTCTTGAACGAAGAAAGAAACAATCATTTTTGCCGCCTTGTGTAGATAAATATGCATTTCCTGAGAATTTCAAATCAGTAATGAAGCCAAGGCAGCTGTTGACTTTTGTATTTTCGTAATGATGAAGAACAAGTGGACCGTAATCTTTTATGTCTTTCAGGAAACCACTGATCATTTACTTCTTTCGTCACATTGTTCTCACCTGTCTGTTAATTGTCATTTCCGAATTTACCCACATTTGCCTTTTCACTAATCTCTTATGTGTGAACTTCCTACACCCTTCTCCAAAATACTTCAAAGAATTTTTTTTCAACAGCACCGTCTGAAAACAGTTCCTTGAATATGCTTAATCGTTGCCCTGAGAGACAACTTCTGAAGATATAATGCAAATGCAACATTGTTGATCCTCTCAAGATATCCGGCAGAGTGATGAGCGGAAACAATTTACAGTCTCCCAGTGTGACGTGTAGTGTGAAAAATATGTTTGGGCATTTATAAATGAGCCTGGATAACAGTAAATCTAATGAAGAAAAAACACTAGCATTTTGATATCAGTATAATTAAAGTGGGATCAGAAGATATGTAAAAGAGGTTTTCTAGCGTGTGGCGCTATCATACCTGGGTCGCTCAAATGGTTTTCCTCTTCAATGTAATCTCATCACTTTTTATTAAATCATTTTGTTACAGTGTCTCTCTAACGGCGGACACTTATGTAAATCGATAGCAGCAATCGGGAACAAATATCTGCTTGTTCCAATAACAGTCTTAAAGAACGATTTTTAGTCATGATTTATGCGTCTGCGTATCGTAATTTCGGTGGTTTTAGTACACTATACCAAATATAATAAAGAGTTATTTTTTGCACAAGTTGGTCCTGATGAGTTCACCTCAATGTTATTACATGTGCAGGTGTTTAAACATACATCTTGTGACCAGACTCTGTATGGTTCCGTCGGGCCTCCACAAATATGCACACGCAAACAAACCCACGAACACTCACACATACACACTTAGAAACACACCCACACAGAATAACGCGAAGTGAGTTAGTGAATATTTAACGTCAAATCGGCTGTACAGAGACAGAAAACGAAACAAAGTAGTCAATTAAAACGATATCAGGAACCGAGTATGTTTAAGAGCTGTATCTATTGTTTATTATCACATAATATGGAAACACAATGGTGTCAACGTATTCTTTGATGTATGATATATGCAGATGTTTACATGTGTACACATCTTCCTGAACTTCAAGCAATGTGGGCTCCAGGTGTTCGCAAGACTTCCTGCTCTATGTGCAGCATCCGGCACCTCTACAATAAAATTACGGCATTCCTTTGTTGACTGTCACCGCACAGCAGTACTAGTACCACGTGACGGTAGTTAAGTCGTCACCACACTCTCCTACCCAGGGTTCCCTGCGGCAAGCCAGCATAGTACCTCTGCCACAGGCCAGAAAAATGTTACGATTCGTCACATCTTGCAATGTCCATTCAATATATTGTACAGATTTCTTTCACTCTTTTATTTTTGACGAGTCTACATATCTAACTAAACATCTTTAATAGAATGGTTTAGTTTCACTGAGAAAATATCCAAAAACATGTAACACTATTTCGATTTGCGTAACGATCCTTTGTTTACATAGGTCGTACGGCTCCACGTGCTGTCATCGAAGCCGACGGAGAGCAAACGATGCAGCCAGTTTGATATCGAAATATGTACTGTCATTGACCTAACTGTCGCAGTTGTGGAAGAATATATATATAACAATGTAAAACATTATGAAGAGAGCGCCGAAAAGCTTTCGTGAGTCCAGTCTCTTCTTATTATGAATATGCGCGTTTGATTACAAACAAGAGAAAAGTCCGGTCACGTGATATGCAAATTAGCCTGTGTCGGAGTGTGACGACACACTCCGGCACAGCGATGACTTAACATCGCTGTGCCGGAGTGTGTCGTCACCAGACAAGACGGAGAGACGAGGGCGCATTTACTGATTTGGTTTAAAGGTCACATGCAACGTAAAACACAACTTTGCAGATTCTGATATCTTTCGGTATGGACTTACCGAATTACGAAAAATGCAAATTCAACTTATAAAGTTGAAAAATACCGCGATGAAAAAAACCGCGCGAAATCGTAGTTCAAACGATTCACTAACTTTCCCCAAGCGCTTGGGGGAATTGAAGTGGTTTCAACAGCTGGGCTGCGCTCATAGCACATGCGCAGTGAAATAGGTTCGCGGAGCTTGGAAGCGGGTTGTCCCGTGAATATTCGGTGAAGGCTTTGGTGTGAGCTATTTTTCTAATGTTTTGTTGATATTTCACAGGCGCGAGCTTTTTATATGTTTTTACAGTGGATTACCGATTTAACTGTTTATATAATTTCATTTGTCTATTTCACCACACGTTCTTCTTACCGAGTCACTTTCTCAGTTCGATACTTAAAAGCAATGTCATTATTTAGCGTCGACAGAATTTCTAACTGTGATATAGATATGTCGTTGTCACAGACAAAACTCAATGTCTTGTTTTATTGGCACCTATGTGTCTGCCTGCCCGTCTGCTAATGACAATATTCAATACACAATTTCAATCACTGACCACATGCAATTTGAACTGAACACCAGGGATACTCTACACCTTATATAGTCTCCCTGTTAACACCTATCAGGCTATAGCCTACCATAAACAAAACGCATTGATTTATGGCCCGAGTTCTGTCTCTGTCACATTATGTAATTACAAATTAAATAATTTCAATCATTTACACATGACAAGTTATGATGTCTGTTGATTGCAATATGTTATACACAAAAAATGAGCATGTATTTACAAAACCCAACATCTCTATATATCCACACACAATGAGCCGTGAAGGCGGCATCTGCAAATGAACCAGCTGTTACACTTGATTGCACACCCACCCGCTCTGACTGGGTTCGGTATCCCGGCTGCTTCGTTTCTTGGGAAGTAAACCCAAGTACAAAATATTGCACTTTTGATTTGCGATTGTACGCTTATAATTTTGTTTTTATGTTTTTTCATAACCAGCAATGTATATTATATGTCATGAATAAGTGATAATTGTGTTTTAATTATGTTTGATTTTTTGGTTGCATGTGACCTTTAAATTTGCTGTGTACAGTTAGAGATGTTTTAAGTACAAAGAATGTGTTTGTTTTGTAACGTATAGGTAGAATGAGACAGTTGTGATAACTGTTTATAGTCTACAACTTATCACAATGAAACTCAGGAGCTCCATTCCACAAGCAGAGACGCCTCAGAACTATCTCCATCGTCTACAAGTAAAAGTTCTTTCCACATTGAACGACACATACCTTTAAATACACACAACAGTATTAGCACCGATCCGATATAACTCTGTGGGATAAAGTATTAATCAGTTAAAATATTCTAGTATCAGATGATGCATCGGATTAAACGGATTTACATACACATCTAAAAAGAATATGTTGTTCATTCATCCCGCGATCGCTCACATTCACGTATCCAGGTATTGTGCCTGTGCGCAAAGGGTATTCGCAGCAAACATTACTGATGGTAAAAAAATCAACCCATTTTCAGCATGCGGTCACTGCTGACACTCACCAAAGTACAAAATGCAACGACAGAGTTTAGTTTTTTCTCTCCTTCTCAGGAGATCACAAGTGTACGTGATCCCAGCATCACTCAACGGCAACAATCACTAAACATCTCGCCCGATAGTAATCATGGTCCGTCACGTCTGTCGGCAATGTCTCTGATAAACCTTTTAAAATCTCCTTCATCTGGTCACTACGATAGTTTCAGAGAACTTCTGAAACATATCAATGTTTTAAGTTTCAATAGGTTAGGTTAGGTTTCCTTGATTTAAAAGGAGGCAGAATATCAACATGCCACGCAAAGGGTGATAACTGTTACATAACTATTGCAAGATTATCGAATAGTCTGCCGTTTTTCTAGATAGAGTACTTAAACTTGAAGAGTCGAGGATAACACGAGATCCCTGGCACTTTATGGTTTGATGCGGACAACCGGCTTCTTTCAGGAGTCGATTGTGGATTCGTATCCTAGATTGGCCAAGATTTTGGTCCTGGCAAATCATCAAAACATTTATGCCTTCAAACCCAATAGTGCACGTCTGTAGCATCTGTTTGGATTGGGACTTGGTGAACTTTATCTCCACATGAAGGCCTTCAAGCCGTTTTTAGCAAGATAAAAGCGAAATAACTGCTAGACAGTATTACAAGGGCCTGCAGACACTATTCAGTACAACCAGAAATTATTGAGAATTTAAGATTGTATTTTTTATATGTTTTTCACTCATTACTCACGTATTAAATGTGAATATTAGCAGAACATAACTCCAGATTCAAAGACAGGTGAACAGTTAGTATTTTGTCAAGTCACCATGGGCAGCAATGCAGGCTTCAGTGCGGCGGGGCATACTACTGATCAAAGAAGTTAGAAAGTCGTGGTCCATGCTGTCCCAATATCGGACCACATCTTCTTTCATTTCAGCAATATTTGTCAGATTTTTCTTATTGACACTTTCCTTCATAAGTCCCCAAACATTTTCTACTGAATTTAGGTCAGGGCTATAGCTTGGCCAATCTAATAATGTCATATTTTGGGTCCGAAACCAGGCCTGTGAATGCTTTGAACGATGTTTTGGGTCGTTGTCCTGCTGGAAAATCCAAACATTTCCATTGAACACGTGAGCAGATGGAAGTAAATGTCCCTCGAGAATATCTGTGTACCGCTCACTGTTCATATTCCCTTCAAATACACAGAGGGACGTGGCCCCTAACACGTTAAATTTCGGACTGTACTTTGGGCGCTGATACAAAGGTTTTTCAGTTTGTTTGGTCCAGAGTTTCAGTGTATTAGGAAACAGCCACACAGAACTTTCATCTCAGAAAATCACATTGTCCCAGTTAAACTTTCTATGCTGTAAGCAGCAGTTCAACCTTCGCTCCTTTTGTTCAGGTTTCATGATCGGTGATGGAATTCATCGACTTTTCTCCCAACCCATTGCATGCAGCTCAGTTCTAATTGTCTCCTTACAGACAGCCACAGTTCCTCTATCAATCATATCCAGCCTTAAGTTTTCTAAACTCCTTCGTTTGTTTTTAGAAACAAGAATACCAAGCCGCCTCCTGTCACCGACAGTCAATTTTCTGGGCCTACCTGCGCCTCCCTGGTGCTCAATGCCATATCCATTTGCAATATGTTTCAAAACACGATAAACAGTGGACAAAGGGATTCCTGTTCTACATGAAATCACTTTAGCTGATCTGATGTCCTTGTTATAATACTCTTAAATCAACTTCCTCTTCTCTAAATCATCCACACTGAGGATCACTGAAAATGTCGTCTGCTAGCAAGTAAACAAAGGGGATAACTCTTTACAAACTAATGGAAAAGGATTAACGGAGTTGTCTCTCTTGAATGAAACCAAGCACTTGATAGCTGGTCAAGGTTGTTTATACTAGAAATCCAATTAAACATATTCCTAAAATTCTCAATAATTTCTGGTCATACTATACAAGTACCAGTATTAACTATTAATCAATTATCATGAATATACCGTTGGATGTGTCACTGTCAGTGTAAGAATCAATAATAACTAGTAAAGAAATTGTACATACATTTAACGTGGAACACATTAAGGCTAAAGCAAACGTTTATATGAATTGAAAGACTATTTTTATTAGTTCATTTGAGTATAAATCTTCATTAAGTGAGAACTAAACATTGTAGCAACCTCGTGTTGTGTACCTGTTTAATTGAAATAACCTCAAGTAGCTCAGTACTTTTATTAAACAGTCTATATACCTAAACGTGCATGTACATGTATGTAAAGAGTATATGTTACATAAATGCAAATTAGCAGTAACGAAACTTGTTTAGAGTCGTGTTCACTTTATTGCTTGGGTTGGTTGATTGTTTAACGCCGCGCTCAGCAATATTCCAGCTATATGCCGGCGGTCTGTAATCGAGTCTGGTCCAGACAATCCAGTGATCGACAGCATATGCATCGAACTACACGATTGGAATACGATGACATGTGACAACCAAGTCAGCGAGCCTGATCACCCGATTCAGTTAGTCACCTCCTACGACAAGCATGGGTTATTGAAGACCAATTCTTACCCAGATATTTACGGGTGTTCACTTTATTGAAACCATCTGAAATAGTTGTATTTGGTTGAAGTATGCTAACGGTTAGAATACTTAGAATGGCAGACAAAGGGGAATGCGCACATTTGCAACTTTCACATGGTCTGACAACCTAAGTAATGACATCCTTAGCATCAGTCTTAGCGACTGGGCTACCATACATGCATCAGCAGGACTAAACACACATTACGTTGGTCGACGTCACAACAACATTGGTTTATCGACACCAGTATGACCCTGGTTCTTCACGGAGCTCATCAAGCTATTTGTGAGGTGTTAACGAGAGCTGTGAATGAAGCTTGGGCAAGCTCAGGTAATTCTACAGGTGCAATGCTGGTGTGTACTATACCTGTCTCACGGTTCTGCAGCTTTCAAAACATTTCCCATTTGTTTTTTGGCGTGGCAATGCGGTAGGCTACAATTTTCCATGTGCTATTTCTCAGGGGTAATGTACCTGGCATTATCTGGTGAAAGACGTGAAGTATACCACGAACAAGATTAATGTGGACACAACACCCATCGTTAAACTCTATCAATACACCACACACGTGCTAGCATTCACAAAGTCCTGTATTGTATTGCGTTTCGATTGCAAAAGACCACAATCATTCATATGCCGCGATAAGGGGTTTTATCAATCATTATTTTATGTAAGCGGGACCAACTTGTGGTGTGAGTTTGTTTTATGTTAAGGTGGTAGTTCATGGAGAGTGGAAAGAAATGTCTGGGCTGCATTGATTCCACTCTTACTCCATTGATTCGTAAAGCTACATTTCAGTGACATGCGTGTACATACCAACCATGTACAGATACATACAAACGAAAGTCGGTAGTTCCCTTGAAAATAAAGACGGGAACATATGGCATTGTGATCCAGCCCCATCGGTGCAATAAACAGAACCAACGGCTAGGCACTAACGGTGTTGTTCAAAAATCAAAATAGAGCACTGAATCAGAGAACATTTTAGTCACTGGAGCGTCAGTGTGAAACAAGACCTTGAATGCTGACGCCGTCATCAAACAACATTCGAGAAAGAATTCACTGTCGCTCTTGAAATTTTCTAAAACATACACATTTGATTGTAAGAGATTTAGCTATTTGACCATTATTGAACTATAGCAGAACAACAATAAGTAACGTGTCGTAAATAGTTTTTAATATTTACGTACATGTGTACATTCTAAGGAAAATATAAAAAAGCCAAAATGAACCACATGGCAATGTTACGGAAGCATCACTATACCAACACAAATGGAAGAGAGGAATTCAGGAATGTAGCCTATCTCCTCGTCAGAGATTTGAATAAAGTTTATGTCATTCTGAATCTTTACACATGTCTCTAAATATAACAAAAATGAGTCTTACCTTTCTCTGCAAGTCTGTGAAAGGGAGTTTGCTATTTGACCATTATTGAGCAACAGCAGAACAATAAAATGTAAAGTATTTTTGGTAAAGACGCGTACTTACATACATGTGCAGACTATAGGTAGAAATAAAAATAAAATGCCAAAATGAACCACGTGGCAATGTTACGGAAGCATCACTATACCAACACAAATGGAAGAGAGGAATTCAGGAATGTAGCCTATCTCCTCCTTGAGTATACCACTCTAAGCATGACAGAAAGGGAATCCTGATAAAACGTTCTTGTTTAAGATGTCATTCAACTACAATATGTGATATACGAAAGAAGCATTCAGCAGCCTGCGGTATTCTTGTGTTACCCGCTGACGGCACAATGTGTGATGTTGATACCGAGAATATACAATCTCAATGCCTAAGCCGATAACAACTGAAAGATGTCCGAATGAATTTACAAAATTCCTTTAAACGATGGTCATGAGAAATCGGTCTCTGATTTTTAACGCGAACCCGCGATGCGGAGATGTTTTGTGGCTTGTTTATGAAGAGGATTGGTTACACTTTGCGATGCAACGATGATAATAGGGCATGTAGTTTGTCAGAAAGTGAGAAAAGTGACATCTTGGATCATGCGTTTATTGGCAAGGGCCTGTTGTGATAGCAACACAGAGAACCCCGTGATAGCAAGATAACAAATAACAAGAAAGGGAACTTTGTGATGGTGAACTATATTCCAGTTGATGATGTTTTTCCAAACACATGTGTGCGATGGATCAACCACAATGTGAGTTTTAATAGGAAGGGAATACATGCTACCATGTCTAAGTGTGATAAAACTGCTTTCATTACGGCATCCAATAAGAGGTGCGGTTACATCCGCCTGGTATCATAGCATATCAGCTGTTTTCTGGCCTGTTTATGAAGGACTGGATTCCGCCTTGTGATACCAAAATGATAACATGGCATCAATTTGTAAGGAATAGAGGAACCTGACCTTTTGGGGCATGGATCTTTTAGACACTGCTGTGGCAACACCAGGTAGAACGCAGTTATAGTGAAGAACCTTCTGTTGATGCAGGTTTTCTGATCACCTTCCTTGGTAATCACGCGATATCAAATACAACATGCGTTTGAATATGAACACAATACACCTTAAACTGTGTGTGCAGTTATGTTGCAGATGGCAATGTATTGGAGGTGTGATTATGTCCTTCTATTATACCACTGCCATAGTGAACCTTTTATTCACCTATACCCTAACAGCAAAGCTGTTGGATTGTATATATATATATATCACGTGGGAAGGATAGACACTACGCTTGATCGCTTTACATTTAGATGTATTTAAGCAAATATATGCAATATGTTGTATGTTCATGTCTTGAATTCACCTAGAGTTTGTTGATGTCTTGCAGAGAAATTGTAGCAATTCAGAAATTGATATTTTTACTCTCAGTGCAGATCTCCATCATTCATGATCTATCGTGAATAAACAGTCATCTGTAAATAGTATTGCCTACTTATTTACAACGAAACCGTCATTTGTAAGGAACCGTAGCAGGACCATTGTAACGCCTGTAGTTTTAATCAAACTAACTTACAGTTTTCAATCACACAATATACCATTGTAAATCCCTATAAAGTAGTTTATCTAGACAAATGATTTAATTCAAATAACAGCGTGTGAGAATTTTGAAGGAAAGCCCTAAGAGATGCAGACCTTAACCGGTTACCACTTTAGTGAAACAACGAGCACCTATGTAATGCCAACAAACTCAGAAACATAAGCGGTATTCGACCAGCATACGCCTCTGACAAGCCCATCTTTATCCTTACTCACTCACTCACTCTGACAAGCCCAACGGATGCAACTCTGTACAGTAGTTAAGGCACCTCAGACGTCTTTGCCCCAATTCATACTAAAAGTTAGCAAGCTTTCGCTTTATAAATTAGGTAACTGACAAGTGTGAGTGAGTGAGTAAGTAAGTAAGTGAGAAGTTTAAACAAAGTCATATCGGAGGTTGTGCAGCCATATCATGGCTAAAATGTTTTGCATGCGCATGCGTAATACATACATAAGATAACTAAAGAATCGGCTTTGATTAAACATGGTATGTACTCATAAAATATTTCTCGAAACTTAACAATTCAATATAAAAACGTGCTATTTTACGCCAGCCACTAAAGGTAGGCCATATTACAAGTGAGTGAGTTATTATTTATCGTCACCTCGGCAATATTTCAGCCATATCGTGACGAGAATTAATTATTATATCATATATCAGTAACATTAGAAATTAAAACCATGTTGACGAAGAACAGTAAAACTACTAGTATATCACAGATATCCATTTAAAACTAGTAATCAAAAATAATCTCAAACATTTTAAATAGAAATAACAAGACAATGTGAAAACAGGCTATGGATTGCCAACAACTGAAGGTAGATCACCATACCATGGACCATGGGAACTTACAATACCATTGCTTCCTGCATGGACCCTAGCTGGATAGGCCATATTACGAGCCATGGTATGGCATAGGTATGGGTATGTAATGATACGAAAACTCTTCAAATAGCTACATCAGAATCGGTTGCAAAGGATCAAAATGATTGTCATGAACATAATTGTATTGAAACAGCTTCCGTTGTTGGTCTGAAGTTATTTTGAAAGAAGTGAAAAACAAACATACTTTATTAATGGTAAAAGGAGGTTTGGATTCTAAGTAACAACGTTTCAAATGGTAATCCAGGGTGAGCATAGTGAGCGAGCTGACAACATTATTTATATGTTTTGCTTTCAACTAAATGGTTATCACACCTGGTAATGACTTCAGAATATTTTCACAAACATACAGGTTTAGGTCAATCATTAGCCTCACAACGACTTTAAGACATACAACGGCTATATCAGTTTGTGTCTTACTTCGCTATTTCAGGCTCAGCAGTGAGCGCAGTCAGCCTTCCAGAACTTCATGTACAATTGCACCAGAAAAAAACACATTTGTGAAAGTGTGCATTATGTTTCCAGTATCAACAAAGGCACGCATTTAGAAAACAACACGCTCTTGATAGATCTGCTTTTTTCTGAAAATAACACACACATTCATACCGAAGACATAAGTTACAAAAAGATGAACTCCACGAAGTTTTTAAACCGAACTCTAGTGTCGCCTTACAAGGAAGCAACAAGTTGTGACGATGACCATATAGCCTTTTTCAGTACATGATAAACTAATGTGCATCTATCTGCCCGTGTGAGTTTCGCTAATGTGTGTATTTGTGTTTGTAAGTGTTTTGCATGTGTGTGTGTGTGTATGTTTTGTATCTGTGTTGATGTTTGTGAGTGTGTTTGTGTGTGTATCTGTCTATCTCTGCCTGCCTGCCTGTCTGCGTGCGTGCATGTATGTATGTGTGTGTATGTGTGTGTGTGTGTGTGCTGCTAATTTCTGCCCAGACTGATAGCGGTTTCGTAGTGCTGTTCTTCATCATAAGGGATAAGTATCTCAATGTGAAAACAGTTAAGGATAATTTTACCACTGCTAATTTTCACTTTTTTTTCTTTTTTTGTTGTTGTTGCTTTTTAAAGGAAAATGATTTAATTCATGCATTTTGATTAATATGTTCTGTATATAGATGTATTTTAATGATTGGCAGTTTAGATTAGTAACTTAGATTGTTAGTGGCTGTTAGTTAGGAGTTTGAAGTATTTAAAATTTATTGTCCTCCTGAGACATTCAAATGCAGTGTAAATCTATCCAACCTTTTTCATCGTAGAATATATGTCTTTTGATGTGTGTAAATTGCTAACGGCTGAAGGGATGGTGTAAATCCAGCTAGGGTCCATGCAGGAAGCAAAAGGTCTGTAAGTCCCCATGGTCCCTAGTACTGGGATCTACCTTCGGTTGTTGGCAGTCTACAGCCTGTTTTTATATTGTATTGTTATGTATAGTAAAATGTTTTAAATTATATTACTAGTTTTACATTTATATCTGTGATATTCTAGTTGTTTTACTGTCCTGCGGTGGCAGGTTTTTATAATTCACCTTTAATTATTATTAATGTATAACTTGATATAGTCACGAAATGGTTGAAATACTGCCGATGTGACTTAAAATCGTAACTCACTCACTCACTCGTAGTGCTGCAACACTAATGCAGCAGCTGCAGCTGACTATGGACACTAAAGGCAGACACAGTTCTCTCCAAGACGATCCGTCCTTGTTATATTTTGTTCTATTTGTTGTAACTGTTACTATCTTAGAAAATGAAAGTAAGGCTTCAGTGATTCTCACGTACATATCAGCACGCCTGTGACTCTGCTTGTGATGCTTGTCCTAGTTCAGAATGATACGCCACAATTTACTATGGACACAACTGGAAGACGAACCGTCCTTGTTTTATCCTGCTTCAGTGATTTGCACGTACATATCACATCCTGCACTAAAGAAGCATGTTTGGATACAGAAACATATCAGCATGCTTTTATAACATCAACTGATAATTACATATACCTGACACATCCTGATACAGCAGCCTCCCTATTCTAAGATAATATGATATCAGATTCGTTACAGTATAACCATCGGATCTATCATCTTGACACGACCACCAGCAGCAGCTGATAATACATCACTTAGGATCTCAGTGATGCAATGGGGTTTCCAGTGCAATGATGTAAATGATACTGACTATAATCTTTCAGTTGTCACTCCATGTACTATGTCAAGATGAGCGTAGGGAGCATCTACGAGAAGAATCCGCTATATAGGTCATACTGAAAGAGGCACTTGAGATTGCTACGGAGTGTTGATACGAACGTTAAGATGTATTTATCAGCTCCACAAGTCCATAACACGTTGTAGCATATGAGAGTGAGGGAATGAGTTTAGTTTTACGCCGCACTCAGCAATATTCTAGCTATATGACGGCGGTCTGTAAATAATCGAGTCTGGACCAGACAATCCAGTGATCAACAGCATGAGCATCGATCTGCCCAACTGGAAACCGATGACATGTGTCAACCAAGTCAGCGAGCCTGACCACCCGATCCCGTTAGTCGCCTCCTACGACAAGCATAGTCGCCTTTTGTAGCAAGCATGGGTTGCTCTACCCCGGATCTTCACGGGTCTTGTAGCATATGAATGATGAATAGTAAGTGAACGTGATACCCAGTCGCCAGGCTCAGGAATCCGTTGTTCAGACTTATGCATATGGGTTCCAATCCCGGTACGCGCGCCCTAATTGTGTTTCACGTTTCTAACCCGAACGTCCCTCCTTTTAGGTTTCACAAAACTTGTAAACGTCAGAGAACTGACACGTTCATCACACACTGACCAGGCACGCTGTTATATTACTGGAACACAACTCACACTCACCCACACACTCACTTCACTAAAATAGCTATCAGTCATCTAGAGACACTGTGCTGTTGGTAGAATGCTAATCATTTTCCGTTAAGTAACGTGCGTGTATACCGAGAGAACTACATTTTGAAGCAAGTGCGTTCCTTTAAAAAAGCAATTATTAAATGATAATTAACATCATAAAAAAGACCCTTAACTGTTTTGACATTGAAATATTTATTCCTTGTGATGGAAAAATCAATACAGCCAAGCAGGACATGGTTGACCGTGATTCTGTCAGCACACAAGGGATACAAAACGGAGCATCCTCGCATTTCAATAAGTTTTCGTGTGTATATCTTGAATGACCATTACGACATCGTCGTATAATGACTTCCTCAAATCTGGACTGACAACCCAAGCAGGTGTAACCAATATAGTTTTCTTTCAGGGAGACAAGTTCATGTTTCGTAATAGATAAAACATTATATTTTTTTTCGATATGTTAGTTCTGAAATGTAAACTGGGTTGGTTACATTTTATTCGTGTATAAAGTGGAGGTGTCAAATCTTATATTCGCTTACACATCTAGAAGTACTCCTGTCTTGACCAAACAATTCAGTGACACGATGGCACATTTACTGACATTACTGAAACTTGTTGCTAGTGAAGCGATTATTCCTTTTTTCTATTTTTTTGGGGGCAATATGGCTCGTTACGACTTTCCTCGTGCTGTTTCGCAGATATAGTATATCATGCATTATCTGTTGGAAGACGTAAAATTACATCACGAACAGGATTAATACAGCACACCCATCGTTAAACTGTCAATGCACCACACGCGTGCTAACATTCACAAAGTTCCTATAGTGTTACTTGTCTATTGCAAAATGTTGTAACACTACTCCAACTCTCAAGCAATAACAGGTTCAAGAAATCATACGTCTGTGTCAGCCTTATCTGTGCATCAGGACCAACCCGTGTTTTCAGTTTGTTTTGTGTTCAGGAGTGTGAGAATTAAGGTAACGCCATCTCCTTGATTTTAAATGTGCTCCCTTGCTCCATTGGCGGTTAATCATACATTTTAATGACACCCATTCACGGTAGTCTGTATATTAAATCATGGCATTAATGTTCAGCTCAGCACAGAGGTTAATATGCGGTACCGACTGTACAATAAATATAGTGAGTGAGTGAGTTAATATTTAACGTCACATCGGCAATATCTCAGCCATATCGTGACGAAAACAATTTATACAATAAAAAAATGAAAATATTTTGAAGATTAAAACCTGTCGACGATGGACAGTAAAAATAATAGATAATCACAATAAATATATATTTATGAATAGGTATCTAATAGTGTTGATACCAGGTGTCTGCCAGTAGGTGACTCGGCCTGTCACAAACACATGCACATGTACGTCATTCATTTGATCGACTGATAAAACACGGGAACATATAGTTCGTGACAAAATGGGAACTGCATGGGACAACATTTTGATCACTGATGCGTAAGCTTGGAAACTGACCATCCGATGAGTTTTTGAAAGCTCGACTTCGTCCTTGAAACCACCATCAAACAACACTTGGGCCAAATCTCTTTGTCGATCTTGAACTCCTAGAGAAAACGGCATACTCGATTGTATCTCAGAAGTTGTGAATATGTCCAAGGGGATCATTTCTGACAGATATGAAATATTCAACGGCCTGTTCGTTCTCACCTTTCCCAGTGCAGACGGAATTAGCTCCTTCTCCGGCAACAGAGATGTGAGAACTGCCATTCACACTTCATAATAGATACTGCCATTGTGTTATTGAAGCTGTCTTGAACGAAGAAAGTAACAATCATTTGTTTGCCGCCTTGTGTAGATAAATATACATTCGGTATTAATTCCAAATTGATAATGAAGCCAAGACACCTGTCGGCACGAAGATCATTTAATTTCGTAATTATGAAAACAAGTGGACTGTAATCTGTTTTGTGTCTCGGGAAACCATTAATCGCATACTTCTTTCGTCACATTTGTCTTTCACCTGTCTGTTAATTGTCATTTCCAAATTTTTTCACTCACATTTTCCTTTTCACTAATCGCTTAAGTGTGAAATTTCCACACCTTACTCCAAAATACTTCAAAGGATCCTATTTCACAGCCATCGTCTGAAAATAGTTACGTGAACATGCTCAATCATTGCTGTCTGAACTCTAAGGATATATAACGCAAATGCAACATTGTTGATCCTCTCAAGATATCCGGCAGAGTGATGAGCGGAAACAATTTACAGTCTCCCATTGTGACGTATAGTGTGATAAATATGATTTGGCATTTATAAATGAGCCTGACTAACAGAAAAACTAATGAAGAATAAACACGAGCACATATATACGCCATTTTGTTTACATGTCATATAGTCGGTAGCGATCTCCCGAATAAAATATAATGATATTTTTGTATATTTAACATGGCGGTAAGATAAATACGTTGTGTGCTTCTCTCTCGGGTAATACGGTCTAATGTACGCCTCTCGGCCTCCCGGCTCGGGTAACACAGCTACAAAGAGGCGTACATCAGACCGTAATACCTTCGAAAGAAGCATACAACTTATAATGTAAAAAGGTTATTGTAATGTGTGGCGCTATTATACCTGGGCCGCACAAATGGTATTCATCTTCACTGTAATTTACTTACTGTTTAACCACTTTGTTACATTGTCTCTCTAACGGCGGACACTTATGTAAATCGATAGCAGCAATCGGAAACCGTTATCTGCTTGTTCCAGTACCAGTCTTAAGGAACGATCTTAAGTCGTGATGATTTTGCCGTAATTGCGGGCGTTTTAGTATGCTATACCAACGTAATAAAGGGTTTTTTTTATCGCATACGTTGCTGCTGTTGAGTTCACTTCAATGTTATACACATGTATGGGAGTTTAAACATAAATCTTGTGACCAGACTCTGTGTGATCCCGTCGGTCCTCCACATATACGCACACGCAAACAAACCCGCGAACACACACACACGAACAACCAAACTCACCACATGTACACGCAGACAAATAAACAAATACAGAATAAAGGGGAGTAAGTGATTTAATATTTAACGTCAAATCGCCCATGTGCCAGCCGTACAGTGACAGATGACGAAACGCAGTGGTGACGTAAAAAAAGAAATCAGGGACAGAGTATGTTTAACAAATGGGTCACTGATTGGTCTCGAGTTTGGTCCTGGCAAATTACCATATCGTTTTCCGCACAACAAAAAGGTAAATATCTGGATCATCTGTTTGGATTCTCTTGGTCAACTCACTGAAGTACTGTCTGTAGCCTGCTAACCTCTACATGATGTCTTCAGACAGCCTTTGGTTAGGTAAATGTTAATAGAAGCGAACTCAAGTAGTGACTAAGTTCAAGGGATTGTTAAGTAACACCTATTCACTAGGTCCAGAATACTTTTACATATAGGTTACCAAAATGCAAGGGATGTCTAACAGCGACAATGATGCCCCAACTCAATGGATTTAGTGAGTCTGTAAACAGTATAACAGTACCAATGTCAACTTGGCATCAATTTTCAGGATTATACAGTTGGTTGTGTCACATCAGTGTACAATCATATGCAGTGAATGAAACTGTATATACACATTTTGTGGTAAAACATAAGGATATAACAAAATGTTACATAAATTGAAAAACATTTTTGTTTGTTCATAGGAGTATACATCGTCACTGACGTCAAAACATTGCATCAACCTCGTGGTGAGGCACTTCTTGAGTGTAATAACCACAAGTATTCCAGTACATTGTTAAACAGCCCAGTCTATATGGCTAAAATTGCATGCATGTAAGGAATTTATGGCTTGATGCATGCTACATAAATGCAAATTATATGGCAATTAATGTGTAGTCGTGTTAACTTATTGAAACCGAAATAATTTTATTTTTTATGCATGCTAACAGTTGGAATACTGGGAATGCCTCATAACGACGAATGCGCACGTGTGCAAAATTAATATGGTCTGACAATCCAGGGAATGGCATCCTTAGCATGAACCTTAGCGACTTGGTTACGATCCCTGCATCAGCAGGACCAGACCCACATTCCTGTTAGTCACCCGTTACAACATTGGTTTATTGACACAGTATTACCCTGAATCTTCACGAAGCTCATCAAGCTATTTGTGGTGTGATAACGAGAGCTGTGAATGAAGCTAGAGCAAGCGCAGGTAATTGTAGAGATCCAATGTGTGTGTGCACTGTACCTATCTCACGGTTCTGCAGCTTCTAAAAACCGTTTCCATACGTTTCTTTCGCGTAGCAATGTGGTAGGTTACGATATTTTCCTTGTGTTATTTCTCAGGTGTAATGTTTCTGGTACTATCTGGTGAAAGACGTAAAGTACAGCACGAATAAGATTAATATGGACACAAAACCCATCGTTAAACTCTATCAATACACCGCACACGTGCTAGCATTCACAAAAGTCCTGTATTGTATTACTATTCGATTGCAAAAGACTAAACCGGTCATTCATATGTCGTGATAAAGGATCTAATCAACTATAGTTGTCTGGAAAAGGGATCACACTCTGCCCTGAGTTTGTTGTGAATATGTATAAATTTGGAAATGTCCTCTAGAGTCGTGTGAGTAGCAAGGATGAATTCATTCTTGTCAGAGATTTGAGTATAGTTTATGTCATTCTGAATCTTTACACATGTGTCTAAATATAACACAAAATGAGTCTTACCTTTCTCTGCAATTCTGTGAAAGGGAGTTTGCTATTTGACCATTATTGAGCAACAGCAGAACAACAATATTTAAAGTGTTTTTTGTAAAGACGCGTACTTACATACATGTGCAGACTATAAGGTTGAAATAAAAATAAAATGCCAAAATGAACCACATGGCAATGTTACGGTAACGTCAATACCAAAATAAATGGAAGAGAGGAATTCAGGAATGTAGCGTATCACCTACATCAGGATGCCACTCTAAGCATGGGTGAAAGGAAATCCTGATAAAACGATCTTGTTTAACATATCATTCAACTACAATACGTGATGTACGAAAGAAGAGTTTACACATTTAGCAGCCTGGAGCATTCTTGTGTTACCGCTGACGGCACAATGTGATACAGAGAATAGACGATCTCACTGCCAAAGCCGATAACACTTGAAAGACGTCCGAATGAATTTACAAAGTTCTTTTCAAAGATGGTAATGTGAAATCGGTCTCTGATTTTTAACACGTACACGCGTAGAGGAGCTGTGTTGTGGCTTGTTTATGATGGGCTTGATTACCGTTTGTGATACCACCGTGGTAATAGGACATTTAGTTTGTCAGGAAGTGAGGAAAGTGACCTCTTGGGTCATGCGTTCATTAGCAAGAGGCTGCTGTGATAGCAACACAAATGCCCCTCTGATAACAAGAAGAGCGCTCTGGTAACAAGAAGATGAATTTTGTGTTGGTGATGTTGCAGACACAAATCTGTGATCATGCGAATTCAACTACAATGTGAGTTTTGATAGGAAGAGACTACATGCGCCCCTGTCTGTGTGTAATAAAACAGTTTTCAATACGGCAGCGTAATGGGGTTGCGGTTACATGTGCACGATATCTCATCATATCAGCTGTTTTCTGGCCTGTTTATGAACGGGCTTGATTTCTGATACCATCATGATAAAACGGCATCACTTTGTCAGGAAGAGAGGAACCTGACCTTTTGGGACATGGATTTATTACCGTGACGCCGCTGTGAAAACACCAGGAAGAACTCTGTGATGGTGAATGACCTTCAGTTGGTGAAGGTTTTCCACTGTAATCGTGCGAAATTTGATACATCATGAGCTTGATTCTGAAAAAAGTACACTCTAAATCAGTGCATGTATAAGTGTTTTCCAGATGGCAACATACTGGAGTGAGTGAGTTAAAATTTTACGTCACATCGGCAATATTTCAGCCATATCAGGACGACAAAAAGTTATGTACTGAAAATAAATATACTTATACATTTTTTTAAGAAAAACAAACTTGTCAGCGAAGGACAATATAACAACTATATTATCACAAATTAATTAAAACGAGTTTGAGTTCAGTGTAAAATGCTAAATCATTTCAAAACAACACAATATATAATCGGGCTATAGATCGCCAGCATCTGACGGTAGATATCACCATGCTTGCGACCATGGGGATTTACATTACGTTTGCTACCTGCATTGACCCTAGCTGGATTTTCATCATCCCTCCAGCTGTTGGCGAATTTTCAGCAAATTAGCCGTATATTAAAACTACAAACATTCTACGATTAAAATTCTGGCAATGATCAACATACATAGACTGATGTGTGGTCTTAAGTACAGTCTTCGGAGGCCAATTATTTTACGCGCAACGTATTGGAGGTGTGATTACATCATATTATGTCACTGCCACAGTGAACCGCTTCTTGATCTACATCCTAACAACAAACCTGATGCATTTATTATTTACATCACATTTACAAAAAGGATAGGCACTATGTTTATTTGCTTTACATTCAGATGTATTTAACCAAATATATGCCAAAATGTTGTATCTTCGTGCTTTGAATCAACCTTTGTTGTTGGTCTGAAGTTGTTTTGAAAGAAGTCAAACACGGACATAGATGTACTTCCTTAGCGGTAAAAGGTTTTGATCCTAAGTGACACTTTTTCAAATGGTAATCCAACCTGGGCATAATGAACAAGCTGACGACTATATCTATTTGTTTTGCTCTGAACCAAATAGTTATACCTAGTGACTTCAAAATATTGTCTCAAAGATACATGTACATGTCAATCATTAGCCTCATGACGAGTTTAAGACATACGGCAGCTACACAAGCGTTTTTCTTACTTTGATATCTTAGCCTCTGCAACGTGCGCAGGCAGCATACGATAACTTCATGTTGAAATGCACCAGAAAAACCCACATTTGTGAAAATGTGTATTTTGGTTCCAGTATCAACAAGCGCACAGATTTGGAAAACAAGACGCTCTTAGGAAATGTGCTTTTATGAAAATAACATATATATGTATACCAAAGACATAAGCTACAAAACATTTGCTGGTTTACCGTTAGGAGGGAATAGTTGATTTTGAATTCCCAGATTACTTGTCAGTTTACTACGGAAGCGTAGTAGGGACTCGGTGAAAATATGTCAAGTCAAGTCAAAAGATGTTTTTTTTGTATGAAAGGCCTCCGGCCCATATACATGAGAGTTACAGTGATAAAGGAATATTCTGGATATTTACATATATATTTAAGGGTATACAATTCGCTTTATAAGAATATCTCTTTTAGCTAATGCATATTTTATATATAAGGACAATTGAGCAAGAATATTTTCATTATTGGTTTGTAACAAAGATATATATGCATAATGGGGCTGCTTTGCAAGAAGATGGTGCGGTATATATTTCTGTCTTAATTCGTGATAACAAGGACATATCAGGGTAAAATGAATTTCATTTTCTATTCCAACGTTACATAAAGGACAATATCGACTTTCTTTCTTGACAGAGGTTTTTCTACCCTCATTAATCATAAAGATAACAAACCTAAACGATACTTTACGAACATTGTTCTTAAACTATATGTTGTAATTATTGATAAGTATTTTTCTGGCTGGAGTAACGTTTTAAAGGTCCTGTAATATTCATATCGTGAGCTTGAATTTAGGGCGCATTTTCATTCTTGATTGAACATATCTATTGATCTAACACGAAATTCATTAATAAACCAGTTCACATCGCCAATTGTTTGGCACAACCATACGAAACCGAAACCGTGAGAAAATAATAAATTTCTGATATCAGTTACCCAAGTGTGTTTTCCCAAATTATCCAGATTTAAAAGCATATTGTAAACTAATTTTGGCAGACGTTGTTTGTGCATATTTAGAACCTTAAACCAATATTTTAAACATCTTATTTGAGAATTGATATACAAAGGAAATCTGCCACATTCGCCATATACCATGCAGTTAGGTGTCTTTGAGCTTACATTGAGGTACTTTTTACAGGCTAAAAGATGCACTCTCTCAATACAATCAAAACGCTGAAAACCCCATATTTCAGATCCATATAATAAAATGGGTTGAATCTGAGAATTAAATATCTTAAAAAACACATTGGGTGACATAGTTCCAACTTTGTATAAAACCGATAAAACTTGTATTAAAGCCTTTTTTCCACGTAAAGTTAAGTTATGTGCACATTTATTCAAGTTCATTCTGTTTGAAAACAAAAACCCTAAGTAAGAATATTGATCGGATACATTAATCAACTGACCATCATAAAACCAGCGTTCGTTTGTGGCCACGGGACCGCCCCTCCTAAATATCACAATTTCTGTTTTGCTTAAATTTACTGCTAACGTCCATTCTTTAGTATAACTTTCTAAGATATTTAATTGATTTTGTAAACCGACCACAGTATCCAAAACTAAAATAACGTCGTCAGCAAAAAGGAGCATTAGGACTTCTACAAGATCTGGGTACATTTGGATTCCATGTTTTCCAGCTAAATTGATATCGTGATATAATTCACTAATGAAGAAGGAAAATAGGAGTGGACTTAAGCAGCAACCTTGTCTTAAACCAACTGGGCAATCGAAAAAATCTGTAACCCCGTCTTTGCAACGCACACAAGATCGAACGTTAGAATACATTGATTTGGGAATGCTAACCATTTTCCCTCGTAAACCTGCCTTGCGTAAACACTGCCATAATTTAAAACGATTGACTGAGTCGAATGCCTTTTTAAAATCTACAAATGCTATGTACAACTTATGTTTTCTTTTTGATAGTAATTTTTGGACTAGTGCATACAGAGTAAATATATGATCAGTGGTAGAATATCCCTTTCTAAATCCTGCCTGGGATTCAGGAATCTTATCACGCATATTCGCCCAGTTTGATAGTCTATTGTTCAATATCAACGTAAATACTTTCCCCAAGATACTCATTACTGATATACCCCGATAATTATCTGGATCGTTTCTGTCACCCTTTTTATGAACTGGATTTATTATAGAGCTTGACCAACTGCAGGGAAAAATTCCATGTTCAAACAGCTTATTGAAACATTTCCTAAGGAACGGCATAATTTCGAATTTAGAACACTGTATCATTTCTATTATGATCAAGTCAGGTCCAGCAGCCTTCCCATTTTTAAGATCATTTACCGCTTCTAATATTTCCTGTTCAGCAATAGGACTGTCTAGTACAAGTTGATCTACTTCTGTATAATAGTCATTATTGGAATCTACAGTGTTAATTTCATCGTCGAATGTTGAGTCTAATATCTCACCGTTTGAATATACATCTTTGAAATGATTTAACCATTGTGTTTTAGTTATGCTATTTCCGGACGTATTTCTTTTTTGTAAATGGCGGATACTTTTCCAAAATGCAGACGGGCTGTTTATAGATCTTTCTAACCTTTCTTGTCTACAGATTCTCATATCAAACTTATACTTTCGACAACAAGCTTTATACTTATTTCTACTTTCGCAATATTTCCGTCTATTATAATTACTACGAGTCACTCTGAATCTACGAAGATGTTTACGAGCATTTCGTCGCGCATTTCTACAATCTGTATTTAGAGTATTTGTTCGGTCTTTGCGATTGACATTTTTGAGCTTACAATTAGCTGAAGTCGATAACAGTTCCACAAAGTCATTTATGGCTCCATTTACATCTGTATCAATTGTTTCGAGTAGAATTCCTCCAAACGAAGTTATGTTTTCTTTCACGTTCGATAAGAAATGCTTGCACAATTATCATTCCACACAAGTCGTTTGATATTTGTGGACCCGTTATCATCTTTCATGCTATGATTAATATTGGGGAACTTACAAGTTAATTCAAGAGGTAAATGGTCAGATTCTTGCCGATTCCCAATATTCAACCTGCCTATGTACTGGAAGAAATCGGGCGAGCATATAAAATAATCATTGACACTAGCACCTTGATTCGCACAAAATGTATATTCCCCTTGTAAATCGCCATATACTCTCCCATTAACGATAAACAATTGCAATGCGTAACATATATCTAAAAGTTTCAATTTTTTATTTTTAGATGTATCTTCAGACTTCCGATTTTCAACACTAACATCATCATCTTCATGAAATGGAAAGTATCTATGCAGTATATCATCACGTGAGGATGTTGAAGGGTTATTTGCATTACCAGTTCGGGAATTTAGATCACCACACAAAACAGTATGTGAATCACTAAGTTCCGATTGTATATCTAATAAAAATTCCTAAAGTTTATCTAGACTACAACTGGTATCAACATGGTTGTAATAAGGAGAACCTTCAGGTGGTATATATGTGCATATCAAATTAACATGCTTATCAATAGCAAACAAAGCTTTTGACATGTGTATACATATCAAATTGTCGATATCTGTAGTTATGAACTTACAAAACTTGCTAATAGACTGATGTATACACACGCACACACTTTCCGAAATCTGCCATAATCAGACAGTTTCACAGCTGAACTTGAAAAAACTTTGTAATCAACCAACCAATTCATGTCGTAATTAAAGTCAACAAAGGTTTCGAGAAGGCAAATAATATTAAATTTTCTAATATAATCTATAAAGTCATCATCTCCTGATTTATTACGAAGTCCGTTTATTTTCCAACACAGAAATGAGAGAGTTTCGTTGCACAAGCTGTGTTCAGTGGGTGTAATGCCGGTGTCATTGTCAGCAGTACCCTGTGAGATACGATCTGGGCCTCGGCCGAATCCGACGGCAGGGTTGATTTCGGCTTCGCTTGCCGTGTCTACTAAGTGGGTATCTCCTACGTAGGACTTAATATCGCCTACGTTGGGCATACTATCACCTACGTAATACTTAATATATCCTTTTTAAGGTTCGGATTATGAAGTATAGTTATTAAGTTGAGAAATGTTTGGCTATGCAGGACGTTAGATAGTAGAAACGTGAGTCAGTGAATATTCATGACACTAACGCAGTTTTACTATACAGTGTTATTGTGTGTGTATTACGTTTGGGTGACGTGGACCGTGTTCTAATTGCAGTTATGTAGGTTTGGGTATGGTTATGTTTAATCCATTATACATACATCTATTCACACACACACACACACACAGAGAGAGGTGGGGTGAGGTTCTGATATGAAACTCGGGTTATAACACGACCTCTGCAAGTTGCTGCTTGTCTTCAGATGGGGCTAGGTTGGATCGGATACAACGCTCGTTTGCGTTACATAGGAGATATTAAGTCCTACATAGGAGATGTTAAGTCCTACGTATGAGATACCCACTTAGTAGATACTAACTCCTACGTAGGAGATACTAAGTCCTATGTAGGAGATACTAAGTCCTACGTAGGAGATACCCACTTAGGAGATACTACTCCTGCGTAGGAGATACTAAGTCCTACGTAGGAGATACTAAGATACTAAGTCCTAATTAGGAGATACTAACCCCTACGTAGGAGATACTAAGTCCTACGTAGGAGATACTAAGTCCTAATTAGGAGATACTAAGTCCTACGTAGGATATACTAAGTCCTACGTAGCAGATATTAAGTACTAAGTAGGAGATAGTAAAACCAAACATTTTTTTCAACGTGGCCCTACTACGCTTCCGTAGTTTACTGCCTCTTGCAGGTCTGAAGGTTTTGTTCACAGTTAGCAATTTCAAAAGTTGAAAGTGATTTTTTCATGTTGTACCATCATGCAAACTGTTTTACTTGTCAATACTTCATGGGAGTGCATTTTGTACATTCGCCCATTAACCGACAATAAACACGGACGCTTAGCGATAAAGGTATGAAACCTGCCTTTTTGTAGCATCAAATGAAAAGAAGTTTTGTATAACTGATGGAAGTCAGTCACACTTAGCTGAGTGTCTATACCTTTTTTGAACGCGAGGAAACAACGAGTAATAGCCATAGCCTTTTTTAGAACGTGGTAAACTTATGTGAGTAAGTGTGCGCGTGTCTTTGTGTTTGTAAGTGTGTTTATATGTGTGTGTAAGTTTGTTTGTGTGCGTGTGTGCTTATAAATGTCTCTTGTAGAATAAAAAGAAATGCAACAGCTTTCATTACCCACTCATTAGAGCGTTGAGTCAATTGACTCTCAGGTGTTGATTGGTCGCAGCAATAGCTGGTAGTTTACGCATTTTGTCAAGTGTAGTATAACTGCTCCTTTTACCATCATATATTTGCTTAGCTATAGGACCAGTAAGTAGGTTACGGCTTTTCGCGAGGCCTTAGTACTTCCGGTGACAAACAACGTTTCATGCCTTGGTTTCATGGATGTCAGCTGACAGTAAGGAACCGATAATCCTTGCAGAACAAATTTCTGATCTAACCACCCCCCAAAATTAGCCAACTAGTATGACTGTCAACAGCTGTGACAGCCAAGACTTTAGTATGGTTGTACATTTGGTCCGGTCTAGTAAAGTCATATTTGGCGGTCGCGTAATTTGGAAAATGAACTGGTTCTTGAATATAAGCTTGTCACCGGAAATCTAGTACCGGTAGTAACCTTGACTCCGTCTCGCATATCGCAAGTTGGAGCACGCGAAGGAAGCCGGGAAACAGCTTAGTTCCGGAAGTAGCGCCTCGGGAGACTTACAGGCTGGGCTGTTGTCAGTTTCAGATCGTCTATATTGTTGCCATTTGGTACAATTAGGTGCGGTAATACTGATAAAACTGTGTACTTTTCCCAAGTGTTCAATTATTACTCTACTCGTTTTTAAGAACACCCTGGTGTCAGGCACAAATAACTATTGCTGATACAGCAACATTAAAGTTTCTGTTTGACAACATGTCGGTTAATAAAGTTGAAACACGTAATAGCTTTTACAATCGTCATGCCATTTCATGACATATGGGAACGTTGAGGTCAACACCGTTCAGGTGTAAAACCAAAGAAGGATATTGTAAGGGATATTGTTATAATTATAGGTTTGTTTGTGCATTTTCTTTCCTTGAAGAGAATACATTTGATTTGTTGTTTCGATATGTTATTTGGTAGAGATATTCCAATTCCAATTTACTCCTCCTACTGAAAAGTAAACTACGCTACATTTGTGTACTCAGTGGAGGTGGGAAATTTTATAATCGTTTGCACATCTGATATGGACTTTTCTTTTCTTTATCCTTACCCCTACAGATTACGATTTACAATTCTAAAACATCAAGGATTCATCTTTGTTGCGATATTGTTTTGAAAGAGTTATATGAACGTTTTTTTCTGTATCATAAGCTCCATCTGTCTATCCTTTTCAGGTATATTCCCAATATGCCTTAAGTTATATGCCATAGTCGTAATAAATACAAAAACTATCAAGATAGGCGTTCGTTATCCAGTCTTCAGGGGCGTAGTTTAATATTTGGCGCTGCAGGTCTATTCATATATGGATGACTGCAATCCTATTCATTTTGTTCAAACATGACATCATAAAATAGTTTAATTGTGTTGTCTCTCTCAGGTCAAAGGTTTACCTATACACTTCGCAAACACGGCGATCTCGTGTAATGCTGACATAGGAATGCAAACAATTTCCATTAACATTGTCACTTTGGAAGCATTTTTATTGAGATCTTGTAGTGTCATATCATTCAAACTCACGTTGTACTTAAATACCTTCATCGTGTCCCGTTGTTATCACGGTGTTTCTCGTGTTACATTCCCTTGCTAATAAACGCATGACCCAAAGTTCCCTTTTCTCACTTCCTGAAAAACTAAATGCCCTATTATCACGGCGGTATCACAAATGGTAATCGAGCTTCCTCATAAACAAGCTACAAAACAGCCCTTTCACGCGTGTACGTGTTAAGAATCAGAGACCGTTTTTTCATGGTTTTGTAAATTCATTCGGACGTCTTTCAATTGTTATCATGTTTCTCATTGTGATGGTGTACGTATTATCGGCATGAATCCCGAACACTGGGTAACAGGAGAATACAGCAGGTTGTCAAATGTTCAAGTGATTATTGAGTACATTAGGTTCTGTCTTCCTATGACATGTTAAACAAGAACGTTTTATCAGCAATTTCCTACTCCCCTGTGCTTAGGGGTGGTGTCCTGATAGAAGAGACATGCTACATTCCTGAATTCCTCTCTTCCATTTGTTTTGGTTCCTTTGTGGTTCCCTTTTCCTTGATAATTCTGCCTATTGATTTTCACTCGTAAATACGTGTTTACAAATTGTATTACAAACGTACATGTTCCTCGTGGTTGTTCCGTCCCCATGGTCCTTAGTGTGGCTATCTACCTTCAGTCGTTGGAAGTCTATAGCCAGTTTTTTATATTGTATTGTCCAAAAGAGGCGATTTGTTTTTTAACTTAACATACTAGTTTTAATTTAACTGTGATAGTCTAGGTGTTTTACTGTCCTTTGGCGTCATGTTTTATCCTATACATATATTCTTTATCAACGCGAAAATTGTTCTCGTCACGATATGGCTGAAACATTGCCGATGTGACGTTAATATCAACTCACTCAGACCGCCTCCGTGGTGTAGTGGTTAGAGCGTCCGCCTGGAGAGCGGAAGGTCGCGGGTTCGATCCCCGACCGCGTCATACCAAAAGACGTTAAAATATGGTACTTGTTGGTCCCTGCCTGGCGCTCGGAATTCATGGGTACAACAAGGACTGGTCGGCTCGGAGTCAGTATAATGTGTCTGAGTGGGGTATTCATGCTTCACTGCGGCTTGGTATCTCAGTGGGTTAGCACTATAAAACCAGCTTAAGTCTCGGCTAGTACAAGCAGCCGCACATACCCATACATACACGCATGCACGCCGTCATATGAGCGAAATATTCTCAAGCACGACGTTTAACCCAATTTCACCTCACCTCACCTCAACTCACTCGTGGTTGTTCCTAATTTGTTAAATATTGTTTTTGCCATTCTATCCGTCTAATGATCTCTTCACGGAAATTATTTACGACATGATGATATTACTTGAATTCATCTCTTGCGTTTGACATGGTAGTATCGCCTTAATAACGTGAAGTATTCGCTTACGCTTGGTCTAGTGACGACGTTGCGATGCATTCTGCAATTCCCATCTTCAATTTGCTGTAGCTGTTGCGGCGTATCAACAAACTGCCTGCGCCAAACCCAATAATCACAGAGAGACAGAGTTCAGATTTTCATTCTTGTCACAAGTCTTTTTTATGTACACAATATATTCGCCGCTCATTGGCTTTTCAAGTGCAATGAAAGCAAAGCGTAGGCTACGCACAATGGTATTATCTGCTATATTGATATACAACAGTTGTGTCCTTCGTCGACAGGTTTTTATAACGTATTCCATTTATAATAATAATAATAATAATATGGACTTCGTAGAGCGCAGTAGTAACTCCACACCTCAAGGGCATGCTCTTTGAACAACAGTAAATATGTACACTATATACAGGAAGAAGTGTTATAAGATTTAGTTGTGGTTGAACAAGAATGTTTTGAGTCTTGATTTAAAGATGGAGATGGAAGGAGATGACTTGACATGGAGAGGTAGCGAGTTCCAGAGGGAAGCTGCGTGAACGCTGAAAGATCTGCCGCCTAAAGTTTGCAACTTGTATTTTGGGACACTGAGAAGACCTTTGTCTTGAGATCTGAGAGACATTTCAATGTCAAATGTTCTCATTTCACTTTTTATTGTATAAATTGTTTTCGTCACGATATGGCTGAGATATTGCCGATGTGACGTTAAATATTAACTCACTCACTCACTACAACAGTTATGACTGCTTATTTTTCATTACTCATGACGATCAGTTGAGCAAGATACCACCGATATGCATCGTCTCTGAATACGCTTAGTTTTCAATACACCTGAAGAGACGAATACCCTTTCCATAATCATAAGAAAACTCGGAGTCCATTACATGATTTAACTTTATCATTAACATGTGACTATGAATCATACAGTGATGACATCAGTAATTGCGAAAAGGTGATCTTATCCTACACAGGCCGTCAAAACACATCAATTTGCAAAAGAAAAGCACATTTTGTTCTGGACAAATATTGTGCGTTTGTCAGGATGAGGCCTTAATGCAAAGCACTGCACACTCCAATCACCCAGTCCTCGAACCCAACGAATCCTATCCACATGCCGATAGAACTGTCAGCCAATAGAGCTAACAACCAAGAGTTATTTCCTCTACGCTGTCCTGACCTCAAGAAAACAATTGAATAAACATACGTGACCCATTACCTTGTGTTTGTGTAAATTCTCCAAAACGAGTTCCTAACAACTGATTTAGTGTAATTGTATTTGTGCCCACAAAGCCAATATTGTTCCCTAAGTGCCACTATTCCTGGGACGAAACAGGAATGTTGGTCAATTGTTGATCAAAACGTCTAATGCCGTATTTCCCTCTGTATATTGCATGCAGACAGAAGATTTTCGACTGACACATGTTCGTGACCTAATACAATTCTGTTAAACGTTTGTATCATGCTTAACTGTGGTAGGAAACGGGGACTCATAAAGAGACGTGTGTGGATGTGTTAGTCTGACCGAAGCCGGGTTTATTGCCGGATGTGCCAATAGACGGGTCTGGGTATTCCAGTGACTGACGTTTCATAGTTTACTGCTAGCCCACTGAGATACCATATTGCAGTTTCACATTGATTACATAAATACAGGACCCGTGAACATGCGGGTTAGAATTTACTTTCAGCAACCCATGCTTGTCGTTAGAGGCGACTAAAGGGTTCGGGTGGTCAGGCTCGCCGACTTGGTTGACGCATGTCATCGTATTCAAAATGCGTAGATCGATGCTCATGATGTTGATCCCTAGATTGTCCCGTCCAGACTCGATTGTTAACTGACCGTGGCCATATATTGCTGAGTGCTGCGTAAATCTAAACTCACTCACTCACTTACTTAGATACAGCCCAGGGGCTCCCACATGTTTTATCGTTGAATATTGAACGCCAGGCTGGTTATAATAAGTGCCATATTTTAACATCTTTTGAATTGGATAAACGATCTATTTAACATCTCACTCAGACACAGTTCACTCAATCAATGTATTATCCCCTTAATCTCTTATGGCAGGGGGACAAGTACCATCTTTGAGCGTCATTTGCAAGGACAAGGTAGCAGCAAGTACCTTCTTTTAGCGTCATTTGTAAAGGCGGGGTAACAACAAGTACCATCTTTTAGCGTCATTTGTAAAGGCGGGGTAACAACAAGTACCATCTTTTAGCGTCATTTGTAAAGGCGGGGTAACAACAAGTGCCATCTTTTAGCGTCATGTGTAAAGGCTGGATAGCAACAACTACCATATTTTAGCGTCAATTGTAATGGCTCTATGGTGGATCAAATCACCAACATTTTGTTCACCTGGCGAGACGCGATATCCACTGGACCACTGAGACGATGGTATACAATATCTGCTAACAGGTTCCTTCTGGTGACGTACATAACTCCTGGTGCCAACATACATTTTCAACTTTGATTGAATTTGTTTTGGCGAAAATCGAAAATTATTCTCTGGCGTCATATCTTAAGAGTATAAACCAGTTATTAATAGCATAGCGAGTGAGTGAGTATAGTTTTCCGCAGCTTTTAGCAATATTCCGGCAATATAACGACGGGGGACACCAGGAATCGGTTTCACACATTGTACCCATGTGGGGAACCGAACCCTTTAAGCGCCAGGCTACCCCAACGCCACAATTGATATAATAAATCACGTAATTTATGTTTAAATTGCTTCCAAAGTGACCCTCGCCTTCTTGGTGACACACTAGGTATTTCGATGTCCTGCAATACATTTTTATCAACCGGATTTGAAAACTAGCTTTTAAAAATGATTTTCCGTAGAAAGAACCATGGATTTCCGGTAATTCCCCTAAAGAGGAAGTTATGTATATATAATCCTTTCAAGTATTGACTCAAATTACCCTGTAGAACGAGACAGCTTTCCTTTAAAGAAGGCACCCATGAAGGGCCACCTCTTCGTGGTGGGTGCTGGGTCACGCTAAGCGCCCTTCAACCCCCCGTTGTGGACCCGGGGGGAAATTAGGTCCACCAACCCGTTTGCCGTGGGTTGCGCCCCTGTGTCGGTGGAGGACGGGATTCTGGTGGTTGAGGGCAAGGGCTCCAGGAACAGCGTTCCTTTGCCCAATACACCACTTCGACCCTTACTTCACCTAGACGGGTGGTTGAACTGGCCCGGTTCAACCAATCGGCTGGTCATGCCGAGCCCTGAGCAGTATTTCATAACACAAATTGTTCAAACTTCTAACATATCTTGTCAGTGGTCTTGGCCAAATACTATTTCTCTTGAATTGTGCAATATACAAATTGAATTTTGAAATATGCTTTTTCTATTTTTGTCTTTTGCCTCGAGTCCTAATGCCCAGAAGGCGGTGGCTCATGGGCCAATCTGGTAGGATGTATCTTTTCAAGATATTTTCTGCTTGAGTATACCCTCCTAGTATCCTTGGTGCCGTCTGTTGGAGATCCACAGACATAAGGCATCGTCCTTGTTGACACTCCATGGTGGGTGGGGAGCTAGGAGGGTGAATCATATATATTACTAACATGGCACCCCCACTCAAAAAACGCTCTCACGAATCTGAGGATTCGTTTTCTTCTGAGGATGAGGCTCCTGCAGTTATCACAAACCCTGGTAACTGGCCTCGTTTTCTGGTTATGTCAGCACCGGATGGTGGAGCTCTAAAGCTTAATCCTTTTGCTGTAGCGAAAGGTATCGAAGGTTTGGCAGGTGATGTCAAGGAAATTAAAAAAACTAAGATCAGGTTCACTGCTTATTGAATGTCGAAAGCTGATACAATCTCAGATTCTGCTCTCATCGAGATCATTAGCAAATGTTCCTGTGGAGGTGTCCCCTCACAGGACATTGAATTGTAGTAAAGGCATCGTTCGTGATAATGGACGATGCCTCTCCGACATGAATGAGTTTGAGATTGTGTCCGAATTACAATCGCAAGGCGTTACACATGTGAAACGCTTCACTGCAAGGAGGAATAACGAGACTTTCAAGACAAATACTTACTTGTTCACATTTTGTCTTCCGCTACATCCCACATCACTGAAAGCGGGATACTGTCACCTGAAGGTCGATACCTTTATCCCAAATCCTTTGAGGTGCTATACCTGCCAAAAGTATGGTCACGGTTCAAAGTCTTGCCATAACCCGGCTGCATGTCACAAATGTGCTGGAAAGTGTGACGACAGTGATCTTTGTAACAATCCTCCTACTTGTGTCAACTGTTCAGGCAATCACCCATCTTCTTCCAAGGAGTGTCCTACTTGGAAGCTTCAATCCAAAATTTCGAAATTAAAGCATCAGACTAATATAACATTTTCAGAGGCAAAGAAAATCGTTCTTTCACAAGAACAATCAGGACCAACATATTCTAATGCAGTTTCTGCATCTATTCAGGGCTCAAAGCCAAATCCTATTGCTTGTCATTCTGTAGGTTGTCAGACAGACTATACATGGGCAAGGACATCTGCACCTACCTTGCTGTCTGCTGACGACCAGTCACGGCCTTCACAAGTGACCTGCAGTTCACAAACCGCAGCCTCATCGAAAAGTATCCCTCAATCAAAGACATCACCTGAGATAAATACATCTCAGAAACTTACTAACCCTGATCCAACTGTCAAACCAACTGCAAAAGCAAAATCAAAGCAAAACAGGGAAACACCCAAAATGAATCAAAGTGGAAGAACACCAAAGGGGGGCGAATAACCATATCCAACTTTTTTAATAAGTTTGGATCCCTTGATGATGACATGGATGTGTCCGACCAAAGCCATGGTAGGACACATAGCTTGTCGCCATCAAGGAAGGTGAGGGGAAGATCTCCTGTTTATCCTCCGAAGAAATAATGTCCTCACCTATAATACAATGGAATTGTAGAGGACTTCGGAATAATTTAAATGATTTACAATTATTAATCCAAGATTTAAAACCGTCAGCTCTCTCCATACAAGAAACATATCTGAAACATACTGATAATTTTGACTTACGTCAATTCAATGCATATCACTGTTTTTCTCCCTCGGGTGACAGAGCTATTGGTGGATCATCAATCCTGGTGAGGCAAAATGTTATCCATAGCCCAGTTACACTCACAACCAATCTCCAAGCCGTTGCAGTGCGTCTTACGTTGCACGTTGCACTCACTTTGTGCTCTTTATACCTTCCGCCTTCATCAACTGTTCAACTAACCGATCTGCAAGCTCTTTATGATCAGCTACCTAAACCTTGTATAATCATGGGTGATTTAAATGGCCACAACCCACTCTGGGGTGGCACTAATACAAACACCAAAGGTAAATTACTGGAGGATTTTATTTCCAACAACGATTTATGCATTTATAATGACTGTTCAAATACGTATCTTCATCCTGGCACAGGAACATATACAGCCCTCGATTTGTCAGTTACTGACTCCAACCTATTGTGTGAATTTGAATGGTCAGTCCACGACGACCTCTGTGGAAGTGACCATTTCCCAACATTGCTAAAACCTGTGAATCCATCTGACGTTCCTCCATCATCAAGATGGAATTTTAAAAAGGCTAACTGGCCTTTATATGAAGCTCTCTGTGCTGACAATCTGAAACCTGAACTTTTTTAATGACATTCCTGATGCCATAAAATGTTTTTCAGATGAACTAAATAACATAGCTGATGAGTGTATCCCAAAGTCCTCTGCAATTCCTCACGTACGAAAACCATGGTTTACCAATGACTGCAAACAGGCTAGGAAGGCACGGAAGAAAGCCGAGCACTATTTCCGTCGCCATCCTATGGTCCACAATTTGGACAAATATAAAATTTTAAACGCCAAAGCACGACGTACTTTCAAGCAAAGTAAACGCCTATCTTGGCGAAATTATATATCAAAAATTAATTCTCGCACACCTATATCCAAGGTGTGGAATATGATCCAGAAAATCAAGGGTAAGGGCTCTAAGTCTAGCATTCACCATCTCAAAGATGGAAACGAATTACTTACTAATAAATCTGATATTGCTAATAAACTTGGTGAGACGTTGGCTAAACATTCTTCCTCATCTAATTATGTACCTGAATTCCAAAAATATCAAAAAACAGCAAGAAAAGAAAGCTATTAATTTCAATTCAAATAATGGGGAAGACTACAATGAAACCTTTTCGATACATGAGCTACATACCGCTCTTGATCAGGCTCATGATACTGCTTCAGGGGCTGATAACATACATTATCAACTCCTGAAGCACTTACCTGAATCATGTTTAGAGACGCTCTTACACATTTTTGACGACATTTGGACATCTGGAAATTTTCCTTCCTCGTGGCGCGATGCTATTATTGTTCCCATACCTAAACCTGGACGGGATCATACAGATCCCTCTAATTATAGACCAATTTCACTCACTAGCTGCGTTTGCAAAACCATGGAACGAATGATCAACAATCGACTTGTTTGGTACTTGGAAACCAATAACCTTATAACTAATATACAATGTGGTTTCCGTAAAAACCGTAGTACCATCGATCATTTAGTGCGTTTAGAATCTTTTGTAAAAAATGCCATAATTAATAAACAACATGCAGTGTCAATCTTTTTTTGATTTAGAAAAAGCATATGACACTACATGGAAACATGGTATTTTAAGAGATTTACACGATTTTGGATTGAGAGGCCGTTTGCCTCAATTTATATCCAAGTTTTTAGCTGACAGGCAATTTCAAGTCCGCGTGGGTTCTACCCTGTCTGACCATTATAATCAGGATCAGGGTGTCCCACAAGGCAGTATTTTGTCTGTCACACTTTTAACATCAAGATCAACAGTTTATCCAAGGTTTTAAATGATTCAATAGATGGATCTCTTTTGTGGATGATTTTAATATTTCTTGTCGTGGTAAGAATATGCATACTATTGAACGGCAACTGCAGCTGTGTTTAAATAAAATACATAAATGGTGTCTTGAAAACGGTTTTAAATTTTCCAAGTCCAAAACTAATTGTCTACACTTTTTGTAGAAAATATAAGCCACATAAAGACCCGGAACTATCTCTAAATGGCACTCCCATCAAAGTTGTGAAGGAGGCCAAGTTCTTGGGTATTATTTTTGACTCACACTTAACGTTTCTACCACATATTAAAGCACTTAAAACTAAATGCCTGAAGGCAATTGACTTGTTGAAAGTCGTTTCCAATTCTAAGTGGGGAGGGGATCAAGCTACCCTCCTACATCTATATCGATCACTGGTACGTTCCAAACTTGATTATGGTTCCATCGTTTATGGTGGAGCCTGCAAAAAGCAACCTAAAACTATTAGATTCTGTCCACCACCAAGGTCTGAGACTTTGTCTTGGCTCTTTTAGAACTTCGCCTGTTGACAGCCTCTACGTAGAGGCAGATGAGCCATCTCTTGCACAACGCCGTATCAAATTATCATTACAGTATATTACCAAACTGCTCTCAAACAAATCTAACCCTGCATATAACTGCGTCTTTCATCCCCTCTACGAGGATTTATACAACAAAAAACCTTCTCTTGTTCCACCCCTTGGGCACAGAATTAAACCATTTCTTTCTGCTGCTGGCATTGAACTGGATAATATGTCTCCTTCCCGTCTTCTTTCTTCTCCACCTTGGCAACTGGTGAGGCCTGAAGTTGACCTAACTCTGACACAGTTTAAGAAGTCTGAAACTAATGAATTACAGTATAAACAAGAATATAATCAATTAAAAATCAAATATAATACATATAAATCCTTATTTACAGATGGATCCAAGGCTGGTGGCGCTGTAGCTTGTGCCACTGTCATTGGGTCCAAGACAATATCATCTCGATTGCCTGATAACAGCTCTATTTTCACGGCGGAAGCTAACGCCATATTAACAGCTTTAGAATATATTAACTCACACCGTAAATATAAACAATATATAATCTTTTCTGACTCTCTTTCTTGCCTTCAGGCCATTAAAAATATTTCTTGCAAACATCCACTTTTATTAGAAATTATTGAATTGTATAATGAGCTTGCTACTGGCCAATGCGACATCGTCTTTTGTTGGTTACCCAGCCACGTTGGCATTTCTGGGAACACCATGGCTGATCTTGCTGCCAAGGCAGCACTCAACAAATCTGTGACACCACTTCTTATCCCATACTCTGATTATAAAGCTTGCATTAGAACATACATCCGTGATCTAATGCAGAAGAAGTGGACACCCAAGTCGGTATTAATAAATTACATGAAATAAAACCCTACATTGGTTACACCTACTTGGGTTGTCAGTCCAGATTTGAAGAGGTCATTATGCGACGATGTCGCATTGGCCATACCAGATATACTCATGAATATTTATTGAAAGGCGAAGATCCTCCGTTTTGTATCCCTTGTGATGAAAGAATCACAGTCAAGCATGTCCTGCTTGACTGTGTTGAATATTCCATCACAAGGGATAAGTATTTTAATGTCAAAACATTGAAGGATCTTTTTTATAATGTTAATTATCATTTAATAGTTGAATTTTTAAAAGAATTAGATTTGCTGACTGATCTGTAAATAGCTAAGTATTTTATTGTTGGTAGTTTATATTAGTAACTGAGATTGTTAGTGGCTGTACCCTCAAAGGGGGTTGACGTAGCGTAAAATTATTGTCCTCCTGAGAGGGTACGTAAGTCCCAAAATTTTCAAAGTCAATTTAAACTTGCCAGGATTTTTAAACGTAGCATTCTTGTAATTTTAATTGTAGCTAACATTCCTTACAATCGCCAGCAGCTGAAGGGATGGTGTAAATCCAACTAGGGACCATGCAGGTAGCCAAGGTACTGTAGGTCCCCATGGTCCCTGGTATGGTGATCTACCTTCAGTTGTTGGCGGTCTATAGCCTATTTTTATATTGTGTTGTTCCCTATAGTTGAAAAGTTTTTAGATTTAATTACTAGTTTTACATGTATATGTGTGATACCCTAGTTGTTTTACTGTCCTTCGTTGGCAGAATTTTATAATTTAACTTAAAATGTTGATATATTTATAACTTGCTTAAGTCACGATATGGCTGAAATATTGCCGATGTGACTTAAAATCTTAACTCACTCACTCCTTTAAAGAAGCAACAAATCTGAAGTGATGAGAAAAGAACAAGATCTCAGATTTTTAAAGAGATAGGGAAAACATTCCAAACGGAAGTACAATAAGAAATGAACACGTGTTGTAAGTGCAGGTGACACCCATGTTAATGACAGGATTCGAATGATCGTATTAGAAGATTTCTATATATATGCCCCCGCCATATATGGCTGGGGCATATAGGGTTACCCTCGGTGTCTCGCTGAATTTCTCTATGATGATAGTGTAATAGGGGATGAAGTCTCTCCACAAAAACTGCTCAACAGAATTGAATGAACTTCTACATGTCTTTTGTAGGGACTCTAAAGGTGTGCATTTCATACTTTTTTATGCAATTTCTTAATTTTGTCACTTTTACAGATGTTTGAACTTGGTTGAATTTGTTCTATACAGTCTGTTCATTCTATCCAACAGGGGGTGTACGTTATCCACTTCTCCTCAAAAACTACTGTATGGAATGCATTTAGATTACACATGTGCTTTACAGGGACTCTAATGGCGTGCATCTGATATTTTGATTTTGTATTTTATTTATTTTTCAATTTTAATGCCGTTTGAACTTAGATAAATTTTGTAAAATTTCTCTCTGAATATAGTGTTATAGGGGATGAAGTCTATCCACTTCTTCACAAAAGCTGCTCAACAGAATTGATTGAGCTTCTACGTATGTTTCAAGATCTGCACTCTTGTTTTCCGCTGCAAACACGGCCTAGCTCCTCCATACCTCTCTGAGATGTTGTCAACATATATGCCTGCCCGTTCTCTCCGCTCTCAGAATCAACATCTTCTCTCAGTTCCCCAAGTTCGTCTCAAACACTTTGGCCATAGGTCATTCAAATTTGCAGCACCAACCCTATGGAACAGTCTTCCTACTCCCATAAAAAAATGCTTCATCCCTAGAAGCATTCAAATCGGGACTCAAAACCTTCCTCTTCAAAAAAGTCTACAACCTATAACTGTAAAATACTCTCACGGTTATTTTTGGCTAATTGTCATATCTTCTTCTTCAACTCTAGTCACTCTTTTATATGTAGCGCTTTGAGCATGCTCTGGATGGACTATGGCGCATAAGAAATATCCATTTATTATTATTATTATTATGTTTCTTTGGAACTCTAAAGATGTGCATCTCATACCTTGTTCAGCCAATTTCTTAATTTTGTCACTTCTACAGATGTTTGATCTTAGTTGAATTTGGTTCTATTCATCCAGTTCGTCCCATACAACAGGGGGTGTAGTTTATCCCATTTTCCTCAAACACCACTGCACAAAACTCATTTAGCTTACATATGTCTTTTATAGAGACTCTAAAGGTGTGCATCTTATATTTTGTTTTTGTATTTTATAGTGTTTTTGTATGCTTAGAGACATTTAAACCTAGACAAATTTTGTTGAAATTCTCTCTGATGATAGTGAAATAGGGGATTAAGTCTATCCACTTCTCCACAAAAACTGCTCAACAGAATTGATTAAGCTAATACATGTGTTTCATTGGGACTCGAAAGGTGTGTACTCAGTGTAGGGAACTCTTCCTACAGCAGCGGGGGCATCCGTGTCCCTGGACACAATTGTTTCTTGTTTTAAGATGTAAATGCAAAACACGATTAAATATCTCACTGGGCTACAAGGACCATTCAGTTGACTGACCCTATCAGTTGTCCTTTCCGAATTCAATTCAGATGACTAATATATTTTCGGTAATTAGTAATGTATTATGTATTAAAATGTCAATCATTTCTGTACTTAATTAAGGCGGACCGATATCAAAAGTGTCTTCCAGTAGGATTTTCGTCATGGGGCGGAGAACATTTCAACCTTTCTGATATGTACACCATAACTTCTGTAATATACAACACGGGTGGTTTATCCCAATATAACTGGGGGAAATACATAAAAACACATCTATATAATCGTTAAAAGTTATCATATACTATATGGGAACATCATAATAATGCATTTCTCTTTGTGTTAGGTATATACGTGTACCTTATGATTGTATCATAATATATAATTATGATTATTCATAGCAGTAACAATAGCATTAGTGGTGGCAGAATTTTCTGGTGAGGTTGAACATTGGCTTCTAGATGTGCATGCTTACATGCATTTCAGTCACGTGAGCAACATCTCACACACAATCAACCGCTGATATTAATGTACTTATGGGCCTGACGGTTTGCGAATCATCTTTTTTATGTCTTTTGTTCAAGCCCACGATCATAGGATTGCTCACAATAACACAACTGTGTGCACATTCCTGTGTCTCTGATACTCTTCTCCCTTCAATGTTAGACCATTTATGTTTAACAGTCAGCGTAATACAGTTCCCGATAACTGCCCCTCGCCGTCTCGAGGCGAAAGTATTGATATATTTTAGCGCTTCGCTTCCCACCAAATGTGCTTGCTTAGTGTTCGCGAATGGTGTCATAAACACACTCATGGCACATCCTAGACCTGTAAATTCCCAAGATGGAACCTTACAAGGCAGTTGGGTTGGAATATATCAGTGATCTGTTCCCAGATTAAACTACAACAGTGGGAAGACGTCGACAGAGTGGTTAACGTTGTGGAATAACTGGTTTCAGGAAAAACGAATAGAAGCAAGCACACCACTGTTGGAAACAAAAATCCCCTTCATAGCAGAGTGGGTGGTGATATTTCGCGATCAATGCCGTGATGAGTGCTATCGATGGGATAACACGTTTATCTTTTCGCAAACAACTGGCATTTATACATATTTGATTATGATCCAGACACATATTCTTATGATAGAGTCGGAATGTACTTGTGATGAATGGACAACTGCTTATGAGTATGTAGAAGAATTTTCGTTTACATTATGAACCACGTGTTTATCACTTTGATTATTTGTACACAAGCAAAGGGTATGACTATCGCAACATTTCTGGCAAACCTTGATGTTACATATTTTGGGGGTACAGACGAATAGCAACGATAAGTATTGTGCAATTATAGCGAGGGGAATTGATAACAACGTCTCTTTGTCAAACGTCAACATTAGAGAATAACAATTCTGAATTGCTGTGTACAGCCAAGTACAACTTTTCAATACAGTAAGACTACAGAGCAACACGATATGCCTTACACTACTCAACAAAATGTAAAGTATCATTGAGGATGTGTTCTAGTGGCAGTTTCAAAACCATTTGCTCTTTATATGACGGTGAATGAACGCCAATTTGTGAATGACACCTTCTACATTAGATTATGATGCATTAGATTAACATTTCGATATAGATTCTTAAAACAATGTCCAGCAAGACTGATGCCCAACATCACAGAACAGACGTGTATACACTATACAATCGAGGTTAAAAAAAACCTACATACATGAAAATGATCAGCACCAGTGGATATTGATATCCAACACAATACCAGCCGGAGGAAACCTCACTGGGCGTGAGGCAATACAAAACATAAAGTGCTCATAAGATTTATTAGAAATGATAGCTGGAGTCTTCTGCAATTTTATCAGTTTCTTGCAGGTATTAGAAATAAACCTTATTCGCGCCTAGCGACAAACTTGGGATACTCTTAACTGAAACACCAAACGCAAATTTATGTTACCTCTCATCTGTGTTATATCATCTTATTCATACATTTAATGTTGTACAAGTTAGTTTATATATCGACTTGAGTCAAAGTTCAGCATTTTGAAATTAATCGTAACGTTCTCCAATGAATTCCTGGTTACTCTGATTAGTTTCTTTCATAATTAGTGTCGTCGTTTCGGAGCCAACGTGAAATTTCCGTAAGACTTTTGGATAATCACCAAGGATGCTTCAAAACCTTCCTCATTTCCCCAAGGTCTAGAAGAGCAGGAAGCATTAATCGCCAGACCCAGTCAGTAATAGGTCGATATTGACACTTATCTCGTCAAGTAGGATGACAGATAAGTGCAGCTAAAGGTCTTGAGGATAAGCCGCTGGCTTGACTTTAAGTAGGTCTTGTCACAGTATCCTGCATGTAATATGCCGTATTCCGCATTAAGTGGAATTAGTGTTTTATATTATTCCGTCTTTTGCATTCTACCAGTTTGTCAACAGCACTCAACACGTGGACCTCTCGAAGAATAAATTATCTTCGAGATACAGCCGGCCTCCGTGCAACTCAGGTCTGGACTTACTTTAGCTCTCATGGAGGCTTAACCCTCCAGCAGTTTGAAAACAGGTCTCTAAAACATTTTGGAAATGGCCTTTCGTTGTTTTCAGTGACGTTACTGATACTACTTCGTGATCCAAACAGTCTGTTCCATTGACGGAGCACGGGTGGCACAGTCGTGTGAGGTACTGTGCAGTTAGCGTCCGATGAGTGTGCCAGAATGCTGTGATCTTGGGTTCGAACCGATCATATCCAGATTAACAGGTTTCCGAATAGAACAGAATGGTTACGGGATAATGATGTCCAGCATCACATGTACATGTGACATTTGTACACATTTATACACCCGTTTTGATCCTCGCTCTCTCAACGTGGAAACATTTGGGCTTTTCATCACCGTAAAGCTCAATACTGTCATATGACTGGAAATAAACGTCAAACCCAACTCACTCACTCACTCAACCATTGCCCTTCCCTTTGAACACTGTAGTTACTTTCTCTGTGCTGTTTGCGCGAAGTTTGTTTGGCAACCATATCCTTAGTGCTTATTAAACTTATATTATTCATCTGCATTTCAATAATACCCCTAATTCAGAACAACTCGATTAGCATCATAACGAAAACGATAACCTCAACCATGGATAATAACCAGTTAGTCTCCTTTACCCCTAAGGTGCTATTTTAGCAGATTTCATATTTTGCTTCTTATTATACAGTATGATAGGGCTATGTCACATATAGCTATTTTATATGTGAATCGCTGGAACATTGCAAATGAGGCGTTTAGTAACACTCACTCACTCACTCACTCACTCACTCAACGCCCTCGGGTGACTTCAATGACATCGGAAGTGTATTGCTGTTCTGAGTAACGTCATCCATCATCCCTCAGCTGCCCTTTGTCTTTTACTGATGAAGAAGTTTGTCAAATTGATTATTGTCAGATATTACATACGCAAATTCAAACCCGTTGCCCTCTAGTGACGTGATGCCCGGTGGCCAGACACGTTACTCTTTCAAAGACTAGGTTGTGCACTGATGAGCTCATACATCTTGCTGCCGTTGTCGAGCTAGACCTGGAGAAACTGTTACATTCCTCTCTTGTTCATTTTAGATTAAAGGTTACCAATATCTGTCGTTCGCTTTGCTCTGAATGCGAGATTAGCGTCTTTGTTGCGACGATATGAGCCACTGTTAATATAACATGGGGAATTAATGTTGGGATATGATATATTATGACACTTTGTCCGCTGGGAAGTATGATGCAGATACAGCATGGTCGATTCTGCTTGACAAAACCACGTTTGTTGAGTGTTATTGGACGCTTCATGGCTTGGCTGTTGGTCATGCAAGGATGCAAAGTGTTAATGCTTGCTCTATGGCTCTTTAAGGAATTGCGGACTGCCACAGAAGGCATGTGGGAGAACTGACAATTTGATTTTACTTATTATTTCATACTATAAAGTGTCGTAATCTTTCCTCCGGGACCAACGAATAAGATTAATAGAGTGGAATAGCAATGTGATAAATGTATTCCGGCCGTTTGATGTCACTCAGATTTAAATTTCACATAAGGGGAGTGATGATAACGACCGCCTGTGGACCCATGAACATAATGAAGCTGACTTAACTTTCAAAAACATTTCAAAAATCATCGTTAAGAACAGTTCTCAATAAACATTCCTCTCCTATGAAATAATATGAAGTGTACTGAGTCATGAAAACATTAAGTACGAACGGTATTTAATCCTCTAGAGACCCCTGAGAGGGCATGTAAGACCACGTCATATTTAATCTCACCACATTTTTAATTGTACTATATATGTTCGTTTAAATTATTGTCTAAATCTGTCTAAATTGTCAACAACTGAGAGGGTTGATGTAAATCCAGCTAGGGTCCCTGCAGGTAGCAAACTTACTGTAAGTCCCCATGGTCTGTAGCATGGTGATCTGCCTTCAGTTGTTGGCGATCTATAGCCTGTTTTTACATTGTATTATCATCTATAGTCAAAATATGTTAGATTTAATTACTAGTTTTAAATTTATTTCTGCGATAATCTAGTTGTTTTACTGTCCTTTGCAGACAGGTAAGTATATTAGCTAACTTTGTTTTATTCATTTATAAATTTACAACTTTCTTAGTCAAGATATGGCTGAAATACTGCCGATGTGACTTTAAATTTTAACTCACTCACTCATCTAGAGACCTGAAAGTTATCAGTCAGTCTATGACTCAAGATGAGAGGCGACTAACGGGATCGGGTGGTCAGGCTCACTGACTAATTGGTTGACACATGTCATCGGTTCCCAATTGCGCAGATCGATGCTCATGCTGTTGATCAATGGATTGTCTGGTCCAGACTCGATTATTTACAGACCGCCGCCATGTAGCTAGAATGTTGCTGAGTGCGGCGTAAAACTAAACTCACTCACTCACTTTAAGTGCATATCCAGTATCATATTTTTGTCGGGATGTTATCGGACAAACTTAAAACTAATAATTAGTTTATGGTAAAAGGCTTATCATACAGCTGTGATATCACAAACAGTTTACAAACATTGCGAACAAGGGGTGGGTAATTGTGACCAGTAGTGTACGTGCATCAATACGGTATTGCGTGGTTTCAATTTAAGTCAGTTCCATTTCCTTTAACATCCTACAGCGTTCAGTATACATTCAATCACCGCGCCAAGTGGTCGTCAGTTGAATGTTATGTTCGTAATCTGGTTAGGGGCAAAGGCAGTGGAATGAAAGTAGATTTAATAAGTTTTCTGCGTTACTTTATGTTTGAACGTATAAACAGATCATAACATTACACATTGAGTAGGGAGATCACGTTTCACAAACAAGCCATTATTAACCATTTCTAAAGGAACCTTCTTTATTCACGAAAGGTAAAAAAGTCGTTACCAGAGAGCCTCTTTAAAACAAAGACGCGATTCATGTGATCAAGATGCTAGAACAAGCAACATATTTTTGCAGGGTTTCTACGGCTTCTCGGGTCGCTCTTTTTCAGACAACTCCTCATTTAGGAGACATTAACAGGAAATAGTTTCTACTTGTAGTCAATCACATTTATCACTTCTCTGGATCCTGCCTAGATCACTTCATAAATTACCAAGCATTCATTCAATACACGTGTTTCTTCTAACTGGCCTTATCCGAGAGCGTGGCATATCTGGTGTATTAGAGATAGGTTAGTGATAGGCTGTGCTTCAGGGGGTAGCAAGGTTGCCACATAATCGTCAGATGGTTGGGGATGTATAGGATACATTATGTACTTTATGACTGTAACTCTGAGTTGGTGAAAAAGGCTTTGAACCGTGAGCTGAGACTCACTTTGTGGGATATGGTTTTATAATTTTTCACATTTGTATGAAGCACATCTGACCGGGACTGCGGGAGGGTGTAACTGTTTAGATAACAGGTAGTTTTCGGCATGATGTATTTAGTATAGACATTGATTGTTGGTAGTTGTCTATGGTATTGATTTCTAAGTCTATTTAAACTTGCCAGGATTTTTAAACGTAGCATTTTTGTCATTTTAATTTTGGCTAACATTTCTTACAATCGCCACCAGCTGAAGGGATGGTGTAAATCCAGCTAGGGTCCATGCAGGTAGCAAAGGTACTGTAAGTCCCCATGGACCCTAGTATGGTGATCTACCTACTGTTGCTGGCGATCTATAGCCTGATTTTATATTGTATTGTCCCAATAGTGCTATTAGTTTTAAACTTTCCACGCTAGTTTTAATTCTAATTATGATAATCTAGTTGTTTTACTGTCCTTCGTCGACAGGTTTTTATAATGTACATGTGTTTCATTTCAATATCAAATGTTCTCGTCACGATATGGCTGAAATATTGCCGATGTGACGTTAAGTATTAACTCACTCACTCACTCACTATGGTATTGATAACAACTACAGAACCAATGGTTTTGAGGCGATTAGGTTGAGATAACATCTTTGAACACAATAATGAAGTTTCAGAAAGAATTGCAGATCTGTGGAGACCATCTGTAGATGACTGACGTCATTTCGACCAACATTTGCATGATTATCACAAGCACGAGCATTTACTGACAAACAAAGGTCCATAATCATGGATATTCTGAATCTCACAGTATCCTGACACCATCTGGGGGACACAACTCTTCACAACAAATCAGGGTGTCTTAGACAACTGGATCATCCATGCGTCCTAACCAGTCGTTACATTTCTATCAAGAATGTACCTCAATAGAAATCCAGAATAGAGCAGGTAGCAAAAGCAATGTAAGTTCCCATGGACCCTAATATGGTGATCTACATTCAGTTGTTGGCGAGCTATAGCCTGTTTTATATTGTGTTCGTTAATAAAATAAATTTAGATTTACATGCTAGTTTGAGACACCATCTGTGATACTCTAGTTATTGTACAGTCCTTCGATGACTGGTTATTTAACAACTTATTTTTATTGTGTATGCAAAACATTTCTCGTCACTATATGGCTGAAATATTGCCGAGGTGACGTTAAATTTTAACTCAGTCACTCACTCACTCATGAGTACGAGCTTCTTACACGGAAAATATACACTTTGAATTCAACAAGCACTGGAAAACTACTGGCAGCGTCAACAACTGATAGTGATAAACACATGTTTAAGATGTAGTCGACATTGCACACTGGGATACTCCTAATGACTATGGATGAGGATTTGCTGTTGTTATTGTTATTCGAAATGTCCGAATATATCGCCTAGTACTTGGAATTCTCCTGAAAATGCTAGTGTTCCTCCCGTTTTCTCAAATAAACGACTAATAATTATGACTATCACGGCACGGCAAACGTAGACATCCTGGGTGCATCTTTTGGACTGTAGGAGCCATGAACATTAGCAATTAGAGAACGATATATACTGGTGACGCTGAATATAGTCTCTTGACAACCCTATCACGTTTCTACAACGTCTGCGTCAGAGTAAAGGAAGTCTCGGTTATCCAACAACCAGGTTTCACTGAGCAAAATAGCATTAAAAATAATATAAATGGATCACCGAAAATCTGTAATGACAGTTCAATGATTATTTGTAGATACATGATATTGCAAACATACAGCGAGCATGAGCACAATAAACTTGGAATACGCTGCCCCGACGTGTACTGGATAACGCAGAAAAATACATTTTGCCAAACCCAACACACTTGCATATTATTATTTGGGGCAAATTGTTTCTATAGCCAACATCAGTACACCTGAGATTGCAGAGGGTCAGTCACCGAAATACGTAAGCAACACGGTACAGTAATATTTCTGATACTCCTCAGAATAATATACACAACCCTTGTTGTTCAAATACAACTATTCCCAATGAGACTTAGAATGTAATATTAGCAAGGAGCTGTATAACACCCCGCCTATTCATGAAGACAAGGACATATAGGACTAACCCCACTTTGCTGTCGATATGTTACATCTCCAAAGGAACTACACCCACGGACGTCTTCATCTTACTCCTGGTCGCCAGCAGTTAAATTGAAGATAATATTCCAGATTGCGGAAACGTGATCATGTATTATTTGAAACTGTACAGTCACTACTTATGCTGTAACGAAACGGGATGGCATTCACGTCTATACATTTGGAAGCGCAAATGAATGTGGAGTCGATAGTTTGACCGGGTCAAAGATCTCGTAGCAATAGCAGCGTTGTTGTTAGCATGTCTTAAGAAAGATGGGGGATAGGCATCACACTGTCGGCATCCCTTACGAACAATACCAAATGTGCCCTTTCGCAGAGGCGAAGGACAATGTAACCTCATAAGAAGCATTTTGTCATTACGTGACGAAAAAGGTCAATTATCATAAGAAACATATCGTAAAGTCAAAGCCTGTTGTACGATCCGATGATATTATAAGCACTTGTTTATGCATTACTCTCAGATAATGACGTTACGAGGAATAGAGGATATCGTGTTCAACTCTTGGTACCCTTCAGAAACAGAGGCGAGCCAGTTGTTTGTCTGAAAAGAACACACTGCAAGTTTGCCTTGAAAGTTACGGAGGCCTGGTCGTGTAGCAGGCGGAAGCACGTGTTGTGTGTCCATAAAGCCTTTGATATATGAATATCTGCAAACAGCAGCAAGTTGTAATAGTGTGACAGTGAATCGAGATCACCTTTCTGGAAATTTTGAGACGGAATTTGTCGTTTACTCCACATGGTTTCGTTGTTGGCGATCTATAGCCAGTGTTTTATATTGTATTGTCTTCTTTAATTGGAATATTTTAGCTTTGTTCGCTAGTTTTATATTCATATCTGTGATTATCTAGTATTTTTACTGTCCTTCGTCGGCAGGTTTTTATAATATCTGTATACATATTTCAATGTCAAATGTTCTCGTCACGATATGGCTGAAATATTGCCGATGTGACGTTAAATAATAACTCACTCACTCACTCCACATGGTTTCGAGGCAGACTTTCGATAGCCATGATCCACTGACCGATATAATAATACTGCAGATATTTCAGCAGACAAAACAATGTGCAATTAGAAATGCACTTTGTCTCAAGACTAGCATATGGTAATCGACTACTGACGTGAAGGTCCATACGTAATAGAAAACACGACACCAAATCGCGCATGTAATCTTAAACTCACAAAATTCTCCCGTCTTACAGATTCTGCTGTTTCGTGAACTTGGCCCATTTTGGCCTCTGAGCATTAATATTCATTTCTTTTCATACTGCAGGAGTATATCGACTTCACGTCAAGCCTTGGTTTCAAAAGCAATTATTTGTGATGTGAGCTTGTATAAAGGATATTTTATGGATGACAACTTCTCTATTAAATTTTGATGATATCTGATTTTTTAACGCTGTCAAACAAGAGTGGAGTACTGCATCACTGAACGGACTTACACACATCTACGTGGGATTAACAAGCACAGCATGATAATGTATATGAAAGGGATTAAGAACAAAAGCTACATTGGTAATTATTTCAGTAAAAAACGTCGGAAGCACACAGAACGTCAGTCGGTACAAAATATATAGTGTTATCAACGTTTTAGATCATTATCGATTTTTAGCACCTTTGGTCAACCAATAGCTTATATACATCACTGAATGGGCACATGATTAGCCTATTGGCACTAAAGGCACTATAATTCATTCTTTTCAAAAAGTATGAGTATGTATCTACTTCACAAGCTTCAGTACAGTGACATTAATGTGTGCTGGTGTCAGTTTCAAAAACAAATATTTATTATGTGAGGTGAAATAAAGGGTATTTTATGTACATGTATAGCAACTTCTTCATTATGATGCAGAGTTTCAGTTTAGATCGTTATGTCCAGCTAGGGTGGAGTACTGCATCACTTGTAATTAATACAGTAACAACCGACGGAAGCTGATACGATTAATTTCAGATAATATCTGGAGTGTTCTATTATTTTATCTCTTATCATATTCACTTTTTGTATGTGCGAAGTTCGAGTATATATCGACTTCAAGTCAAAGTTCAACATTCTAACATTAATAACGTTCTCAAAGAGTTGCTTCTTACGACATTGGTTCAAAGTGACTGCGTTCCAGAACGAACGTGCAATTTCTGTGAGACGTTTGGATAATCACCAAGGATGCTTCAAAGCGTTCCTCATTTCCCCGATGTCTAGCGGAGAGCAGGAAGCATCACTTGCCAGACCCAGTCAGTAATTGATCGGAATTGATACTTATCTGCTTGATTAGTATAGAAGATCAGTGCAGCTGAAGGTCTTGAGGATAAACCGCTTGGTCGACGTTTACAGGGTGTATTGTATCCTGTCATTGCTAATGTCACTACAGTCCACATGAAGTAGATCTGGTCGTAATTCTGCCCTCGGGGAGGTTTAACTGTCTTTAGTCAAAACGATTTTCCTCAAGCTAGCAGTTTGAAACCAGGTCTCTAAAACATTTTGATGATGACCTTTGGTTTTTAACAGTGACGTGCCTGAACACTGACAGAGAGGCATCAAAGATGAAACTTGCCCCTCTACCTGTTCTATAGAAAGGGTGACACACACTGCCATTCACTATGCTTTTTGCGACTCTAAAGTGGGATACAAATCTGTGATCATGAGTTCGAATCAATCATGTCCAGATTAACAGTTTCCTAATAAAACAGCATGACTACCGGATGTTGTTGTTGTTGAGTTAGATGCTTTGGAGGTCGCCTTCGCCGGTTGGCATGTCGGCAGACCTATCCCTCCTTGGGATGCGTGCGGCTACTACCGGATAATGACAGCTACCGGATAATGACAGCATGACATTTATATATGAATGATATTCGTACACTGGTAAAAATCCTCGCTCATAGGTTTAACCAAACCGTAAGTATTATTGACCTGCAGGAAGTCGACTTTCCTACATAGAAAATGTCAAGCTGTGATATCACGAGAACGCTGCAATTGGTAACTAATATTATTATACCAGTGTTATTTAATAGGGTTGAAGTATTGTAAAAGTATTGTCCTTTGATGATAGCATGTCAGTCCAAATGGTATTGTAGTACTTTGCATATAACCAGTATTTTATGCTCACATATTTTGACATGTTATAATTTATGGCTAGCTTTTCCTACAACTGCCAGTGATCAAAGTTATGGCCTAAATCCTGCTTGGATTCATGCAGGAAGCCAAAGTACTGTAAGTCCCCATGATCCCCAGTAAGGTGGTCTAGCTTTGGTGACTGGTGGTCTATATCTCGTATTTTAATGGTATTAAATGTAATATTGATCTTTGTGTTGAATAAAGTTTTTTATCATTTAAAATGGTTAGTTTTTTAGATCCAAATTGTGATAACTTGCTAATGTTTTACTGTCCTTTGCGACAGATATTTTGTTATAGTTAAACCAAATGTTTCTGGTCACTATAAGGCCGGAAAATTGCCGATGTGACGTAAAATTGTAACTCACTCACACTCACGAGAACGCAGCGTCAAAGACAACTCGCTCAAACACTGTCTCCCACTAACACTGTTTAGTGTGTCAATGTTGTTTGCATTTCGACAACCTATATTTCGATTACAGTTATATTTACTAATGCAATCCTGAGTTGTTTAACGCGAGGGCTAACTCCACCCGTGATTCACCCTGTTGTTCCATAACACCCCTAAATTAGAATTATGTCTGGAATGACAACTTAATGAAACATAAAAATAACTCAGCTATGGATAATACGGATTTATTTCTGGTTAACCTCGTAGTACCTCTCTATCATGTTGCATATTTAGCTTCTTATCCAGCATGAAAATTGCTGTATGTCAAACATGACGATTTTATCTTTCTGTAAAGGTCTGGGTTGTCCCAGGAATGTTCCACTGCTCCATGTGACGTCATACGTCATCCCTCAGCTCGCCTTTGTCCTTCAGTGATGTAGAAGCTTGTCAGAGTTACTCCTGTCAGATATTGCATTACATTACTTAACATTACCTCTCAATGTCATTACAATGTACGTTCAAACATCTTGCCCAGACCAGGATTAGTAAATCTTTTTGGAGTGGTCTGATAACCCCTTGGCTGGAGACTTCACTCTTTCAATGGGCTAGGCTACCTACTGATTAGGCCATACACTGCGTTGCCATTAGGTCAGGTAATGTTAGCCCCTGAGAAGACATTTCATTCTTGCCAAGTTTGATTATAAGATGTAAGGTTACCAACGTGTGCCATTCCAACTACAATGTTACCTTCTAAGCTTGGAAGGTTTGGGAAATCGTTAATAATTGGGGCTGGATACTGGGGCAAAAGTGTATAATAACATTGCCAGTGCCGAGAAGTATGATGAAGATTAAAGTTTCTCAGATGACCTGGCCACTTCTGCTTGACAAGACCACGTCTTCATGGCTTGGTTATTTGTCCTTTAAGGATATATTGTGGTAATGCTGGCTTGGTGGCACGTCAGTAAACTGGCAACTGTCACTGAAGGCTTGTTGTACAGAACTGATCGCCTACCAACTACATACTCCTTTATTCCGCCACAGTGATGCAGTTAGTACTCCTGAGAACTTAAACATTAGCATGGCATGTTTGCAGAAAAAGCAGATCGTACAGCTGTGGTATCTAAACCAATTCCCAAAACAATCGGGCATGTAAATAAGTGCTTTAATGTTTGTGCATCAATAACATATTGCGTGTTTATGGCCTTAATTCAAGTCAGTTCCATTTCTGTTAACATCCTGTGATAGCATTCAGCGCACGTACATTCAATTACTTCGATATCGCGTTGTGATCATCAGTTCAATGTACTGTTGTAACTTGGTTAGAAGCATAAACAGTGGATTGAAAGTAGATTTAACACGTCTTTGCTTCGCTATGTTTGAACATATAAACAGATCATAAAGTTACACATTGAGCGGTAATAGAACGTGTTTCACTAATAAGCCCTTACTAACCATTTCAAAGAGAATCTTCTTCACTCACGATATAAAATGCCGTCTCCAGACAACATCTATAAAAATAAGGCCCGATTCATGTGATCAAGGTGCTGGAACAAGAAACATCTAAACATGCGGTTTTTTCCAGTGTTTCTAGAGTTTCTCGGACTGCATCTTAAAGACAACTCCTCATTTCAGGACACATTCACAGGAAATACTTGTAAATTGTAATCGAACATATTTATCGGCTGTGCTTCAGGGGGTAGCAAGATTGAGAGGTAATCTCCTGACCAAGAGTTGGGATTGTATCGGATTCACGATGTGTTGTTTATAATGACACCTTGGGTGTGTTGAACATGGGTCAACCGTGAGCTACATGTATGATTGAAGTTGTAGGATGTATCTTTATTAACGTTTACAGGTTTATGAAGCACATCTAAGTTGGCGTACATGTTGTAATAACTGTTTCGATGACGGATGCAGATACCAGATAGGTTTCTGAGAGTGTGTGTTCGAATCCAAGGACTTATCCCCTACAATTACCAGAATATGCACCTTACCTGGGAGGTGCAGTCTTTAATATAACATATTTTGCATTTTGTAGGCGATCAGTTTTGTACCTGCATGAAAAAAATCCGACCATCCTCTTAGCCCTATAGTTTTAGTTCAATTTATTTTATTCAGGGTACTGAAGAGGCCACAGGCCTATATTACAATACAAGTGTGTACAGTTACATGGTATGTAAAACAAATTTTCTACTGTTGAACCCATGATAGATGTACATTGATAGACTTTTAACAATTTGTAGATTTGCTGTTTTCAACAATAACCTTAATTTATATTCACAGTGAATGGGGGTATATATAATATTCTTAAATTGTGAAAATAGGGACAGACTAATATAAAATGATACTCATCTTCTATCACCCCTAAATCACATAACATACACAGTCCATTTTCTCGTGGAACATTATGATATCTGCCCTTTCCTATATTTGATTCATTGGATGTACATCTTAGTCGTGCAATTGCTGTCCTAAACTTTTTAATGTTAACATCAAGGAGGTAATGCTCTGCTATACGATCTGATTTAAAGGTGCTATATAATGGGGTTTTGGGTGATAGAGTTAGCGAGGCAGTCCAGAGTTGCAAGTACATGTCTTTTAACCTTTGTGTTACAGATTTGATAAAAACATTTAGGAAGCTAATACAATCAAGTTTAAAAGCATATCCGAATCCACATGTTTCAAGCATATTTCTCACATTTGGTACCCAATTTATCGTTCCATTTCTATTATACATACACATCATATTGTAACATTTTTGGGGATAACGTGACTGCGGCATATTTACTAGGTGAGGTGAAATTGGGTTTTACGTCGTGCTTGAGAATATTTCACTCATATGACGACGTGCATGCGTGTGTATGTGTATGTGCGGCTGCTTGTACTAGCCCAGACTTAAGCTGGTTTTATAGTGCTAGCCCACTGAGATACCATGCCGCAGTGAAGCATGAATACCCCACTCAGACACGTTATACTGACTCCGAGCCGACCAGTCCTTGTTGTACCCATTAGTGCCGAGTGCCAGACAGGGACCAACAAGTACCATAATTTAACGTCTTTTGGTATGACGCGGTCGGGGATCGAACCCGCGACCTTCCGCTCTAACCACTACACCACGGAGGCGGTCGCGGCATATTTACTAACCTTAAAATTTGCTTAATTGCTTCAATATATAAAGGGTAACGTCCACATTCTCCATAAACCATGCAATTAGATGTGCTGACCTTAACACCTAAAAATCTTTTACATGCATAAAGATGAACCCTTTCTAAAACATTAAAATGTGTAAAACCCAAACCCTCTGATCCACATAACAGAATAGGTTTAATTTTGGAGTCAAATATTTTAAAGAATGTATTATAATTTACTTCACCAGCCTTCTTCAAATTATGAAATATTCCCATAAGTATTTTCTTACCCTGTAGGGACGCATTATTTTCATGTATGTTCCATGATAAAGTTTTTGAAAAATATGGACCTAAATATTTATAACCCTTGGCTACTTCTAAATAATTGTCATTTAATGTCCATTTCTCAAACTTGGATAATTTTCCACCATTCTTAAAAACCACTATCTTAGTCTTATCTCTACTTATTTTTAACTTAAACTTGTCACAATAATCTTCTAAAACAGTAATTTGCTACAAAACATGATAATATCATCGGCAAACAATAGGAGGAATAACTTAACAATGTCAGGATGTAGTTGTATACCATCATTGCAATTCTGATGAACAGCGGTCACTAGTTCATGTATAAAGAATGAAAACAAGAATGGTCTCAGAATACACCCTTGGCGAACACCAATATTACAATCAAAAGTTGCTGACAAAACCCCTTTACTTCTAATACATCTTTTAACATTGTTATATATGCTTAGTAATTTTTCAGTAAAGTTTCAGTTCAAAGGTAGGAGGCTGACAGACGTTCATGAAAGCAGTGTCTTGAATAGTTTGGCAAACTTCCTTTCTAAGGTTACCTCAGGGTCATCGGGAAGAGTCGCTAGCATCACTACCCTTGAAACAAAGTTAGATCCGCGCGACCTCAAAGGGCCAGCATATGCTGGCGATCTATAGCTTGTGTTTTATATTGTATTTTCTTCTTTAATTACACTGATTTGGTTTTACATGCTAGTTTTATGTTCATATCTGTGATGCTCTAGTATTTTTACTGTCCATCGTCGACAGCTTTAACTCTCCACAATGTTTTCATTTTTGTATTGTATAAATTGTTTTCGTCACTATATGGCTGATGTGACGTTAAGTATTAACTCACTCACGCACTCAAAGGGCCAGGGTACATTTATCATATTGCTATTTCATATTCATCGTATACACTTTGTTGTTTTGTCAACGAAAAAGGAACACGACTTTTTATGTATGTAATGATAAGTCAAATTAGAACATCTGTTCTCGGACAAGATTTGGGCGAGAATCGGCAATGCACTGAAGCATCAAGCAAGCAATAACTCATTGTTAGACTGAAATACAAGCATCCAACAAAACACAACCACGTGGTTCTCTCAATGTGTATTTTCCACGCAGAAATAGACTGGTCATCAAAGAAACTTCAATCAACATCCTCGCGCACATGCAGTGATGTGATGCACTTATTCCCCAACATTCATTCCTACTGTTTTATTAACAGTTTCCCATGGCCAAGCTTAACATATCCGCTAATCTTGTGGTTGGAGCAATGCGAATGGCTCTCGGTAGCCTACTGGCCTGTCACGTAATACTAATCAAGCACGAGAGGAATGAAATGCCTTCATTAGTTCTGACTTGATAACAGCAACACGATGTATGAGCTAATCAGTACACAACGTATATCGTTGAAAGGGTAAGGTGTCTGGCCAAGGGCATCACTCACTCCCATCCACAGCATCACTGTTCTTGATCAGGGCAAATATTGAATATTGAAGGTACTGTTAAGTAATGAAATATCGCACAGGAAGAACTCTGGCAAGCTACTACATCACTAAGGGACAAGGGTGAGCTGACGTTACATGGAGCAGCAGAAAACCCCTGGGGCAACCTTGAGGACGTTACAGGAAGATAAAATGGGTATACGTGACAAAGAGATATCATCATGTTCATTACGAATATGTAATATGCTAAGTAGAACCAAAGGGGCAACGGAGACAAATTGGTCTTTGTCAGTAGCCAATGAGATCTTTTTCGTGAATGTGTTTTCGAAATGTAATTCTAAATTAGGGGTATCATTGAAACAAGGATCAGTCACAAGTGGAATTGGCCCGTGTCTACACTCGGGATTTCATTTGTAATATATGTTTAAACAAAGGATAAAGATATAGTGAATAAGTACAGATACAGTAAACATATTGTTTAAAGAGAAGACAGTGGCTGAGTGAGTATTGCAAGTCGATATAAATAAAGTACATGCAATTAAACCAGTTATTGGTTACATTTGGGTTGTCAGTCCATATTTGAAGAGGTCATTTTAAGACGATGCCATGTTGACCATTCAAGATATGCTCATGAATACCAGTTGAAAGGTGAGGATCCTCAATTTTGTATCCCTTGTGATGAAGGAATCACTGTCAAGCATGTCCTGCTTGTCTGTATTGATTTTCCCTCACAGGCCATCAATATTTCACATCATCATCAATGAAGGACATTTTTAATAGTGTTAATTCTAGTTAAATCATTGGCTTTTAAAGGGAATTGATTTAATTAATAAATTTTGATGTATACAACAAATATTCTTTAATCGGTTGTATCTTAGTATTATCTGAGATTGTTCGTGGCAATGCCCTCGACGGGGGTTGAAGTACCGTGAAATTATTGTCTCCCTGAGAGGGTATGTACGTCCAGCGCCCCGTTACTCAAAGCGATCGTAGCGCTACGACAGTCGTAAGCCTATGATAAAGTATGGGAGTTACAATCATCTTAGCGCTACGATCGCTTTGAGGAACGGGGCCCTGGTCTCTCAAGATGTCTTTACATCTACCAGTTTTAAATCGTAGTATCTATGTTATTTTAATTCGCCACTAGAATTTATTCTACAAATGCTGACATCTGAAGGGATGGTGTAAATCCAGCTGGAGGAAGCAAATGTACTGTACGTCACCATAGTCCCCAGTATGATGATCTACTTTTAGTTGTTGGCAATATATAGCCTTTTTATATTGTTTTGTCATTTATAGTTTTAATGTTTTAAATTGAATTACTAGTTTTACATTTATATCTGTGATATTATAATTGTTGTTAACTGAAACCCGTGAACGAGGGCCACAACCAGTGTACAAGTACATCATCTGTACATGGCAAGCGGTCATACGTTCTTGTCCGGAAACCTGTTAATTTGGACATGATTGGTTCGAACCCAGGTTCACATATTTGTACCCTAGTTTAGAGACACAAACTGCACAGTGAATGGCTGTGTCTGTGATCCTTCCTACAGAGGAAAATGTAGAGTGAGAGATTTCCTCTTTCAATCCCCTTCCGTCTGAGTTTTGATCACAAGGTAGTATTGGTCACGTCACTGATACCAGGTAAAGGTCAAAACGTTTAGGAGTCCTGGTTTCAGACTGATACGAATTCAAGCTTAAAGTAAGTCAATTTGACTCTAGACGGTTAAACCTCACTGGGGGCTAAATTAAGTACAAATCCACTTCACGTTGACTGTAGTGACATTAGCAACCAGCCAATACCTGTAAGCACCATGTAAACGTTGACCAAGCGGCTTATCCTCAAGACCTTTAGTTGCACTAGTGTTCCACACTGCTTGAACAAAAAAGTATCAAACTGGTTTCAAACTGCTAGCTTGAGGAAATTCGTTTTGATTATACACAGTTCAAACCTCCCCGAGGGCAAAATTACGACCAGATCTACTTCATGTGGACTGTAGTGACATTAGCAATGACAGGATACAATACACCCTGTAAAAGTCGACCAAGCGGTTTATCCTCAAGACCTTCAGCTGCACTGATCTTCTATACTAGTCAAGCAGATAAGTATCAATTTCGACCAATTACTGACTGGTTCTGGCAAGTGATGCTTCCTGCTCTCCGCTAGACATTGGGGGAATTGAGGAACGCTTTGAAGCATCCTTGGTGATTATCCAAACGTCTTATGGAAATTACACTTTGGTTCTGAAACGCCGACTCTTTGGACCGATGACTCAGAGTAACTAGTAATCTCTGGGAACATTATCGCTAAGGTCAGAAGGCTGAATTTTGAATTTAAGTCAATATGTGAAAATACGAATAGGATGAGAGATGACATGAATTTGTGTAAACATTCGCAACTGCAGTCAAGTATTCAAAGTTCTATGGCCAGACTGAGGGTCATTACCAATTGATGATAATATTATGAATTCATAAAAGGACAGAGCACTCTATATCTCATCCCCTGCTAATCGTAACAGCACCGTATAGTTAGTTTTTACCGCTGTGCACCCTTCTGTTGTTCATGTATTGATTACTGATATTCACTTTTGTTGTTAATCCATTTCAAGCCTACCGCCATGTTTGGGTTCACGCCTGTGAGATATATACAAGTGATAATGTTCTCCACTCTTGATTGACAACATTACAATAATCTATACCGAAACGTTGGATCATAATAAAGAAGGTGTCATCCATGAAGTAGACTTTGTTCTACCACGTATTAGGAACAACTTTTTTTAAAACTCAAACGAAGACACATCCAGAACTCCCCGATGAAATTTGCTTCGAAATACGTAGTCGATACCCGCTTTTGCCAGAAATGTGACGTTAGTTATAACCCTTGTTTGTGTCCGAATAAATTTCCATAATCATGAGAAATCCGACCAGTCAGAGATATTTCTACAGAAAGGAAAATAAATATGAGAGAAATTCTATTCCATGAGAAGAAGCAGTTGTCCATTCTTCATAAGTCAATTTGACGAATCTGAGAAAATCATACATCACTGATAAACAGTGAAAACGCCTGTTATTTGCACAAAGCCGAGCATGTCCTACCTCATCGATGGAACTCATCACCACACTGTTCGCAAAATATCTCCACCCACACTGTTGTGGAGGGGATGTTTTTTTCCAATGGTGCTATGCGTGCTTCTCTTTATTGTAGCTCAAACCAGCTATTGTAAAACGTTAACCACTCTGTCGACGTCTTCCCACTGTTGTAGTGTAATCTGGGAACAGATCACTGATATATTCCATCCCAACTGCCTTGTAATGTTCCATCCTGGCAATTTACATGTCTAGGATGTGCCATGATTGTGTTAATGGCACCGTTCGCGAACACTGAGAAGGCACATTTGGAGGGAAGCGAAGCGCTAAAATACATCAATACCTCCCCCTCGAGACGGCGATGGGACAATTATCGGGAACTGTATCACGCCGACAGTTAAACGTGGATGCTTTAACATTAAAGAATGAGTGAGTGGTTGAGTTAATATTTATCGTCACATCGGCAAATTTTTAGCCATCATGACGAGACATTAAAGAAGAAGAGCCTCCTAGTCGGAGATTTCACTGCACACAGTTGAGGTAAGATAAATTATAAACCTCGGCGGTGAATAAACTGAAAATGAAGTTTGTAACTGCAGCTATATCTATATGGTTATGAATAAGACCACAAGGGTCATCACAGGCGTCATCTGGACAATATCACAGTAGATTTTCACATGTTCAGATGCAAGTCGACTACAGCTATTGTCTTACAGTGGTGACAATTAATCCTTCAAGGTGCAAGTGTGAGACGCTCAGTGTCGCCCACCCGCTGTATGTAATTAAGCAAGTCATTTCGTTTACACTGTGGTTTTGATCTATTACGGCACACCTTAGTCTAATGAGTCATTCTAGTCTGTTACATACAACAGGTACGGCTGGTATCTAGGGGGTTAATTAAACAGATTTTCGGTTCCAGGCAAGTACATTTTGCTGTACGCATGTTTAGTTTATGTCCAACATTAACATGGCTTATATTTTTGATAGTATTTTGTTGATAGTAAAATCCATTTATCATTGATGGTTTTTCAGATAAAACAGGCATTAATCAATATTCTTTTATCTGATGTGATGACATTTTGTAATGAGCTGTACACGTTCATATTATTATTTGTTTGAAAGAAATGTTTGCAGACGATGAAGAAGAAACTTTCAATGCTGCTGATGCTAATATGATACGACGACTGCTTTCACCAGCACAAGAACTGCAACTACTGTTTTCTTGCTTACAAGAGGGATGACATGCGCTGAATATACAACCCTTGTCCTAGATTAAAGCGATTCTGGAGAGTTCTCCTGTGCGAAGTTATGAAATTACAACAAACTGGTTAAAGCAAGTGGATGGTTTCTTCTGAGCCTCATGTAGACCTGGAGACAAATACATCTAAATGATTTACACGGTTAGATAATAATCCACATTAAATAAGTAAAAGCATGATTGACATTTAAGCACAGAAAGTATCCAAAATGTATTTGAATTGAATTTAAAAGTAGGACTCAATGAGCCTGATAGCCTAGTGATCTGGTTCACTGTATTTTGCAATTACTCACTTATATCTCCAAATACTGCCATTAACAGGGGTATCGCTTGCAATGTGAAACACTTGAACCTCGTGCTCAATTATTGTTGGACTTCCGTTCAGGGTCTCGTTGCCTGTCTATTTTAGCATCTGAGCTCTTGTTCGTTTCTCAGTCTCGTTCTAAAAGATAATTTGCGTCAATACCTAAAAGGGTGATTCACAAACATAACTTCCTCTTAAGGGGAATTATCGGAAATCAATGGTTCTTTCTACGGAAATTATGTTTTTTTTAAGCTGATTTTCAAGTCAATTCAAGGAGGAGTTTTGTAAAAAGTAAAAACTTGATTAAAATACCTAGTTTTAGGGATTTGCTGCTCAGCTTGAAACTGTGTGTCACCAAGAAATGCGAGGGGCACTATGAACGTTTAAACATAAGTTGTGTTTTTATATCAATGACTCATTTATACTCTATTTTAAGAATCAATATAGAACGTCAACTATAGAGAATAACAAGTTTCGAAATTTATCAAACATTTCAATGAGACGTTCTTATCTTACGATCAGAATAACCACTGCTTCTTTTTATAACAATGTAGATAGCTATGATATTCACTACTGAATGTCATTTAGAACTTTGCTATTTTAATGCCATCTGCAGCAAATTCAATGTTGGTTAATGTTACATCGATAAATTACAGAATCAATTAACTATTGACATCGATTATATATGACGGTTGGTTAATGTTACACTGATAAATTACAGAATCAATTAATTATTGACATTGAATTTGTTGCCAGTGGCATTAAAATAACAAAGTATGTAACTAACTACAGCATGTTGCTAAACACCATGCGACTAGCAACTAGTATACAACTCGAAAGTGTACATTATCGCGGGGTTACACACACACACACACACACACACACACACACACACACATGTTGGTGGCATGGTACTTAGCAACATTCTATAGTCCAACCTAACAACTGTTGTCTTGTCAGAACCAGTCGATCCATCAATCAGTTTATTGCATGCATAATATACAACATATGACACATATGTTACCTAACAACCGCTGTCGGAATCGTTCTCTGTGTCCTTCCCACAGGGTCACCACATCATACCCAAAGCCGTCAGTTTTTGTCAGTTACAGTAACATGAAGCCTAAACAACTCGTTCAGTCTCAAAGCTTGCAGTTGTTGCAGTTCCGGAACTCAAGGGACGTAAATAAAGTTGCAGTTAGCAAGGCAGAAAACACCTAAATTCACAGTTACATTTTTGCATGTACACTGTCCTTTGGGAACATCATACATGATTAACCTGAAGCCAAGTTGTATAAAAACTGAAATATAAAATACACACAAAAAACATGTGATCTTGTACTTCAAGTAAAATAGTGCAGGGCACAACTACAGTTGATTACACTTTGCATGGGGTAGCACAAACTTCCTATCTTAAGTATCAACAACTCTTACATTGAATAATCAATCTGTCGCATATTTGCATTTCATTTGTCACAAAACATTATGGAAAGTACAAATATGTATTTATATAACCCAATTAATTAAAATCATAATATCAGCATTATTTGTTCCAATACTAAATGAAAGATCGGTAAATATTTAGGCTGATAGTTGTGACAGCTATCGGCATGTATAAATGCTAAAACTTACCTGTAACACTGTTTCATCTGTTTTATTACTCATCTGGCTTATCGTGCAGTTTACTCAGTCAAAAGAAGTGCTTCGGTAAACTGAGTTAATAATTATAAAAAAAATATTCAACTTGCTAATATTTTATCAAAGATGTCAAGAAATGAAATTTCTTTAACGAAATGTCTGCTGTTTATTTCACGCCTTACTTCCAAATCTGTTTCATGATATCACAAAATACCCTTTACACAGAGAACCCATGATATATCACTGTGATATCACTCACTGACTATTCTCTGATGTCAAATACCTGTTCCTCAGAATGAGTGAGTTTAGTTTTACACCGCATTTAGCAATATTCCAGCAATATTATTGCGGGGGACACCAAAAATTGGCTTCATACATTCACACAAGTCCTTAGAAGGTATTAATATGACATTATGTGTTTCTCATAGATACTAGGGTGCCATGATGTGTTCGCCATAAGGGTTAACAATGTCATGTTCCTGTCTTCGTGATTACCATACAGATCAAGGAGGTAATAGTCAAGATAAACTGTGAATTTTAGACAATACGAAAGTGGGATTCGAGACCCTGGCATTTCTTAGGTATGTCAACAAACTAGAGAAAACAAAATACAATCGGATACCATGATAGGGTATGTCACAGAGAACTGTTTATCGGTGGTATTGTGCTTTGACGAGCCTTACCAAATGACAGATGGCACTTGGTGTTATCCTACCTTCAGACATCAAGAGATAATCAATTTACTGTGTAGAGTGTCTATTTAAAAGAAAATTGTTAAAAAACATATTCCCAGCACTAAAATGCATCATGGGATGGTCTGTGAAATTTAAAAAATGACATTTATTAACCTGTCTTGGTCAATAAAATGAAACGATGGCGTTTGTTAACCAGCTTACTGTGTCACTATACTGTGGCTGAACGGGTGTCCATGTTTAGCAGCGACATAGTATCTCAGTGGGTTTGCACTCTGATATAAAACATAAGTGCATAAGGATACCCACCCTCGACTATCGGGATATCCAATCAAATTGGCATTAGTCAGAAAAATCGCTGTATCACTACCCATTTCCCCACCACAGTTAAGCTGGATACAAGCGTTTAACAGAATTGTATTAGGTCACGAACATATGTCAGTCGAAAATCTTCTGTCTGCATGCAATATACAGAAGGAAATACGGCGTAGATTAGACATTTTGATTAACAATTGACCCACATTACATGTTTCGTCCCAGGAATAGTGGCACTTAGGGAACAATATTTGCTCTGCGCGCACAAATACAATTACACTAAATCATTTGTTCGGAACTCGTTTTTGGAGAGCTTAAACTAAAACAAGGTAATGGTCCAAGTATTGTTTTTTAGTTGCTGCCTTGATGGCAAAGTAACATGCTACAGATCAGTCGAGATAGCATGGAGGACTTGACGCTGAACTGTTAGATATATTGCCTGATAAGTTAAACATGTGGATGGGATACTTTGGGTTCGAGGGACGGGTGATTGGAGGGTGTGGCTCCTTGCATTAAGGCATTTTTATTAACCATTCTAGCACGACATTGTGTGATACCCGATTCTGATTGACTGAGAGCTCATCAAAACCGTACTTGAAGGGCAGTGTAAGTACCGCTAATTAAGGTGACCGATTGGCCACGTATGATTACAATGAACTCGTTGACCTTTTCTTCACAGAGTTTCGAATCACTGTGTGGACAATAATATTTAAAACTAAATATCTATACTTTTGCAATCGTATATTGTTTTTATATGTTATGATTAACATATACTGAAAGGCAAAAGAAACGTCGTAATATCGGAAATGACATTTAAGTATCAATGGAGAATTTGAACCTATTTTGTTTTATATATACACCGAAAGTCACGTTTTCAATTGATATCATCTGAAGGGATGATGTAAATCCAGCTAGCGTCCATGCAGGAACCAAATGTACTGTAAGTCCCCATGGTCACTAGTATGGTGATCTTTCTTAGTACATAACTTTTTGTCGTCACAATATGGCTGAAATATTGCCGATGTGACGTTAAATATTAACTCACTCACTTACTAGTACGGTGATCTACCTTCAGTTGTTGGCAATCTATAGCCTGTTTTTATATTGTATTGTCATGTATAGATAACATGTTTTATATTTAGTTACTAGTTTTAAATTTTGTCTGTGATAATCTAGCTGTTTTACTGTCCTTCGTTGACAGGTTTTTATATTATCAATCTACAACTTGATTTAAATATTGCCAAAGTGACTTTAAAACTCTAAACCCCGGTTCAAGGCATAAGGGTCTTCACCGTTTCTGGGGTTTCTCATTTCTTCCGTTTTTAGGCCACTCCCTGTTTCAGGAGACATTTACAGGAAATAGTTGCTCACTGTAATCGTGCGTGTCTATCGCTTGGATGAACCCTGCCTAAAAGTGTATAAACTTCACACAGTAACAAACATTGTCTCAAAGAACGTGTTTCCTCTGACTGGCTTTGTGTAAGTTCGTTGTTTATCTTGTGTATCAATGACAGGTTATGCCGCCATGAATGTGCTGGGAGTGCAAGGTTGAGACTTAATCTTCTGACATAGTGCTGGGATTGTAGAGTGTCGGATCCATTATCATGATGCATTCTTCTTAATGGTTACTTGTTTGACAGTGTCTCTATAAGTGTGTGTTGAAAGAAGACGTGAGCTGATATGATAAAAAAAGTATAACTGATATATTGTTCAAAGGTGCGTTACACTCACTCACTCACTCACTCACTTCAATGTTCTGAGATGCCGATGTTGTTGAAGCATGACCTTATTTAAAGAATGTGAACTGAAGTTGTTGGGGTTTTTTTTAATGTCGCTAAGTCCATCTGATTCTCTCACCTATCATTCATTTTAGGCTACATATACTCAGCTGACTACATTCTGTATTACCTTGAGAGTGCACGAAATACACATGCAACAGCACGGTGTATTTCGTATAGTTCTAGAAATATCATAAAGTTTTCTTGTTGATATATTCAAAGTCAATCATTTCTTGAGCAGCATATGTACATGTAGATTGTACACTTCACACGGAATCGTATTGAGTACCGCCTCCATATAAACGCACGTGCATCTTTCTAACAAACTGTTGTAACATCACAAAATCTAAATCAATCATGTAAATCTTATATTTTTTCCAGTTTGCTAATATATTCAAACCAAAAAACAATATTTACAACGTGTGAAATTTCAGTCATTACTTTTGATGTCATTACTTGCGACGTATCGCAATTAGCAAACTTAGAAAATGCTAGTTCGTACGTCTATTACTGTTTTGAGTCAATGGTTACAATAAGTCATATATGTTTCTTGAATATTGTTATAATTATATCCTGAAACCGTATGGATAAAAACAATACAAATGCGAGACGTTTCACTAAATTAAAGAACTAATGTATTGATGTCGGAATTGAAGCCGCAGAAATTTAAACCGACATAAGATGTCCATTATCAAAAGAATTGTCTTGTAAATTAATGTTGTACGAATCCGACCATATTATAAGGATGTTCGTTTCTATAACATTCTCGAAAAGGGAGGCGGAAAGGTGATCGTAACAAATCAAACACTTGTTGCTACAATCACAAACACACGCACAGCTGAAAGCATGAGAATATAAGCTAAGTGACATTTCATACCCGTGAAGGTCCGGGTTAGAATGAGCCTTCAGTAACCGATGCTTGTCGTAACAGGTGACTAACGGGATCGGGTGGTCAGGCTCGCTGGCTTGGTTGACAAATGTCATCGGTTCCCAGTTGCGCAGATCGATGCTCATGCTGTTGATCACTGGATTGTCTGGTCCAGACTCAATTATTTACAGACCGCCGCCATATAGCTCAAACATTGCTGAGCGCGGCGTAAACCTAAACTCACATACTCACTCACTCGTAGCATTTCATTGTACATGTACACGAAGGAATTATCAGCACCCCTCCAATGCAAGATTAACTAAACAGTTTGATAAATTCTTTTAGCTTCAGCGCACTTCAAACTGAAATACATATTACATTAAATGTCTTTTTGAAATCCTGACATCCCTCCATGAACCCAGCAGCAAATGCTGTTAAGATGAGAGGGAATAATTGTACGTTAAAATTAGCGAATAATTTTGCCTAAGCAAATTAACAGAAACGGTCCATTGACCTTGCTCCAGAAGGGTGACGGTCCACTTCACGTCAAGCCGCAGCACTCTAGCTGGCATTAATAACAACGTTCTCAAGAATTCGATAAAATTTGTGTTACCCTGAGTTGTTTCTTTAATCATTGGATCAAAGTGCCGGCGCTCCAAACCCAACCTGCAATTTCCGCAAGACCTTTGGATAATCACTAAGGATGCTTCAAAGTGTCCTGCATTTCCCCCAATGTCTAGCGGAGAGCAGGAAGCATCACTTGCCAGACCCAGCCAGTAATAGGTCGAAATTGATACTTAACTGGTCAAGTATTGTGGAAGATTAGTGTAGCTACGGGTCTTGAGGATATGCCGCATGGAATTGTACAGAGTATGTTATTGGCCGCCATTGCTAATGTTACTACAGTCGTAATGAAAGACGTAAGTAGATCTGCACTTAATTAAGCCCTCAAGGAGGCTTTAACCGTCTAGAGTCAAATGCTTTTACCTCAAGCTGACATTCTATCACTTTGAAACCAGGTGTCTAAACATTTTGGTTATGACCCTTTCTTGGGCACAGTATCTGTTGTATGTCCGATGCTACATCAAGGCTTTATATTAGAAATCTGTCTCATTACCCCTGTTCCCAAACGTTGCTGTGCACATATTACACATCATAATATTTCTTCGTCACATACGCCTATTGTATCTTCCCGTAACGTTCTCAGGTGCTTTCAGTACCGCAAATTTGGTCCGCTGGTCCTAGTAACGTCATACATCACTCTGTGGCAGAGTTATTTCTGTGAGATTACATTACATTGCTTAAAAGTACATACAATATAAGTACATGACAGATTAAAACCATTTGCCCTTACAAGATAACAACGGAGTCATGATTATAGTGATCTGATACCCTGTTGGCCAGAGACGTTACTCAACAGCTTTTGATACGTGTTGATTAGCTCATACATCTTGATGCTTTTATCAAATTTGTCCCAGAGATATATTCCATTCCTCTTTCACTTGATTTAAAGATGAAAGGTTACCAATAAGCCACGTTTGCATCATTCCATTAGCATCTGAAAATGAATTGGTGCATTAAAACATTGCGTTTGTACAATGGTCCTCTGACGATGAGACCGCCTCCGTGGTGTAGTGGTTAGAGCGTCCGCCCGGAGAGCGGAAGGTCGCGGGTTCGATCCCCGGCCGCGTCATTCCAAAAGACGTTAAATATGGTACTTGTTGGTCCCTGCCTGGCGCTCGGCATTCATGGGTACAGCAAGGACTGGTCGGCTCGGCATCAGTATAATGTGTCTGAGTGGGGTATTCATGCTTCACTGCGGTATGGTATCTCAGTGGGCAAGCAACATAAAACCAGCTTAGGTCTGGGCTAGTACAAGCAGCCGCACATACACATACACACGCATGCACATCATAATATGAGCGAAATATTCACAAGCACGACGTTAAACCCAATTTCACCTCACCTCACCTAACCTCTGACGATGATGATAGTGAGGTATTCTATTTAAGAAAACTTCTTTGAAAGATAAATAAAAATAGCTGACAGTAAACGTTTTACGTAATGTATTCATTTGCCAAAACGTCAAGTGCAGAAGAAAATCCTACTTTCTATACATCGTGTCAGTAAGTGTGTGAATCAGATGGAATTGTCATAATACATCTTGTCTTACATACTACTTCAAATGCAAACATCTTGTTGTATTAAGCTCTCTAAGCAATTTCGCACTATGGTATGTTGTCGGGTTTGTTACTGCTAATACGTATACAAAATGTGTTTTTCTGTCACAATTTACAGTCTTTACAAACATTTCCCATAACAGCAAGTGCAGTATCCTGTGTGCATCAATAAGGTGTTGGGTTCTTACCGACTCATTTTAAGCCAGTTCCATTTCCATTTCCATCAGCCGACATAGCATTCAACGTATGTAAATTCAATTCAATTCAAGGAATAAGGGTCTTCACTGTTTCTGAGGTATCCAGGTTTCTCCCTTGTCAGGTGACTCTCCTTTTGGGGAGACATCAACATGAAATTGTTGTTTCTTGTTATCAAGCATTTTTATCGTTTGAATTAACGTTACCTTCAAACAGTGAAAAGCATTCTCTCAATACACGTGTTTGTTCTGAAAGACCTAGAGAACCAGCGTTCTTCATCGGGTGTGCTGTGCCGCCATGAGGTCGCTGAGGGTAGCAAAGTTGACCTGTAATCTTTTGACAAATTGTTGGGATTGCACCGAATTCGTTATCACCATTTTCTCTACTAAATGGTACCTGACAGTGTCTCTGAAAGGGTGTGTAAGAAGAGTTAAAACGGTGAGCTGATACCTTGTGGGATGAAGTATTTATTTACGTTTCTTGTGTTTACGATGCATATCTACGCGTCGCTGCTAAGGGAAAGAAATAGTTCATTGATATATGAAGATTTCTGCAAGATGTGTTTGGTATAAATCTAATCAAGGGTATTTGTCAATGGTCTGAGTACAATTACATTATATATTTGGTTGTTCTAATAAAGTAATAAAATCTGTTGACACAATATAGGCGTGTAGGGAAGAGTGATGGACATATGTAGACTCTGGGTAGATATGTGACCTCGGTCTGATGATGATTTCAACACGGTTCAACGCGTGTTCAGCTACATTTGGGATGATGACAAGAAGTGTTTCAGCATAATGCAGCCAGTAATACTCCAGCTGTATGGCGGCAGTCTGTGAATTATCGTGTCTGGACCAGACAATCCAGTGATCAACAACATCGATCTATGCAACTGGGATACGATACCATGTGCCACCGGACCACCGATCACGTAAGTCGCCTCTTACGACAAGGATGGGTTGGTGAAGGCTAATTCTAATCCGGATCTTCACGGGTCGTTTGAAAATGGAATAACCACACACACTTCAGTGATGCATGTCGAAAGTAAATATCAGAGGCCTGCACCATTTCAGTTTGTTTCCTTCCGTGAGCTGACGAGTCGCACATGCCAGGACCTGAGAAGATAATGATCACAACCAAGGAGGCTCTGGAACCAATGATTGCAGTATCTTCTCAAATGTAAGGAAGGCAACTCTTAACAGCAAAGTTAAGTCACGACAACTGTGTAGTCCTCGGTCACTTACCAGAAACACAATCATTTAATGTGTCCCCCAAAATATGAATTTGAATACATCCAAATATAATTTGTTCATCATTATTAGAATGTGAGTTTTCACTTGTTCGAAAATTGTATCTGGAATAGAGCCAACATCAGCAAAATTTCATTTTTCAAAGCTTGAAGTAACTGTTATCGAAGCCTAACTTATAAATTAAATTAATTTAAATTACGACCCATTAGTTTTGATTATGTAAGAAAGTGATTTGCACATCCACTAATTCACTCACTCACTCAGTCACTCACTCACTCACTCACTCACTCACTCACTCACTCACTCACTCACTCACGCACTCACTCACTCACGCACTCACTCACGCACTCACTTAAATGTTCTGAGATGCCGATGTTATTGAAACCTGGCAGTCGCATCAACCATGTTGAATCTTTGCTTCGTATGTTTTCAGTGTGTATGTTTTGACCTTCTACACCTCATTTAGCTTAGCCCGTACCTAAATCCATAGTTTAGAGCACCTTCAACAGGACTGCCGTCATATCATGGCGTTTTAGCTGAAATTGCTACTTCCTGGAAGATAGGTTTAAAGCTGAGAAACCAAGGATTATGCTTATAGTTTCGTACGTGTTCAGTATGTATGTGCACACTTGGAATGCACAGTAGCACAGGCCGTGTTTTTACATTCTACTAATATACAGCATCTATACTGAGCTAGTTATTCGTTTCAAAACATGTCTTTCAATGGACCTGTCATTATTTGTTGTCCTATTCGTTGTTCACCTTCATTGCGTCCTTGGAACAGTTAAAGTCAGAGATCTGACAGTCTATTATCTGACAGTAAAGATTATTCTACAATGTAAAATTCCGGTGAACAATATGTGAAAGGATAACTCTAAATCTATAGTAATACCACGCTCAAGGCAAATTGGTAGGTATCCTTGCACACCTGAAATAATTGATTAAGATACATAGTTGGCTTTACAGATATGCATTTCTTGTCTCATTATAACAAAAATGATGTCAAGAGAGTTAAAAGCACCTTTGACAGGATTCCCGTCGTATCTGGTAACATTTTCGGTTTGGATCTTAGACACCAATGTTCATATTCATTGAAAACCTTTAAAAGATCTCTGAAAGTTATTCAGGCTTGTTGTCTCTGGTCACCCCGACCCGGAAGGTCCGGGATAGAATGAATCTTCAGCGCCCCATGCTTGTAAGAGGCGTCTAACGGGATCTGGTGGTCAGGCTCGCTGGCTTGGCTGACACATGTCATCAGTTTCCAATTGCGCAGGTCGATGCTCATGTTGTTGATCACTGGATTGTCTGGTCCAGACTCGATTATTTACAGACTACCGCCATATAGCTGGAATATTGCTGAGTGCGGCGTAAAACTAAACTCACACACTGACTCTGACCATCCCGCCTAATTTTCTCTCTTTAAGAACTGCAGTAGTCATCTTGATATAGTACCTGATCATTGTCCCAGTCTTCCAAGGGGAAGAATTGATATATTTTAGCGCTCTGTGTTCAACCAAATGCGCTTGGCACTGTGTTGGATTGGTGCCATTAGCAAAATCATGGCACATCCTAGACCTATATATTCTCAGGGTGTAACATTGCATGGCCGTTAGGCTGCAATATATTGGTGATCCGTTCTCAGTGGGAGGACGTCGACAAAGTGGTTAACGTTTCGGAATAACTGGTTTGAAACAGAAACATGCATGCCATTGTACGAAACAAACCTCCCGTCTACATCGTTCTTGGTGGGGATAGTTCGCAGTCTAAGAGATGAATTTGTGACGGGCGCCACCGATAGTGCCAGATAACAAATGGTTGCTTAATTCAGAGTCATCCATAAACACATGTTAGTCGGAATGGTACAATGATAAATAGAACACTTCAAATCTAATGATGATGGGAAATTATTTGCTGCTATTACTTTCATTCGAGATCTTCGTGTTGAATAAAGTCTTTTATCAATTGAAATGGTTAGTTTTTAGATTCAAATTGTGATAACTTGCTAATGTTTTACTGTCCTTTGCGACAGATATTTCCGATAGTTAAACCAAATGTTTCTCGTCACTATATGGCCGAAAAATTGCCGATGTGACGTAAAATGTTAACTCACTCACTCACTCACTTTCATTCGAAATGTGTAATTATATTCCCAACTGTTCTCGTGATTATAAAAAATTCTTGTGTTGCTTCTGTCATCTCTTATTTTTGAGTGAACAAACAAAGGTTATGACAATATATTTAGACAATGTGTAAACATATGAGTATTCAGCAATTACATAATTTGAAACTGATCACACTGAAAATATCTTTGACAAACGTTTCTAAAACGTCATCGTCACAGATGCATCAGTCACGCGACGTAAAAGATTTCACTGGACATAATAGGAGAACAAAATATATGATTTGATCACTAATCATCTGGGACGACAGTGGTTGTTCCGCGGTCAATAATGACCTGTATATACAGACCTGATGATACGGTAAACACAACGCTACGATGGGCATATTTAATTGCAACAAACGGACATGATGTGAATTCAGCGAAAAGATCGCTCAAACTACATGTTTCGTTTGCTTATATATCATTTGAGGCTAGAAATATCTACAGCTGGATACGATTTTTTATTACCTTGAGAGAGCACGACGTATACACGCAACAGCTAGAAATAACGGAAAGTAGCCTTACTGATGTGTTCAATTATTTCTGATGTAACATTTATAGAATGTTCACTTCACACGGAATCGGGGAAAGTGGACACAATGCGACGTATCATGATTGGCGTAATAAAATGACAGATTGCACGACCCTTAATGTTTAGGGGTTAAACAAATTTAAAGTCGATTGTTAGACCAGTGATATCTGGTATAAACATTGTTGAAAATACCGGATGAACATCTTTTCATCAAGAAGAAGAACCATGTAGTCATATGGGTCCTGAAGCCACAGAAAATATACCGAAATATCCATGATCATAGGGATCATACTTTAAATGTCTGTTGTGTGAATCCTAATAATTATCGTGTATCCATATCATAAGTACATGTTTATATATCACTGTCGAAACGTGAGGTGAAAAGGTGAGAGCATCAATCCCAACACTGGTGGCTACCATCACAAAACACGAGCATAGGCAAGTCAGTTGTTCACCAGTAAAGCACAAGAATTAGCTACGTAGCATAAGCATTTTATTATCCCCGAAGAATCATTTCACGATCATCCCCTTCCATTTCAAAATTGACCTGAGAGTTTCTTTCGCTCGAGTGCATCTCACACTAAAACACATATTACATTTGATGTCTCCTTGGAAGGTAATAGTGCTGTTAAAATGAGAGGGGAATTTTGCCTTTCAAGCAAATTCATATACACTGTCCATTGACCGCGCTTGTGTTCAGCAACTTGGTCAACCAAAAACATTTCTAATTCATACACAGGGAACATTTTTAGCCTATTTTGCATTAAAGGTAACATATTCCATGTTGCAGAACGGTGGTAGCGCACTTTACGTCACGCCTCGGTTCTCTAGCACTCTAAACGAATCCAATAACTTATGGGTTACCCTGAGTTGTTTCTTTAATCCTTGGTTCAAAGTGCCGGCGCTCAAGGCCCAACCTGCAATTTCCGTACGACGATTTGATAATTACCAAGGATGCTTCAAAGCATTCCACATTTCCCCAATGTGTAGTAGAGTGCATCGAGCATCGCCTTCCAGGCCCAGTCAGTAACGGGTCGAAATAGTTACTTATCTGCTCAGCTAGTGTGGAAGGTTAGCACCGCTAAAGGTCTTGAGTATAAACCCTTTAGTTGACGTTTACAGGGTGTGCTATTGGCCGCCATTGCTAATGTCACTACAGTCGTGATGATTAACGTGAAGTAGATCAAGACCCAACCTGCAATTCCCGCAAGACCTTAAGATAATCACCAAGGATCTTCAAAGCGTTCCACATTCCCCCAATGTCTAACAGACTAATAGGTCCATACTGACACTTATCTGCTCAACTAGTATGGAAGATTAGCACACCTAAAGGACTTGATGATCTGAGACTGCACTGAGTCCACTGCAGTGTAGACAACTCCCATTGACAATTCCTCGTAAACGTTTATGATGAATGCTTGGCCATCAGTCTACAAGGACTCATGCAGCCCAGGTCTTGTGGTAGAACGGATGCGCTCATTTTACTTATCATCACATACATAAAGAGACGTGATCATACCTCGTGGATAGATGAGCACACTGTATACGATTGGATTGCAATGTCATAAATGTATTGTGACCTATTGAGGTCACATGGCTCTATCGTCGTTGACTGACGACAAAGACCCTCAATGGTCATCTGACATTGATGATAGCGAGGTATTCTATTTCAGAGAATTTCTTTGACAGATCATTTAAAATAGCTGACAGGAAATGTACGTTATGTATTGATTTACAAAAAAACAACATCAAGGCAAAAGAAGAAACTATTTTCCAGAGATATTCAGCGTGTCAGTGAGCGTGTGAATCAAGATGAAAATATTACACATTGTGTCTCTTATATACTACCTCAAATGCAAATTGCTTTGCATACAAGGCCTTTGAGCACATTTGCAGTATGGGATATTTGTCAGGGTAAAACATTATTTACATTTCCCATAACAAACGCAGATGTAGTGCAATAAGTGCAGTATTTTATGTGCATCAGTAAGGTACTGTTTTGTCTCCGCCTTATTTCCAATCGGTTCCATATCGTGTATAAGCCCACATAGCGTCCAACGTGGGTAAATTCTGTTTGTCTGGTATCGCGTTGTGATCGTGAATATTTTCCCAAATTCCACACACATCGGATTAGTTACGTTTGTGGCACCTTACATATCTGGTGTATCAAGGATAGGCTGGGCTGCCATGGGGGCACTGGAGGTGGCAAGGTTGACCTTTATTCTTCTGACATAGGGTTGGGATTGCATCGCATTGATCATTATGCTCTCTGCTAAATAGTACCTTGTTTGATAGTGTCTCTGGGATGGTGTGTTGTAAAAGTCTTGATACCGGGAGTTGATACCAACGTTGTGTGATGTAGTATATATTGACGTTCCTTGTGTTTACAAAGCATGTCTACGCCTCCGTGCTTGGTGGAAGAAATAATTCTTGACAGATGAAGATTTGTGCATGATTCATTTGGTTTAACATTTACGTTTTCATAAATGGGAACATTTGACCTGAAATTCAACCTGCATTATTAAAATCTCGATTATACAAAGCATGAAGTAAGATTTATCAAAGTGTATGATATGAATTACTACGGGATTACCGATAAATGTTTGATTAGGTAAGTAAGAGATTTGCTGTTCAATTTGATAGATATTATTTATTTGATGACGATACCTCATTGGACATAAACCATCTTCTTGAAGCTGATGGCTTGTAGGGATTATCCTTAGGGTTGTATGTGTTATTTTCAAATCATGATGAAAGAGGATTTGCTGTTACTTCCATTCGAAATGTACAATTATTTCAACGAATGATGGGAGTTTTAAATATCATGATCTCTTTACTTGTGGACATCCAAGGTACATATGTTTTGGACGGTAGTTATACACTTCAATATTGAGCAATTACGGAATGAGAAACACAGAATACAGTCTCTTTAACAAACCTTTCTAAAACGTCATCAGAGAATTTAGCGAGTTAGTGAGTTTATTTTTACGCCGTTTTTAAGAATATTCCAGCAATATAATGGCGGTGGACACCACTATTGGGCTTCACACATTGTACCCATGTAGGAAATGGAACCTGGATCCTTGGCGTGACGAGCGAACGCTTTAACCACTAGGCTACCCCAGTGCCCCTCACCGTCAGAGAAAAAGAAATGTCAGTTAACCGATGAAACATATTCCATTGGGCATGATAGAATTGAAAGAATTATGACTAAGTCTTGCTCACTGAAAATATGGGATACCAGTGGTTGTTCGTTGGTGAATAATCACCTGTACATACACACCTCATGGTATGTTCAACACAACGCTAGCATGATCATATTTAGTTGTATAATCTAGATAGACTGTTAAACAAAGTGCCATTTTGAGGAACACATGATAACGAATCCAGTACAATCCCAACCCTTTGTTAGGAGATTATGTGTCAACCTTGCTACCCGCACCGCCCTCGTGGCAGCACAGCCTATCATTGGCTTCTCTGATACACCAAATATACCACGCTTTCAGATAAGGCAATTCAGAAGAAACACGTGTTTGGAATTGTTGCTTGTTAATTTATTAAGCTAACTTGGCAGGATCCAGACAAGCAATAAATATGCCTGATTGCAATATACAGCTATTTCCTGTTAATGTGTGCTGAAATAAACCCTTGTCTGAAAAGGAGAGATCCGAGAAACCGTAGAAAGACTGAAAAAACTCTTCCTTCTTCCAGAATCTTGATCACATGAATTGGGGCTTTGTGTTGAAGATCCTGTATTTTGATGACTTTTTGCTTGAAGTGAAGAGGTGTCCTTTGAAATGGTTAATAAAGCCTTGTGTATTCTCGTAACGCTTAGCGTGTAATATTACGATATGTTTATACATTCAACAAAACCACATAGAAAATCCATTTTCATTACAACGTTGCACTAAATTGACGATTACAACGCGATATGGAATTAACTGAATATACTTGCGCTGATCGCAATGTAGGATGATGGACTAAATGGAACTGACTTGAATTAAGGTCATAAAAAGCAACAACACACAACCACGTGGTTCCCTGAGTGTATATTGTGCAGGAAGTAGTACACTGGTCATCAAAGAAACTTTGTGGCGGTGGGGTAGTCTAGTGGTTAAAGCGTTCGCTCGTCACGCCGAACATGGGTACGATGTGTGAAGCCCAATTGTGGTGTCCACCACCGTGTTATCGGCGTAAACTCATACTCACTCACTCAAATAAACCTAGATTCTTCATCATCCTTCCTGCATTCTTTCCTAATGTTATATTAACAGTTTCCCAAATTTCCCATAGCGGCTAATCTTGTGGTTGGATCAAATAACACTTGTTGGTAATCTGTCACATTACAATACAACAAGAGAGGAATGAAATATGTTATCTACTTTTGACGTGACATCAACATAATGTACGTAGCCTTTCCCGTTCACAAAGAGTTAAGTCTCAGGCCCAGAAGGTATAAGATCACTGCAATCAAAAGCTGTACTATTCTTGGTCAGGACATAATAATAATAATAATGTCACTTATAAAGCGCAAATATCCACACACTTATGAATGCTCAATGCGCTGAAAAGAATTGAGTAAAAGAGTCAGCCATAGGCACTGTGAAACAGTTGAGTTTTAACTTTTGACTTGAAGGTTGGGAGAGATTCACATAATTTGATTTCTAAAGGTAAAGAGTTCCAAAGAGTTGGTGCAACATAGGAGAAAGCCCTTTTCCCATACGAAACTGGGTGGAATTTGGGAACTTGTAGTAGGTGCTGATTCTGGGACCGGAGTGATCTTGATGGAATGTATTCTGTGATGAGTTCAGTGAGATATTCTGGAGCTTGATTGTGGAGACAGCTGAAAGTGAGGCAGAGAAGTTTGGAGTTGATTCTCTGTTGAATAGGCAGCCAATGTAAGGATTTGAGAACAGGAGAGATGTGATCAGATTTAGTCAGACTCAGCTGTACTCTGTACTTTCTGTAGTCTGGAGATATTGTGTTTGCTGAGGCCAATCAACAGTCCATTGCAGTAGTCTAGTCTGGATAGCACTAGACATCTGACTAGGATGTGGGAAAACCACTCCCACACATTGGGAGTGTATTGTAATGATATTGAAGGTACTGCTGAGTAATGTAACAAATTGTCTCACATGAATAACTCTGAAAAGCTTCTACATCACTATAGTCTGTTTGCAGTGAACACGTACCGATGAATTTCACTTTAAACAAAAAACTCGAATAAAGTGAAATTAAAAATGCGAATCCTCAAAATTTTACCTTGCCAATTGAACATTTAAATCTCAGAATTGTATTCAACTTAGGATAAAAGTTAGGATAAAACGATCATAGTTTCAAATTGCTGTGATTGGTTTGTATTACAAAGGGGTATGCACATTAAATGAAACACCGAGAACAAGTTGGGTTGGTCTGAGTTAACGCTCATCACGTACCGCACGTGCATTTGTTTCACTGCTCCAACTACTGCGCTTACCAATTGGCAAGGTAAAATTATGAGGATTCGCAATCTTCATTTCACTTTATTTGATTTATTTTTTGTTTAAAGTGAAATTCATCGGTACGTTTTCACTGCAAACAGACTATTAAAGATACAGGAGTGCTGAGGGGCGATGTATGACATCACATGGAGCAGTGGAAAACTCCTGGAGCAACCTGAGAACGTTACAGGAAGATAAAATAGGTATACGTGACATAGAGATATCATCATGTTCACAATGAATATATAATGCCATTATATAGAACCATAGCGGCAACCGAGACAAACTGGTCTTTAGTTGATAATGCCCCTAAAGTAGGGTTATCACTGAAGCAAAGATAATCACAATGAAAATGGTCCCTTGCTTTAAGGATTTCATTTGTAATATATGTGTGATCAAAATATATGTCACTCGAGTGAGTTAGTGAGTTTAGTTTAACCCCACACTCAGCACCATTCCAGCTATATGGCGGTGGTCGGTAAATAATCGAGTCTGGACCAGACAATCCAGTGATCAACATAATGAGCATCGATCTATGCAATTTGGATACGATGACATGTGTCAATCAAGTCAGCGGGCCTGACTCCTCGATCCCGTCAGTCGCCTCTTACGACAACCGCGGGTTACTGAAGATCAATTCTAACCTGGATCTTCACGTGTAAAAATGACTCTCCAACAGCATAGACACAGAGAAGACAGTGGTTGAGTCACTTGGGTTTGACGCCGCCATCCAGAGATATCACAGCATTTCAGTTTCATGATGGCCAAAATAACGGGGGTCTTAAATGTTTCCACTTTTGTGCTACCCACGACAAGGTTCATAAACAATGTATAAGTATCATGCGTTAAGCGATCATTCGGGTTTATCCTGGACATGATTTGTTCGAACCCACGATCAAAGATTTGTGACAAAGTTTAGAGAAGCAAACTGCTAAATAAATGACAATACAGTAACCCATCAAAGGTATCTTTCTGCCAGATATTTGATCACGAGGTCGTGTCGTTCACTGCAATGACACCACATAAATGTCAAAATATTTTTAGACCTGGCCCCGATTTCTCGAAACAAACTTAAGTTTTACTCAAATTTCAAACTGAGTTTGACAATTTGAAACAGCTGAATTTTTAACTCAACTGCATTTTTAAAATAAAAAAGCCCAAACAACTTAAGTAATCCTTCCACCAAACTCAAATTGTCTAGTATGTTTGAGTTTAATCTCAATTTCAGTTCATTCTGCTAAATGCATTTTCTCTATTTGAGTAAAAACTCGAACTTAAGTCAAAACTCAGACTTCAGTTTGTTTCGAGAAATCGGGGCCTGGTTTCAAAGTGCTAAGAATTCAAGCTTCAGGAAAAATCCTTTTGACTTAGTTGACATTTATAAAATCTCCCTGAGTGCTTAAATAAGTCCAGATCCACTTCACGGTGACTGTAGTGACATTATCGATTGCAGCCAATAATTCACCCGGTAAACATCGATCAGTCGGCTTATCTTCACGACCTGTAGTTACACTAATCTTTCACACTCGGTGACCAGATAAGTATTGACTTTGACAAATTACTGACTGGGTCTGCCAGGCGATGCTTCCTGCTCTCCGCTAGACATTGGGGAAATGAGGAACACTTTCCTGAATCAGTGTGATTACATCTTACAGAAAGTACACATTGGTTCTGAAACGCTTACAATTTGAACCAATGATTAAAGAAACAACTCCAAGTCTTAAAGTGGATATATACTCTGACTTCAAGACCATGAAAACTATGAACAAGGTGACATGACAGACATCTGTCTTAACATTCGAGTGCAGTCGATTATACAAAGTACTGTGGTTCACTTCAAAATGATAATAATCTATTGAACTCATAAAATTACAGGGAACTCCAGATATCATCTCCTGCTAATCGCAACAGCATATATTTTGTACCGTCTCACAGTCAATCCCTCTGCTTCCTCCTGTTTTACTTACCAATATCCACTTTTGTTGTCAATCCCTTTCAAGCATGCCATTATTTTGTTTTTGGTTATGCATGTGAGCAGTATTCATGTCTTTTCTTTGACAACGTGCTTGACAACACTACATCATAATAATATGCATAAAAGAATGCAATAAAGGCGTTGCCATCCATTAAGAAGCATTGTTCTACCATTACATTAGAAATATATATTGGTTTTGAACGCACACAAAGACACATCTACAACTGTCCGGTGAAATTTGCTTCGACATATGTACTGTCGATGTCTCTTTTTGCCATAATGTCGCGTTAGGCACAATCTTTGCTTGTGTATGAATAATGCTATCCATAGAAAAACGACAAAACAATGTTCCGTGGAAAATCCCACCATATAGCTTTCTGCACACCGCAAAAACAAAGATGATAGAAATTCTTCATGTTCATAAGCAGTGCGGCCTAAAACTAAACTCACTCACTCATAAGCAGTTGTCAATTGATCATAAGTCAATTCTATGAATCCGACAAAATCATAAACATCTCCTTATGAATCACTATGTAATGGAACTCATCACCACATTGATCGCACACGTTCACCACCCACGCCGCTGTGGAGGTGAGTTTTCAACGGTGCTATGCTTGCTTTTATCAATGCTCGTTCAAACCAGTTATTCCACAATGTTAACCACTCTGTCGACGTCTTCCCACTGTTGTAGTTTAATCTGGGAACAGATCACTGATATATTCAAACCCAACTGCCTTGTAAGGTTCCATCGTGGGAATTTACAGGTCTAGGATGTGCCATGAGTGTGTTTATGACACCATTCGCGAACACTAAGCAAGCACATTTGGTGGAAGCCAAGCGCTAAAATATATCAATACTTCCCCCTCGAGACGACAGTGGAGCAATCATCTGGAACTGGATCCCGCTGACTGGCTAAACATTGAAGAGAGGCGAACGTCTTAGTCGTAGACATGGGATTGCCCTGCACAGAATTGTGTTACTGTAATCGTTGGTTTCAACTACTGAAATCGAAACGATGACTTGTTATCATGCAGACCATTAGTACAGTAAAATCATTGCTTGTTTGCTGCTCACAAGACTGAAATACATGTAATCATGCATCTCTAATGTATTAAAGAAATCTTAAACCTCGCCAGTGAATGAATTCAACATGTCGATTGTAACTGCAGATATATATATATATATGTGAATAAGACCGTCATTCTTACAAGAACTTACTCTCCCTGTGTAAACCAGAAATTAGTTGAATCCGTCCACGATTATATAACCAAGACACAACGCTTCACATTTTCTCAGGAAAATAATTAAATTTACTGAACAACCTTCTCATGATTGATTTATATTTCTACAGTGGCTTGTTAGCCACACAAAACTGTAACCCTCTAACTTATGACTACTTAGAGAATAGTTGTATTTCATGTTATCTGTATATATTTATATATATTTAATTTAATAATATATTTTAATAATATTATATTTATGCAATGGTCAGTATCGATGACGTCAAATCCTCCATGTCATGTTGTGTTACACGTTGCATGGGAGCGGTGTTAACATAAGCAGCAATGCTTGTTAACCAATCCCAATTCATCTTCATGAATAAAAATATGTTTACATCAAGACCAGTGGTTTGGGTTGACGGTATATGTACATCCACAATGGGCTGTTGAGTAAACTGATGCTGGGTAATATCGCGGTAGAGTTTTACTTGTTTCGGTACAGGTCGACTACAGCTATTGTATTACAGTGGTGACGATTAATCTTTCAATGTCCAAGTGTGAGACGCTCAGTGCCACAGACTCTCTGTATCTAATTGCGATATATGAATAAATTCGTTTACACTCTGACTTTGATAAATTACTACACACTTCAGTGTAATGAGTCATTTATATAAAACTGCTAGCGCTGAGTGAGTGAGTGAGTGAGTTTAGTTTTACGCCACACTCAGCAATATTCCAGCTATATGGCGGAGGTACCGCTGAGGACTAGAGGGTTAATTAAACAGGATGTCGGTTCCAACCGGGTACAGTAGGACGTTCACATGTTTTTATGCCACACTTTAACATACCTTAAATATTACTACTCAGGGTAAAGTCTGTTTATCGGTTTTTCTTGTTCAAATAGAAGAAGCATTAATCATTAATCAAAATTGATTTATGTTAAGTAATTTTGATGTGAGGCCTCTGTTTTGTAATTAGCTGTACCTGCTCATATATCTATTACTGCTTTTGAAATGGTAATGTAAGTCCCCATGATCCCTAGTATGGTGATCTACTTTCAGTTGGTGGTGATCCATAGCCCGTTTTTATATTGTAATGTTCTCTATAATAAAGTCGTTTTATGATTACATGCTAGTTTTACGTTCTCTGTGATACTCTAGTATGTGTACTGTTCATCGTCAACATGTTTATAATTTCTAAACTTATTTGATGTTTACTATGATAATTGGTTGTTCTCGTCACGATATGGCTGAAATATTGCCGATATGACGATCAATATTAACTCACTCACTCAAATGCGTTGTATGTTATCAATTGTACATTACGAGACAATTACGATGAAGAAGAACGTTTAATTGATGATGCAGCTAATACTACTGCGACTACTGATCTTACTACGACCACAACTACTACTACGTCGTTTTTCTAAGTTACAAGAATGGTGATACGCACTGAATATACAACCCGTGTTCTACATTATAGTGATTTGGGAGAGTTTTCGTTTTACGAAGATTGAATTACTAGTTTACATACATGTCTGTGATATTCTAGTTGTTTTACTGTCCTTCGTCGGCAGGTTTTTTATAATATACATATGTTTCATTTCAATATCAAATGTTCTCGTCACGATAAGGCTGAAATATTGCCGATGTGACGTTAAATATTAACACACTCACTCACTCGTTTTACGAAGTCATGCAACTACGACATGCCGGTGACCATTTACATTGGTTGGTTTGTGGTTTAACGCCGCACTGAGCAATATTCCAGCTATATCGATTATGTCTGTAAATATTCGAGGCTGGCAATCCAGTGATCAATATCATGACTATTGTTCTACGCAATTGACGGTTTACATAATAGTAAGTGGTTTATATGCTCTGAGACTCACGTGGCCTTGGAGACAAATACATCAAATCATATACACAGTTAGATAGTAATCTACATTAATTAAGTGAAGGCATGATTGACATTTAAACACATAAATTATCCTTACTGGCTGCAGAAATGTATTTGGTAGTCATCTGAATTGAATTCGAAAGGGCAACTCTTCGGGTCAGTGAAGTCAATGAGTCTGGTAGCCTGGTGACATGATATCTCGTATTTTTGAAGTAACTTACTTATATCTCCGAATAAATAGAAATCTTCGAATACGATTATTACTGCCATTATTGCCATGTGAAAAACTTAAACCTAGTGCTCATCTAGTATTGGACTTCCAGGCAGGATTGCTTTGTCTGTGTCTTTAAGCATGTCAGCCTTTGTTCTTTTCTCAACAATACAGGTTTGTCTGTTTTTAAAGGAAAGCAGTCTTGTTCTAAAAGATAATTTGCGTCAATACTTGAAAGGATGAGTCGCAAACATAACTTCCTCTTAAGGGAAATTATCGGAAATCCATTGTTCATTTTACCGAAAATCTTTGTTTTTAGCCAATTTTTAAACCCGGTAGAGGTGGATTGTTTAAGAAAGCATTGATGAAAATATCGCAGGTGATCGATATACCTAGTTTCAGGGAAATGTCAGCTAGCTGGAAATTGTGTGTTACTGTGAACACGGGACACTAGGAATGTGATTTAAACACAAGCAGTGTGATTTATGATCAATGACTCCTACTGTAATTTCGATTTATTCATAATTTTTTTTCATTATTTCAAATTTATTCCAAATAGCGATGTGCTTATTTCGCGATCTGAATACCAATTCATATTTCATGATATCATATATTGCTAAGTTATATTATTCATGATTGTATTCTATTTAGTATGATGTTATATTAATGTCAATAACCCATTTTTCCTATTTACTCTGCAATTTATACCTGTAACAATAACCTATTATTCTGAACAAAAGCACATACAGTATGCATATATTATCTCGCTTCTTTATACACTTTTGAGTTGTATACCAGTTGCCACATACTACACTTAAACAAAACAACTACTGTTGGTATTCGTTCTCGTGTTCGCCAACAGGGTCACCACATCCCGCCCAACGCCGTCGATTTCCGTCATCTCATTCAGAGCAGTTCCGTGACTTGCAGTTTCCATGGCAAACCTAAATTCACACCAAAAATCTCACAATGACATTTACATGTACACTGCACTTGAGGAATACTTTGCATGATTAACCGGCAGCAAAGTTGCATAAAAACACTAAAAAATAGGTACAAAAAAACTGCGATCATGTACTTTAAGTAATATAGTTTATGGATACGTCATAGTTGATAACGATTTACTTGGTGATGGATCAAGTATCAATAATCAATCTGTCCATTCTCGTTTTTTGCTTATCAAACACCATTATGGTAAATACACTTGTGCATTTATATAACTCATTTTATTAAAAACATAATAGCAGCATTCCTTATTACATTACTAAATGAATGATCGGTCAATATTTAGGCTGATAGAAGTATCAACTATTTGTATGAATAAAGGCTAAAACGTACCTGGAACTCTTGTCTATCTATTTCACTTGGTATCGTATGCACCGTGTAGTTTACCAAGTCCAAGGAGGTGTCACTTAAACCTGGAGTAAATATTATCAGAATGATTCAAGTTGCTAATGGACTCCACACATTGTACCCATGTGGAGAATCGAACCCGGATCTTCGGCGTGACGAGCGAAGGCCTGAACCACTAGGTTACCCCACCGCCCCGAATATCCTCTGATGTCAATTGGCAATTATTCAAAGTTCTTAACAGGTGATGAATTTAGAATTAGTTTTAGTCACGATTTGGCTGAAATATTGCCGAGATGTGACTTTAAATCTTAACTCACTCACTCACTCTAACAGGTGATTACTATGACCGTATGTGCTTGTCATACTTCTAGAGCGGCATGATGTGTTCGCCATAAGGGTTAACAATGTCATACTCCCGATGAAATGTTACTTATTGTTATGATCCTACCTAAACGATATTTAGTAGGCAGACCGGAATTAGTATACTGTGTTGGATGTTCATTCTTAAACTGCTGATCGTAGAATATATGTTCGTTTAATTTGTGGCTAGATTATCTAGCATTGCTCATAGCTGAAGGGATGGTGTAAATCCAGCAGGAAGCAAATGTACTGTAAGTCGCCATTGTCCCTTATATCGTGATCTACCTTCATTTGTTGGCAATATATACTTTTTACCTTGTATTATCATCTATAGATCAACTGTTTTAGATTTAATTTCTAGTTTTAAATTCGAATCTGTGATAATCTAGTTATTTTAGTGTCCTTCGTTGACAGGTTTTTACAGTTTACCATTAATTACTATGTATAAAATTAATTGTTCTCGTCACGATATGGCTGAAATATTGCTCACCCACTCACTCACTCACTCTTAAACTGCTGCAAGATCGACGTTTCTATTCCGAGCATTAAAAGATGGTCAATAAAATTATAATAGCTTTTGTTAACCAGCCTGGGGTCAGCATCAACGGATAACAAGACTGCTCGGTGTGGCGTCACTGCACTGTGTCTGAAATGGTGTTCATCTTAAACTGGGACATGGTATCACAGTGAGCTAGCACTAAAATATAAAACATCATTACAAAAAGAGACCCAGCCACGACTGTCGGCATATCCGGTAATAAAACTCACATTAGTCAGACAAATCCCTGTATCAATGCCCGCTTCCCCACCACAGTTAAGCTAGATGCAAATGTTTAATAGTATTGTATTAGGTCACGAACATCTGTCAGTTGAAAGGTTTCTGTCTGCATACAATATACATTTTGAACAATGAAATACGGAATTGATTAGACAGGATGAACCACAAATGACCCATTTTAGATGTTTCATCCGAGAAGATTGGTTCCTAGGTAACAATATTGGTTCCGTGTGGACAAATGCAATTACACTAAATCAACTGTTAGGAACTCATTTCTGAGAGGGTAACTAAAACAAGGTAATGGGACAGGTAGTTTCTTTCCATTACTGCATGATGGTCAGGTCAGCATGGATGAAACGCGTTTTGGTTGCTAGCTATATTGGCTGACAGTTGTATCGACATGTTGATGGGATTCATTGGGTCTGAAGGTGCTGGGAAAAGAAGGTGCGCTGCTTTGCATTAATGCGTGATACCAATAGCTTGGCCTTAGCAAATATTGTTTTCATGTGTTAAACCATGGATTTGTTTAGACGGGTGGGTCAGGATACGATCACCTGTTCGGGATCAATGACATCATCATAAGTTGATCCGAGCTTTCTTATGACTATGGGAAGGGTTTTGTTGTTTTTGTATTGATTGGTATATTTCCTTGTTATTTACAGCTTGAGATCGCTATGTATAATAACATAAATGAATCTAACAATGTAATATAATAACTAGTTCTAGGATTGATTGTTGTCCCCAGCCTCCGTCCGTACGTACGTCCCGAATCTTGTTAACGCGATATCTCGATCATGAACTGTTGTACCCAATATCTTCAATTTTGGCGACAGCCTACACTTTGGGATTACGCAGGTACCAGTCGATTTGGGCGACCTTGACCTTATCTTCAAGGTCACTACGACGTTGCACCTTATATCTTTCATTATGTCGACAGACGTCATTGGGGGATTACGCAAACTCCAGTCGTTTCAGGGTGACCTTGAACTCATTTTCAAGGTCAGTAGGACACTTTTCAAAATCTCGCCCATTGCAATACCCGGACTTCCATGAGTAAAAGGTTGTATTGTCTTTGAAGATTAAGACATAATTTATAGTCACCTGTTTCGAATATAACACATGGTTAAGATATTCAGAAATTTTAGCCTCTGAGCTGAAGAATATATTGCCATTTCTTACAAATTTGATGTCAGGAATTAACATAACGGGTATCAGGGTAGGGTAGGGTAATAGGGGGTGGAGTACCCGGGTAGAAAATTTGGCCCCATACAATCCTAAAACACACTGATACTGACAGTGGATATGTGCATCTGCATCTATACATTCAAATCTACTACATTCCTTGAATATCTTCAGAGTTAGGAGAAGATTCTGAGAAGTGACCATGACTAAAATCAACATCACAAAAAGGTAATATTCTATGTGACCAAAAGATAAAATCAAGCAAATGTGATATATTTTACATTCTTCTTTTTCGGCGGGGGACATTGCCACTGTGTTGGTGAGAACATTTGTTTTGCATCATAATGCAGCTGCAACGTATGTTGAAATTCTGGAGGGGCGGTGGGGTAGCCTAGTGGTTAAAGCGTTGCCTCGTCACGCCGAAGACCCGGGTTCGAATACCCACATGGGAACAATGTGTGAAGCCCATTTCGGGTGTCCCCCGCCGTGATGTTGCTGGAATATTGCTGAAAGCGGCGTAAAACCAAAACTCAGTCAGTCAGTCAGTGAGACAACCTTTTTCTGAAGTTGTTTTTTTCTGAATTTAGTGTCAGTTCTGTTTACTTCAGGTTTCATAACATTTTGAATGTCAGTAGACTCCGACATTTGTTAGACTGGACAAATCTGATTTTGAACGTAAGCGGCGTAAAACCAAACTCAGTCAGTCAGTGAAATTCTGGAAGTTGCTGCAGTGTACTGAACCATGTGGGTCTTCCAGCATTGCTACACTGCCACATTAAAATAGACATAAAAATAACGTTATGGTATACGATTTATTATATTTCAACAGATCCCAAAAACAAAAGCAATCATGTTCAGAAAATAGAAGCTACAAAACTCTTTCAACATCCTGAAAAATATCAGCTTAAAGCGGAGTCGTTGTAAAATGTTGACTATATCATGAGTATATATTAGCTTCAGCAGTATTACAGCTGTACAGTGTTGTTTGTCAACAATCAAGTCTTCGACATGAAACACTAAACGCATATAATGTATGGGAACAGCGCGCAAACGCATTCGAGTGTGTTTATCTTACAATTCTTCCGCGACGTAAAGTGCCTTTTCACGATCAGACACCTACGTTTCTGTTCTGGAAACGTTTCAGAAAAGACACATCTCTTTCCACGTTCAGAAGAAATTTCTGCTAAAAGCAGTGTCGATTGTATAATTGTGTGAATATCATGAGTATATATTTGTTTCAGCAATATTATATGTACACCTTTACACAAAAGAGAGAATAGCATATGATCCTTTTAGAATTGATCACTTTTCTGCCCTCACAGCTGGTCCTGTCGTGCTGCGCAAGTATATTTTTAATTTAGCTTGATGAACATGCTAATACCTCTACGTCACATATGCCTATATATGTTATCTTCCTATAAGGTCATATATGGTGACTTAAGTATTACTGGGGTGTTCCACTGTTCCGAGTAATGTCATACATAATCCCTTAGCTCCCCTTTATCCTTCACTGATGGAATAGTGTATCAGAACTATTCCTGCCATAGATTACATTCAATTCTTTAACACATATGAGCTCAAGAAACGTTCGAACCTTTTGCCTGAACCAAGAATAGTACAGCTCTTGATGATAGTCCCCTGATACCCTGTTGGCCAGACACGTTAGTCATTCAACAAGATAGGAGGCTTTTTGATTAGTTCATACATCTTGTTGCTGTTATCGAGTTAACCCAAGAGCAAATATTCCGTTCCTCTTTCGCTTGATTTAGAGATGGAATTTTACCAATAAGTTTTACCTTCCGCATGATTTGCATCTTTTCTGCGAAAATTTGGGAAATTGTGAACTTAGGACTAGATACAATCAATCACTCCGAACTTTACTGTGGACTTTAAGTCTAAGTAGTGAAGGAATTTACGTAGCAAAAAGATCGATTATAGGCAGATCAGTTACATTTGTGTAACGTTTCGTTTGAAAGTATATACAGGCTAAAATCACACACTGGGCAGTGTTCACAAACAAGTCCTTATTTATCATTTCACCTTCTCCATTCACGATGGCAAACAATCGGATTATAAAACTCACCCGACAAGATCTGTAAAACAAAAACCAGATTCATGCCATTAAGATACCGGAACAAGCAAAAAGGGCGTTCACTGTTCCTTGGTTTTCTCCCTTTTCAATCGACTGCATGTTTGAGGAGACATTCACATAAAATAGTTGTTCCTTGTAATCAAGCATGTCTTTTGATTGACTGATGCCAACCTGCCGGTGCATTAACTTCATACAGTAAGAAACATCATCTCAAGACATCTGTTTCCTCTAACTGGCCTTGTATTGAAGTCTGGTTTATCTGGTGTATCAGTGATAAGTTGTGCCGCCATGGGGGCGTTGGGGGAGGCACCGTTGACCTGTAATCTTCTAACAGAGGGTTGGTATTTCATTGGATTCATTATCACAATGCACTTTACAAAAGGGTACCTTGTTTGACAAAGTGTCTGGAAGTGTGTGTTGTAAAAGTCTTGAAACCATGAGTTGTTACTCACCTCGTAGGGTGAAGTATTTATTGATAGTTCTAGATCTGGTGTTTACGAAGCTTATCTACGCCCATGTGCTTGCGGGAAGGAATAACCCCTTGTCAGACGAAGAGTTTTGTATGATTTGCTTATAAAAATTTAATCACGTGTGTTTGTCAATAGTTTCGAGTGCAATTGCACAATAGGTTTTGTTGTTTTAATAACGTAAAACAGTCTGTTAACATAACATAGATGTATACGTAAACGGTCATCTCGTTTTGATGAAGATTCAAATTATTCTACTTTTACAATTAACAGCTTATTGTTGGACGATAACACGGAGTGCTTCCAGTTTTGAAGTTTAAAACTGTGATGAAACACTTAAACACGTGCCAGGTCCTCAAAAAATAAATGATCATAACCAAGATGGTTCTGGAGCCAGCTGGTAGTGACAGTATCCTGGCAACTCCGGGAGAAGCAACTCTTAACAACAAATTCCAGTCACAACGACTGTATTGCCACCTATCAGAATTGCAATCAATTAATGTGATCCCTTGTAATACACCCAGACTTAATTTGCTGAGTATTGTTAGCACTATACGTTTTAATTTGCAGAACAATTTGATTTGGATTGCAGCTAGCATTAGCAACATTTCGTTTATACAAGGCATGAAGTAAGAGTTATAGCAGCCCAAGTTATCAATTACTACGGTAATATCGATAAATGCCCATTAGTTTTGATTAGGTACAAAAGAGATTTGCAGATTGTCTTTGATCTGGCTGATTCATTTGATGACGATACCTCTTTGAACGTACATCATCTACTTGAAGCTGGTTTGTAGGGATTACCCTTGTAATGAAATCAGATGCTCTGGGGCTCCCATTCTTTATCATTGCACTAAGGTTACCTTAGTGACTTACGATCACCTTAGTGCTTTGTGAAAGGAGGCCCTAGCGTAATTGGTAGAGCAAAAGTAGTAAACATCTGTATTACATATCCTCCCCCTCCCTCTTTAAGCTAACCTGCCCTAAAAAATTACATACCGTTCAAGGTGCGTTAAACTCACCCATTCGCTCACTTACCTTCTACACCACACTTACCTTTGACCCGTACATATATCTACAGCATCTACTCGCCTAGTTATTCGATTCAAAACTTGTCATTCAATGCACCCGTCATCCTTTGTATAATTGTTTTGTGTGATTCGTTTCATTGTTCATCTTTATTGTGTACCATGAACAGTCAAAGTCAGAAAACAACCAGTCCCCATTATCTGATGAAAAAGATGTTTTTTCTATAATGTAAAATTCCGGTGAACAACATATGAATGTATAACTGTAAATCCGTGTTAAACATGTCCTGACTTACAGGTCAATGTTAAATCCCACGCTCAAGACAAATTAGTAGGTATCCATGCACAGCTCGATTAATTTATTGAGATACATGGCTTTGCAGATATGTTTTTCCTGTCTTATTATGACAAACTGATGTGGTCAAGAGAGTTTAAAGCACCTTAATAGGATTTCCGTTGTATCAGGTACTATTTCCTGGAGGATAGGATCTTAGAAACCAAGGCTTATATTAAGTGAAAATCTTTGAATCGAGCAACGATCTCAGGATCATGACATTGAAAGTGCAGCATGCCTGTTGTCTCTGTCCAGGCCGCTCGTCCCTCTTTGAGACCTGTATTGATGTATTTAAGTCTCATTACTCCAAATGTGCCTGTTAGTGTATGGGAATGGTGCCATTTCCACAGTCACTGCACATCCTAGACCTATATATTTTCAGGGTATAACCGTTGAATTTCATTTTTTGAGGATCTGTTCTCAGATTATCGTTTCGGAATAGATGTTTTTAGCAAAAATGAATAGAAGCGAGCTTACCACTGTCATCCTTTCGACAGCGTTCTTGGTGGGAATGTTTCGCAACCAGTGAGATGATTTGCGAAGGGTAACACTGATAGTACAGGAGACGCTAACAATTGGTCATCCATAAACCTTTGTTAAAGACGTCGGAATCGGGCTTAAATAGACAACTTCTAATGATGATGGAACTTTGCTGCTATTACTTTCATTCAAAATGTGCAATTATTTAACGAAACTTTCGAGTTATTATTATTGTGAAAGTGAAATTGTTCCTTCTGGCATCTCTTTACATTCACGTAGACATCCTAGATACGTATGTTTTGGACAGTAGTGTAAGACACATGAATATTGAACAATTACAGAAAGAGAAAGTGATCACTCTGAATATAGTCTCTTTGACAAACATTTCTGAAACGTCATCGTCAGAGAAATGGAGTCAGTGAGTGAATTTAGTTTTACGTCTCTTTTAGCAATACTCCTGCAATATCACGGCGGGGAACACCAGAATAGGCTTCACACATTGTACCCATGTTGGGAATCGAACCCGGGTCTTCGGAGTGACTAGCGAACGCTTTAATCACAAGGCTACCCCACCGCCCTGTCAGAGAAATGGAAGTGTCTATTTGACATTATTTTTGTATAGACACTTAGCAGCTTCGGTCAACCAAGAACATTTCTAAATCATACACAGAGAACATGTTAGCCTTTTGCGCATTAACATCCATACACTCCATGTTGTAGAAGGATGACGGTCCACTTCACGTCAAGACTCAACTCTCTGGTATTAATGATAACGTTCTCAAGAATCTGATAAATTCCTGGTTTCCCTGAGTTGTTTCTTTAATCATTGGTTCAAAGTGCCAGTGTTCATGAGCTAACCTGCAATTTCCGTAAGACGTTTGGATAATCACCCAGAATGCTTCAAAGGGTTTCTCAATTCCCTGTGTCTAACGGAGAGCAGAAAACATCGCCTGCCAAACCCAGTCAATAATAGGTCGAAATTGATACTTATCTGGTCAAGAAGTATCGAAGGTTAGAGAAGCTAAAGGCCTTGAGGATAAGCCGCTTGGTCGACTTTTACAGGGTGTATTCCTGGGCGCGTTTGCTGATGTCACTACAGTCGTGATTGATACTTTTATCTTCCTGTCCTCAGATGACTTCAGTTGCCATGGGAGTATTTCGTTACTACTAGTAATCATGCCTTAGCTCTCCTTTGTCCTTCACTGATGTAGTAGTGTTGTCAGAGTCATTTCTGTGAGATGTAACATTACCTTACTTAACATTATCTACAAACACAAGTAATATATACGTTCGAACCCTTTGCCCATACAAGATTAGTTCAGCCTCCTGGTGGTAGTGGTACTCTGAGTCCTTACTCTTTCAACAGGACTTGATACCTGTTGATTAGCTCATATAACGTCTTGCTGTTATCAAGCTAGCCATAGAGAAAATATTTCATTCCTCTTACGCTTGACTTTAAGATGGAAGGTTACCAATAAGTGACGTTTGTATCATCCCATTAGCATCTGTTCTGTGACAACTCGGGAAATAAAACAACTGATTAGAAATGGACGTTTGGAAAATGGATTGGTGCAGCATTAAAACATTGGACTCCAAACAACAAGGACCTATTGTTTTAATGCTGTGGAGGAACGGATACTCTGATTTTACTCATAACTATGTTGTACAGAAACATGATCATACGATGGGATTGCTTAATGATAAATTGTTTCTGTCTTACTGAGGACACATGGCTCAAACTTTGTTGACTGGCAATAAGGCCCTTCTGTGAACCTCTGGGAGGGTTCGATCCCCGACCGCGTCATACCAAAAGACGTTAAAATATGGTACTTTTTGGTGCCTGCCTGGCGCTCGGCATTAATGGCTACAACAAGGACTGGTCGGCTCGGAGTCAGTATAATGTGTCTCAGTGGGGTATTCATGCTTCACTGCGGCATGGTATCTCAGTGGGCTAACACTATAAAACCAGCTTCAGTCTGGGCTAGTACAAGCAGCCGCACATACACATACACGCGCATGCACGTCGTAATATGAGCGAAATATTCTCAAGTACGACGTGAAACCCAATTTCACCTCACCTCACCTGTGCACCTCTGGCATTGACGATAATGAGGTATTTTTTGGAAAGAATTTCGTGAAAGATCAATAAAAACAGCTGACAGTAAATATATTACTAAGTGTATTATTTTACCGAAACATCAAACACATATGTTTCAGTCTACAAAAGCACTAGCTTTTCAAATCAATTCTTTCATGAACACTTGTCATCTCTGTAACAAAGATGGAGGATTCTGTAAATTCATCCACTCCGATATCGAATTGTTTTCTTTAGTTTGGTGCAGCGAGGTAATTTGCTATAGAGGAAAAAAAGGAGATTATAAGTAGATCAGTTACGTCTGTGTTGTGTTATATGTGAAAGTTTAAACCGTCTGTAAAATCACACATTGAACGGAACAAGAACACATTTCACAAACAAGCTCTTATTGACCATTTCAAATGGAAACTTCTCCGCTCACCAGATAAGATCGTTAAAGGAAACCCCCGATTCATTTCATTAGGATACTGGAGCAAGGGAAAAGTGTCATCACTGTTTCAGGGTTGTCTCAGTTTCTCCGTTTTCAGGCACTCCTCGCTTGAAGAGACATTAACAGTAAATAGTTGTTCCTTGCAATCAAGCATGTGTATTAGCTTCATACAATAAAAAGCGTTCTGACAGTGTACGTGTTTCTGCTTACAGGCCTTGAGTAACAGTGTGATTTATCTGGTGTATCAGTGATAGGACATATTCTGTATAACACTTAAAGCCCCGGTTCATGTGCTCAAGGCAATGGAATAAGGGAAAAGGGTCTTCACTGTTTATGTTTTCTGGAGTTTCCATGTTTCTCATTCTTCAGGCGACTACCCGTTTGGGATACAGGCAATGGAACAAGGGAAAAGGGGAAACATTAACAGTGATTAGTTGTTCCTTGTAATCAAGCCTGCCTATTGCTTGTCTTAACCCCACATGTCCGTGTATTAGCTTCAAATGCGTTTTTATTATCTAACTGGCCTTGTGTTTATCTTGTGTATTAATGACATCGTGTGCCGCCAAGGGGAAGTTGGGGGTGGCAAGGTGGACCTGTAACCTTCTGACAGACGGTTGGGATTGCATCGGATTCATTATCACCATGCGCTCTTCTAAATGGTACGTTGTTTGTCTCTGGAAGGGTGCGGTGTAACAGTCTTGACTCCGTGAGCTGATGCTCACGTTGTGTGATGAAATGTTTATTGACGTTTCGTGTGTTCACGAAGGATTTCAATGCGTCCGTGTTAAGGAAAATAAATTCTTCATTGATAGTTGAAGATTTCTGCAAGATTTGTTTGGTATCAATCTAATCAAGGTATTTGTGAATGTTCTGAGGACAAATACATAATACATTTGTTTGTTTTAATAAAGTCATACAATCTGTTGACACAACATAGGCGTGTAGGGAAGAGTGATGGACATATGCAAGGTGGGTGACGTGTTTGATGATCAACACGTAACAACTAAATTTTGGATGATGAAATTAAGTGTCCCATGTAATGAAACATTTGAGCAGTGGCCGAGTTGGTTTATTGGATGGTTGTGTAAGGTCTAGCTATATCGCGGCAGTCTGTAAATTCACTCCAGTGATGAACAGCATGAGCATCGATATACGAATTGGGATACGATGACACGTGTCAACCAAGCCAACGATTCTGACCACCCGATTTCTTTAGTTGCTGAAGACCAATTCTAACCCGGATCTTTTAACGGGTCGCATGGGCCAGGGAAATTATCATAACCAATGAGGTTCTGGAGCAAGTGATTACAGTATCCTGGCAACTCTAGGGAAAGCAATTCTTAATAGCACATTTCAGTCACGACGACAGTATCGTCCTCAGTCACTTATCTGAAATACGTCTTCTAATCATTCAATGTGCCTTCTAATTTGAATACACCCAAATATAATTTGCTAAGTAATATTACGACTATGAGTTGGCAGTTGTGGGAAAAGTCGATCAGGAATGCAGCCAGCATCAGCAAAATGTCGTTTTTCAATGTATGAAGTAACTCTTATCGAAGCCTAAATTACTTCGGTATTATCGTTACAAGCCCATTAGTTTTGATTAGGTAGGATAGAGATCTGCTTTGATTTAGATGATACCTCATTGAACATACACTATCTACTTGAGCTCATGGTTTGCAGGGATTATCCTTGTAATTGTGCTTCAAGAAATCTGAAAATACTGTTCAAAGGTGCGTTAAACTCACTCACTCAATGGAACGTTTTTGAGATGCCGATGCTATTGAAGCATGTTCAATTCTTGTTTCGTGTCTTTTCAGTGTATTTGCACACTTGAAATGCACAGTAGCATCGGTCAAGTTGTTACCTTCCACACCTCATTTACCTCTGACCTTCACGTAAATCTACAGTTTAAGTCACCTTTAACAGGAGTTCCGTCAAATCACGGGGTTTCAGCTGAAATTGCTACTTTGGTTAAATTTCCTGGAGGATAGGTTTGAAGATGAGAAAGGAAGCGGAGGAACAGGTCATGACAGATGAAGATTTCTGTATGTCTGCTAAAAAAATCGGATCAAGTGTATTTGTCAATAGGTGTGAGGACAATTATACATGAACTGTTTTATTTATTTTTTTAAGCTTTCACGGTAGCTTAAAAACTTCAGTCATGACGACTGTGTCGCCCTCAGTCACTTATCGGAAATGCAACAATCGATGTGTCTTCTAGTTTAAATTCACCAGAATATCATTTTCTGAGCATTACGTTCACGGCTGAGTTTATATAAATGGGAAAATTTGATCTGAAGTCCAATAAGTATGAGTAAAGCTTTGTTTCATTCAAAGCATGAAGTAAGGCTTATCGAAGTGTAGCTTATGAATTATTAGAGTATTATCGATAAAGACCCAGATTAAATTTAATTAGATTTAATTAGAGAGGAAAGCGGTTTTGCTGTTCTATTTTTATCTGGAAGACTCATTTGATGACGTACCTCATTGCACATATATCATCTACTTTCATCTGATGGTGTGCATGGATTATCATTGTAATGGTGTCCGCACAAGTCGGAGCAGGGGTCACTGACTCATCTAAGGCAGCGAGATTGGCAATGCCAAGTGGTAAACGCCTGTATTAAATTTCCTTCCTCTTGAAGCTGACTTGCCGTGACATAACTGAAATACTGGTGCGCTAATCTCTCACTCACTCACTCACTGGAATATTCTTAAATGCCAATGTTATTGAATCATGGCAGTCACATCGGCCATGTTAATCCTTGTGTGTATGTTTTTACCTTCTATACCTCATTTAGTTTTGATCCTTACCTAAATCCATAGTTTAGAGCACCTTTAACAGGTTTCCCGTCATATCATGGTGTCTTAGCAGAAATTGCTACTTCCTGGGGGATAGGTTTGAAGAAACCAAACATTATATTTATGGTGAACCTTTGAATCGAACAACGATCTCAGGATCATTGAAAGTGATGCAGGCCTCTTGTCTCTGACACTTTTCTCTCTTTGAGAACTGCTGTAGTCGACGTGATATTTTTCCTGATCATTGTCCCAGTATCGGCTCGAGGGAAAAGTATTGATGTATTTTAGCTCCCCGTATTCCACCAAATGTGCTTAATAGTATATGAGAATATAGCCATTAACACAGTCATGGCACATCCTAGACCTCTAAATTCTCAGGATGGAACCTTAGATTGCAATTAGTTAGTGATGTTTATTTAAATTACCATGGGGCTTCAAGCCATAGAAACTAATCTAACAAAACATGTCCATGAGCATAAAGATCATCTTATAAATGTCTGTTGTACGATTCCGACCGTATCATAAGCATGTGGGTTTTGTTCACGGTGGTAAAGTGAGGTTAAAAGGATCAACCCCAACATTGGTGGCTACCATCACAAACACATGCACCGGAAAGTCAATTGTTCACCTGAAAGCACAATAACATAAGCTACAGAACATAAGCATTTAATGATTCCCGAAGGACCCTTCCGCGGCAAGATTGACCAACAAGTTTCTGTGGCTTCAGTGTACCTCACACTAAACACACATTACATTTGATGTCTCCTTGAAATATCGCTGTTAAATAACGCTGTTAAATAACGCTGTTAAGATTAGAGAGGAATCTTGCCTTTTTAGCAAATTCTTTGACACGGTTCATTGACCGCGCCTGTGTTTGAAAGTTTTGGCCAAACAAAAACATTTCTAAATCATACAAAGGAACATTTTGCAATAATAGTAATTCACTCCATCCTGTGGAAAAGCGAAGGTCCACTTCACGTCAAAACTCAGCACTCTGCCATTAAGCTTAACGTTTTCAAGAATCTGATACATTCTTCGTCACCTTGAGCTGTTTCTTTAATCATTGGTTCAAAGTGCCGGCGCTCAAGACCCAACCTGCAATTTCCGTAAGACCTTTGGATAACTACCAAGGATGCTTCAAAGCGCTCCTCGATTCCCTGTGTCTAGCGGAGAGGAGGAAGCACCACTTGGTAGAACTAGTCAGTAATAGGTCTAAATTGATACTTATCTGGTCAAGTAGTATAAAAGATTAGAGCAGCTAAAGGTCTTGAGGATAAGCCGCTTGGGCGACTTTTACAGGGTGTATTATTGGCCGCCATTGCTAATGTTACTACGGTGTTGATGAATAACGTGAAGTAGATCTGGACGTAATTAAGTCCCCAGGGAGGCTTCAACCGTCTCGAGCCAAATGCAGTTTCCACAAGCCGGCATTCTGAGCAGTTTGAAAGTGTTGGTATCTGTGACATGTCCGATGCTACATCAAATCTCTGACAGACAATGCTTTATATTTGAAATCTCTCTCCACCTCCGTCCCGAAACTGTATCCATATTACACGTGATAATACCTCTACGTCACACGTATTGTATCCTCCGCGTCACGTCCTCAGGTGACCTCAGTGGCCATGGGAGTGTTCCACTACTCTGAGTAACGTCATACATCATCCCTCAGCTCCCTTTTGTCCTTCGTTGATAGAGTAGTATGTCAGAGTTATTTCTGTGATATATTTCATTACATTGCTTAACAGTATCTACAATATAAGTACAGGAAACGAACCCTTTGCTCTAACGAGATAAGTGATGGTAGCCTGATACCCTGTCTGTCGGACAGATACGTTACTCTTTCAACTGGACTTGATACGTGTTGATTAGCTCATACGTCTTGTTGCTGTTATCAAGTTAGTCCCAGAGAAAATATTAAGTTTCCTCTTTCGTTTGAATCAAAGATGAAAGGTTACTAATAACTGACATTTACGTTGTACCATTAGAATTATGAATCTTTTCTGCGAAAATTGTGAATTTATGATGAGAAACGAGTGCTTAGAAACTTAATTGGTGCATTTAAAATGCATTGCGTTTGCAACAGATGGAAGGTGGGGCTTTTATATTCTTCTGATACGTTCACTGCATTGTGGACATCTCCCATTAACAAGACCTCGTGACTGTTTTGATGGATGCTTGGTTATCAGTCTACAAGGACTCGTGGTGTCAATTCTTGCTTGCCGGGTGTATTGCCGACTGTCGCCCAAGTCTCGCGGTAGAAGATGGGCTGATTTGACATATTATCACATAGATAAAGAGGCGTGACCTTTCCTCGGGGATAGATGAACGAAGTGTATAGGATGGGATTGCAATATAACAAATGTATTCTGACCCATTGAGGTCACATGACTCTAACGTCGATGACTTACGATAAAGAACCTCAATGGTCCTCTGACAATGATGATAGTGAGGTATTCTACTTAAGCGAAGTTCTATGAAAGACCAATAAAACAGCTGACAGTAATCGTTTTGCTAACTGTATTGGTTTACCCAAAAAAGTCGAGTACAGAAAAAAAGCTTACTTTCTATTCTCCGGGGATATTCAACGTGTCAATAAGTGTGTGAATCAAGTTGAAACTGCCATAATACATCTTGTTTCTCATACTACTTCAAATGCACAGGGAGCTGTGCGGTAGGGGTTAAGGTGTTGGCTGTCCCTAGTATATGGTGATCAACCTTCAGTTGTTGGTGATCTATAGCCCGTTTTTTATATTGTTCTGTTGTCTCTTGTGATTTATTTTTATGATAGCGTACTGGTTTTAAATTAAAAGCTGTGATAATCTAGTATTTTTACTGTCCTTCTATGACAGGATTTTACGTTCTAAATTTATTGATTTTAATATTGCTATTAATTAAATTGTTCTCGTCACGATATGGCTGCAATATTGCCGATGTGACGCTAAATATTAACTCACTCACTCAGTCACTCACTAAAGTGTTGGCTCGCACGTCGAGGACCAGGTTTCGATTCCCCACACGGGTACAATGTGTGAAGCCCATTTCCGGTGCCCTCCTCTGTGATATTGCTGGAATCTTACTAACAGCGGTGTAAATCTAAAGTTTAACTCACTCAAATACAAAATTCTTTTTGCATAAGGGCCGTTAAGCAACTTTGCCGTATGGTATTTTTGTTGGAGATGTTATCGCTAATAATTATATGAAATATGTGTTTCTGCCATATGTTACAGTCTTTTCTAAGGCAATGCTTTTGTGAATACCAGTAACCTCTGTAACTTATATAAAGGATTGGCTTTAGTAAACACGCTATTTTTCTTCACGCTTCAAGTACACATCTAATTACCTACCTCAGCATTTATCTCCCTGCATTTGGTGAAATAATACCATTTTGAAAATAATATTGTTAGTTTGAACCATTAGTGTGGAATGTTTGTTAAATAGTTATATGATGTACCTATCAATAATATGGACCATTTTCGGCATGTGTCCATATTGCCCATCCGGGCCAAGATATGTACATCGGCAAAATCAACCCTAGGGCCGAAAATCCATATATTGCCCTGCTACTAAACTGGTACGTAATGAATACGCGCAAATGTTCGAAACTTCGATCGACGGAGCCTAGTTTATACTAGAGTTACGTCCCTTGGTGTGGTATATGATCTTAAGGTTATGGCATGACAGTTTCACTTTCGAAAGTCATATCAGCCCTCGGGCTGCCATGTAATAACCTCTTAATATCGCACAGACCATGCATCACAAACGTTTCCCGTAACAACCACCAACATGGTGCAGCAAGTGCAGCAAGGTGTTGGCTGCTTACCGCCTCATTTAAGCCAGTCCCAGTTCGTGTATCAGCCTACATAGCGACCAACATATGTAAATTCAATTACTCCGATATCGCGTTGTGATCGTGAAGTAATTTACCGAAGAGCATAAACAGCGGATTATATTATGTTCAGTTATGTTTGTTTCACGTTACGTGTGAAAGTTTAAACATATCGTAAAATCACACACTGGGCGGTACATGAACACATTTCACAAACAAGCCCTTATTAACCATTTCAAATGGAACTCAGACATCAAGAAGTCGTCCGAGACAAATCACCCGGCAAGATCTGTCTAACAAAGCCCCGATTCATGTGATCAAGACAGTGGAACAAGGAATAAGGGTCTTCACTGTTTCTGGGATATCCAGGTTTCTCCTTTTTCAGGCGACTCCCCGTTTGAGGAGACATCAACAGGAAATAGCTGTTCCTTGTAATCAAGTATATTTATCGCTTGGCTGAACCCTACCTGTCCGTGTATTAGCTTCATACAGAATAAAACATTCTCTCAACACATGTGTTTCTTCTAACAGGCCTTGAGTAACAGCGGTGTTTGTCTTGTGTATTAATGATAGGTTGTGTCGCCATGGGGGCGCTCTGGTGGCAAGGTTAACGTGTAATCTTTTGACAGACGGTTTGGATTGCATCGGGTTGGTATCAGCATGTGCTCTACTAAATGGTAACTTGTTTGTCAAGGTGTCTGGGATGGTGTGTGTAAACGTCTTGTGGCCATGAGCTGATACTCACGTTCTGTGATGTAGTTTGTTTACCTTAACTTGTTCAATAGGGAATGACAAGTGTTTATGGATGATCAACTTCTCATTGTACAATTACGACGTTTCGGTATAGATGCTTATATTGTATTTGAAAACGGTGTAAGCATCTATACCCACACGTCGCAATTGTAAAATAAAGAAGTTGATCATCCATAAACATTTGTCATTCCTATTGCTTACAACTTCTGGAATGCCTATCAAACTGTTTTCAGTGGGTATGTGAATGGACAGATACAGATCTTCACATTATGTGACTGCTATGGGCATACGTGGCGATGGTCTTGATAAACAATACAGAAGTAATGTCGTTGATTTAATCAATTACATACATACTTGTTAACACAATATGGAAGTACGGGGAAGAATTGCAGGTATATCTTGACAAAGTTGGGGTATCTTGGCTATTCTGGGTCTCGAGCAAATGGTCACAATATCCTGGCACCCCAGGGGATGGAACCCGTTAAAGCGAATTACGACGTTTTAGAAGACTGCGTCGTCTGTGCTTGCAGCCATTGTTAGAAATGCAGTTCCTGTATATTTCCTGTATTTATAACATATCCCAATATATGTCTCGTAATCGATAACCCCCACGTTTACGAGTCTCTTAAAAGGGGTAGTCAAATTACAAGCATTAGCAAAATGCCGCTTACACTAAGTATAAAATATGGCCTATCGGAACCTGACATGAATTACTGTCGACAGAGACCATATATCTATTATATGGTCACTGCTGTCGATAAAGGGTCCATTTGTTACTATGAGGTTGATGATTTGCTATTTGATCACGATACCTCGTTTGACATTACGTCATCAATTTGGCAGGGATTATCCTTGTGTAGCCGGGCGCGGTGTGTAATGTCCAGCCACTGGGCTGCTAGTCATAACAAGAACAGTTCTTCAGATGAAGGATGAAGTTTATTTGCAAAGTTGGGAGGAAGGCTGAAAAGAGAGAACCTCCTTCCTATAAGATTTCATGCAGAATGTATAATTTAAGCCAAATAGTTTAAATGGCTGAAGCACATGGTTGAAGACCATGTGCTCAGTCAGAGTAACTGGTAATATGCAGTAACTGGTAATATGCAGTAACTGGTAAATATTTAGAAAAATGTATGAAATAATATTGTAATTAAATATGTTTTACAGTTATGAAGTTGTGAGATACCCTCTAATGAATAGTATTTATTTACAGAACAAAGTACAGAAAGATAAGAATATTGAAATCTTTCTCACATGAGAAGAGAGAACCTCCCTCCTATAAGAGTTCATGCAGAATGCACGAGGAGGGCAGGTGAGAAAGGAAGTTCAGAGAGGGGGGACCAAAAGGCCAATCAGAATAAAGGTAGCATCTGACAGGTGTCAAAGGAAGTCAGATGCTGGACAGGTATATTAGGTGGTGGAAGTGTCTTAAAAAAAGAGAAGGGGAAGTCCAGGTGAAGCTGGAGAACTCAGAGGCTGCTAGGGGTATTGAAGATTGAGGATGTTAGTGGGCTGACATTCAACTGCAGACAAGGACATCTTATAATGCAAATAGCATGAAATGATGATGATGATGATGATGCTGATAATGTGGATGACAATATGTATATATAAATGTATATGACAATACTGTGTGCCCGCGTAATCTAAGTCTCAATGTATGTGAAAATATTTAATGTGTGAAGCTTACTACAGTTTGCGCTTTTCTTCCGGAATCAGCTGATCGCCGAGACATAACGGGCATACTTTCATCAACAGCATTAGACCCAAATTGTCTTTTGCACTCTTTTCAGCATGTTCTGTGTGAACAAGGAAATCACAATGGCGCAGGCTATTTCTCACCTGCTCTTTATTTTATCTTTTTCCTCGTTTACATGAATCTTTGATAAGTGTCAGCCTCTGCACAAATACCCAGGAATATAATGAATTATGAAAATATGAATGCGCCACGGGACATAAGTCAGATTCCGATAAATTGTCTTTACATAATTAGGTTGATGGCGAACTGCAAACGTCATGTGTAACATTTGAACTCGCACATGAATTGATGACAGGGATATTTTTCAGGATTTCCATTTAACCCGAGTGTAGCCCTTCTTGTAATGTTCCAAAGTAATACGTTATTGTTGACGTACATTGTATCCAATACAACAGAGTTTAACTGTACAGGAGGTTCAACTAATGTATTTTCTACCCTGTAAGGAGAGGTACATGGTGATATATAACCACATAGGGGTGTGATGGATCGAGTGTCTGCACATACCGGAAGGGGGCCGGGGGGTAGCCTAGTGGGCAAAGCGTTCGCTCGTCACTCCGAAGGCCCGGGTTGGATTCCCCACATGGGTAAACTGTGTGAAGCCCATTTCTGGTGTTCCCCGCCGTGATATTGCTGGAATATTGCTAAAAGCGGCGTAAAATCAAACTCACTCACTCACTCACTCACTCACATATCGGAAGGTCCGTAGTTCGATTCCGAGTCTGGAAGACGTCATGGCAGAATAGTTACTGATGCCTATATATAATTTGTATATGGCGTTAAAAAGTTGAAAATTACTTTCTTTCTTGCAGATACCCAATGTGGACAATTCAAGGTATTTGACAAGTCTGGCAATGACCATGCGTGACGACCTCACAGAGTTCAACGTGCATGGTGCAAGACACTGGATTACATTCATCCCATCTCTGTTTGTTTTCCGATAACTGACCATATTATTTTCATCGTTCTGGAAATTGTATGAGCATTGTACAAGGAGAGCACAACATCAGTACATCCTTTCAACTTTGTACGGAAGACGATATCAATATTGTGAAAGTGGCGTACAACACAAGTGACGTACAATACAAGTACATCAGTGTGCCATTGTACTAAGGAGTGTATCAACATTGTGCAAGCGGAGTACAACACCGTGCACCATTAGTATATCGTTGTAGTGAGGATAGTACCAGTATTAAGCAAGGAAAGTACAACGGAGGTCCGTCAGAGGAGTAGTACTATTGCTCAATGAACGTATAACACCAGTTACTGTATGTAGGTCCTACAGGGGGAAACAATATTGTGCAAGTGGGGTACACAATCTAACGATCGCACTACAATATTAAGGTGAAGGATAGTGTCAACGTGTAATGGGGGTAGGTTTAAAGTCGCGCGGTAAATAACATGAAAACATCCTCCCCTCAATTCCTCAAATTCAAGTGTTTTGCAATTACATGGAATGCGTCCTACAGCTATAAAAGCAAAATACACTTTATACATCAACCAGTAAATAGAACGAAATATTTCTGAACAAACCCCTTATAACGCAATCAAACAGCATGCACATTTCTTAGAGTTCATAAAATAACTTATATATGATTACCGCCCTTGGGTCAAGGCTGAGGCTAGAAAAGGTGAGATAACTCTTTGATAAAGGTAACTACTTGGTGTATTATCTGTGATGGTTTATCTTTCTATATACAACTCCTCTAAAGATAACTTTAAGTTTGGAGATGAGAGGAATTCACTTAATGAATAAATCGAAATGGCTTTGATGGATAGTATGTTTTAATAAACTTTATCAAAGAAAATCAGATACAAGGGAGCCACCGTAAAGAAAATTTCAACATGGTTGCCCTCGACAGATACACTCTCGCATAAATGTAATGGATTAATGTTTTATTTCGAATGGGTCAGATGACATTTTGTCAAGCTCATAAACTCACATTTTTCGAAATTGCCAATAAAATCGCAACGACCGAGAAGATTTGAATGTGCTTGTAATTTGTTGAAGTTCTTTCTTCAGGATGAAACCTTGCCTTCGAAATATGAACAATTCGTCTTCATAGGAGTTTGATAAAAAGGGTATTGTGTTATATTGTATTACCAACCTCCGCCCTTGAAACACTTAATGATAGTTGCAAATCCATGTGCACTTTGTAAAGTTAGGTTCCACAATTTGCAGGATTGCCAAAGAGAGGCTATTTCAGGAATCAGTGTCGACATGAGGGGGATGAGTTGAGACTAGGAGCGGGAATCACATACTCACGGCTCCGAAATAAACGCCAAACACCAAGAAAAAAACTATAAATATACACGTAATTCGCTCGGCGGTGTAAATTCAACAAACCTTTTACCACAGGGGATCATTGGATTATCCGTAATTGTTATTACAAACATCATCAAAGGAAACAATCCCGTAAACATTGGCAAGTCAGGGTACCACCAGTAGTGAGCGATGATCAATACTGTATATGTTCGATCGGAATTGCTTGAAGGAAAATTCTTTGGCACACGTGTGTCTGAAACCAATTCATAGATCTCTCACTGGAAACACGTGGTACGCCACACAAGCCTTCGGCAATATAGAGGGAGACTGCAAAAGCTAAGTGTGTGTGGATGGTGCCTTTGGGGATATGGGCCCAGGTACCTCTGGGGTGTAAGCATTGAAGCTGGAATGTGGAAACATACGTCAACTTTACTTACGTCATGTGTTCCCAAGTGTCAGCGTGACGGTGGAAACTGTGTCTCGCCCATACTCGTGTGACACCCGATGTGGAGATACACCTATTCAGAGACAACACAAACCATTAGGTAATGAACGAAAACAGGAGAGATGGCTTTTGTTCGCTTACTCGTGGTGGCCTCATGGACCCAGGCTATCCTAACTGTTGATGCCGAGGTAAGTACTGCATTTGGCTCGTTTGCTTAATCATGTTTTGCTTTACAGACAATGCTGTTTTCTTTGGATAGATATTATACAATATGCCATGACAGTCTCGGTGCTGTGCGATGATGAATTGTGTTCATCAGCTGTATATACACGCTAGTTGCTGGTTCGAATCCCAGATTCGTAAGTTTCTTGATAGCCATTACGGACACCGGAATCAGGTCATCGGCTCGTTCTTTTTAGACAGATTATTTTCCCTGGTTATCGTATCCAGTATTCAGCTCTCTCCCTTACTCTCTTTGCCTCTATCTGTCCATCTCTAGCTGACTCTGTTTCTCGCAGCCTTGTTTCTCTCTGTCCGTCTATCTGTCTGTCTGTCTCCCTCTCTCTCTCTCTCTCTCTCTCTCTCTCTCTCTCTCTCTCTCTCTCTCCCCACAGTCTCTCTCTCTCTCTCTCTCTCTCTCTCTCTCTCTCTCTCTCTCTGTCTTTCTCTCTCCTGTCACTCTCTCCTCTCTCTCCTCTCTCTCCTCTCTCTCTCTCTCTCTCTCTCTCTCTCTCTCTCTCTTCTCTTCTGTCTCTTTCTTTCTCTCTGTCTCTTCTCATCCACTGTCCCTCTCTCTCTCTTACTCTCACCTCTCTCTCGTCCTCTCTCTCATTCTCTCGGTGTGACGATAAATTTTAACTCACTCATTCTCTCGGTCACTCTCTCATCCTCCCCCTCTCTCTCTCTCTCTCTCTCTTTCTCTTTTTCTGTATGTCTTTCTCATCCACTCTCCCTCCTCACTCTTCTACTCTCACTCTCTCTCTCTCTCTCTCTCTCTCTCTCTCTCTCTCTCTCTCTCTCTCTCTCTCTCTCTCTCTCTCTCTCTCTTCTGTCCTCTCTCTTCTCTCTCGCTTCTGTCTCTTTCTCTTTTTCTGTATGTCTTTCTCATCCACTGTCCCTCTCACTCTCTTACTCTCACTCTCTCGTCCTCCTCTCATTCGCTCTGTCACTCGATCATCTCAGATTTTTGCTATGCTGTGTGCCAGGCGTACTCAGATGCAAATGAATACAGTGAAACTACATACATGTGTGTTTTAGAAAAGATTCCTGAACCTCTGAAGTAAATCGTTCGAACCGACGTCGTAACATGACGTCACCCGAGTCGTCAAATTACGTTAAATAATTCCCAGGGACTGTTTATAGCTCTGTAACACTAGCGTTATGATCTCCATTAGCTATGCTGATCCGTATCTTCTCTGAACGACGTTGGAGTATGACGTTCACCAGTCATCAAATTATGTTGCAATAAAACCAGGGATTGTTTGTGGAATTGTGACATAAGTTCCGTGGTCATCCTTAGCTATAAAGTGTATTGGTCTTGCCGATGCTACGTTAAACATTAACTCACCTTACCTCACCTCACCTTATCTCACCTCACCTCGCCCTACCCCTCCACCCTCCCCTAAACCCCTCCCCGTTCAACCTCACTTCACCACCCCACCCATCACCCACCCCACCCACCCTTCACCCCACCTCGCCTCGCCTCGCCTCACCTCACCCCTCACCTCACCTCCTCACCTCACCCCACCCGGGGGGTTAGCCCAGGGGTTAAAGCGTTGGCTCGTCACGCCGAAGACCCGGGTTTGAATCCCCACATGGGTACAATTTGTGAAGCCCATTTCTGGTGTCCCCCGCCGTGATGTTGCTGGAATATTGCTAAAAGCGGCGTAAAACCAAATTCAGTAAGTCAGTCACCCCACCCCCCCCGCCCTGCCCCACCTCGCCCCGCCTCGACTAGCCTCGCCTCACTAATGCATATCCTGTCGGCATCTATTATTCAATAATTTGACATATATAGTACTGGAGTATCCGGACATATCGTGTGATGATTCTGTCGAAGGAAAACATATATGTTATCTTATGGGGTGAGACTATTACAAAATATTTTAAAAACGTAGCTTCCGGCGGAGGAAGGTTGAACATCAGGGGCTGAAACGTCAGACGTCAGAGGTTTCACTTGTAGAGGCCTGTTCTGAAGGGGTTCTCACTTTGGCGGACTAAAATCAGAAGTTCGAACTTCAGATTGTAGTACTGTCGATCAAAAGAAAGCATACAAGGGCTTGAGCTGCTTGTGTAAAGAAAATGAGAAAGTGTACCCATTGGTTAGCGCAATTACTCATTGTACAACACTTGTGATCAATTACCAGAACCAATCTAACACATCTGGGGTTATATGTGGTATTTGCCACTAGACCATGTGATGAAATTCTGATTAAACAGCTTCTGAACGCGTAGCACCTCTGTGATCTCATCAGTGCATTGTTTGCCTTCCGTGGACGTCAAGGTCTGGACACCTGATGACGTCATTGTGTGGCACCATTGGTCAAATATCGCGCGCACTTGCAACTTCAATGTGTTCCGTTGTCTTATCTGATGATTTAAGATATGTTCTGTTTATGAATGACCGATTGCACAACACGGGTAGTGATATTGAGAATGCCGTGGATTGTTCAATTGTGTGGAACCTGGACTTGTCTGATTGGGACATTATCATCTGTGAAAACCTTAAAATACATTTAGACCTATCAAATTTTAATGGTATTATGTTTGTTATTTTAAGTGATGGCTAAATTTGAGTACAATCACCAACGGCTGAAGGGATGGTGTAAAACCAGTTGCGGTACATGCAGGTAGCAAATGTACTGTGAGTCTCTAGTATGGTGATCTACCTTCAGTTGCTGGTGATCTATAGCTCGTTGTAATATTGTATTGTCTCCAATAGTTATGATACTTTAGGGTTGTATTATATATCTATATATCTGTGGTATTCTAGTTCGTTTACTGCCCTGTGTAGACAGGTTTCTATAATCTAATTTGATGTATATAACTTGTTTTTGTCAACACAGTTTTACTGCCGACGTGACTAAATATCTTAACTCACTCACTCATTATGACTTTTGACTGTCGTGGCAGAAAAGAAAAGACATAATCACAGCCCTGTAATGCTAGGCGTACAATTGCTGATAATGATAACACGTGTCCCCCTTTCACCATAACTCTCATCCTATGTCGACTCCACCGCCTGTGAAAGAAACATTTTGTCGTACTTTCTTTAACCCGTCGTTCACCATTCCGTCGATACATCCCACGATCAAGCTGGGACAAGCTGAATCTACACGAGTTGCTGAGCAGTGCCTTTGACCAATCACAAGTGCAGGGACTGGCACTGTCTAGAATACGTACGTCTATTACGCCGACATTGACTGTCTGCTAGGTCCAGCTCCCGTTAACGTCGATGGCGTCAACGTCAGTAAGCCGTCGTGCGACGTAAAGTGTACCAATGGCGGTTATCCAGGGATCTGCTGCTTCGTGATCTGCCCATTTTGTTTTTCAAGTCTAGAGGAATCGGTGAAGTACAATGGTCAGTGGACTCCAGACCTCTCTGTTCTGCTTGCAAATATTACCCATCACGTGTTTCTATGATGTTTTAGATTTACAGACTCGCTGTATCGCCATGAAAGCAATATGTTTCGTCAAACTGCACGACTGATGAACATACTTGAGCCAACGTATTAAATCTATTCACAATCTAGCAAATATTACTCGCGTTTTATCTATGCTACCATAGGGTGGTAGTAGCCTAATGGTTAAAGTGTCTGATGGTCAGGCTGAAGATCCAGGTTAGATTCTCCACATGGGTACAATGTGTGAAGCACATTTCCGGTGTACCCTGCAGTGACATTACTGGGAGATTGTTAATATACTCACTCACTTTCTCACATAATATTTCAGCTAAAACATAAAAAAATTACAATAACACGCATCACAGTTCCGTAACACCTTACTGAGTACCACAAAACACGTTACCATTGGGTATTGGATTTGGTTTGGTTACGCTTAGGTGAAAGTATCTGTCTTTCAACAATTGAATTTTTTTAGTTGCCAAGTTTAATATGTTGATTATGCCTGTGCCATTGTGTAAATGAAATACTTGATGGTTGAATGGAGTAAAATGTTGATGTTTGTTATTGTAAACATGTTGACAAAGTAACTGTCAACCTAAATGTCTAAAGACAAACACGTACGTAGCGTATTACTGTTCTGGAATTTCAGCATAGGCATGGCAATACATGGTATTCGTCTTTACCTCCGCCACAAGATGGAAATAAGAGGTCTAACAAATTATAATTTAGAAAGCTTATAAATTAAATTTAAATTTAAAGTTGTTTATACAACACCTTAACTACATTTAAGCTCTCATCTAAACAAGTCAAATACATTTTAATTATTTCTCAGTATTCATCAAGAATTCAAATGTACAAAAAAGTGATAATGTGTGCATATGTGATAATACTCAAGTTTCTGTAACACACAAAACACCGTTGCATGAAATAGGACTATGGAACGATACATGATACTTTTACAATAAGCTGTGTAAACTCTTCTCTGCGCGCCAAGAGATACTGGCGCGTTGCTTTCTCCATGGAGTCTGTACAACCGACGCATCACTGATCGCTCGACAAGCCACGTATGGTCCCCTGTCGCGAAATGACAGTCAATTAGACAGCACAATTCCATGGCAGGGTATTTTACCAACGCTTCAGATGATGATGTTTCCCCAAGCCGTCCCACACCAACGAACTCGTGGTACCATTAGCGACTGCGTTCAATGCCTATTGATTTCTTCACTGTTTGCACAGTGTTCATTGCAAGTAATGACTAATTCTAAATGAGAGGCCTGCAGTGTGATTCTACGTATAGCGTTCCAGCTATTTTTACACCTGAGTACAGAGGGTAATTCCTTGTGCTATTTCGGTCATTTTCCGTTGTGAAGCTTTGGTGTATGGTTTGTATGAAAAAAACTATTTTAAAAACGTGTAGTATACATGCCTAGCACATGTAAAACAACAGCCTAGCACGTGACACAACAAATGTGATCTGATTGGGAATCGAACTCAGATAATGTCAGTGAAGATATCACACTCTGAACACCTGGCTCATCGATATTCTAAAATGGATTTTTGAAATCACGAAACCCCATATTCTCGACCATTATGGCGATTCTGACTCTGAGGGTGTGGGTTCGAATCCCGGATGGATCTCAATCCAACAAAAGTACTGGAATCTGTACTTTACTGAGAAAATGTAAATACAACATGTGTTACATTTGACCACTGTTTCAATGGCATTATGTATTCATAGATTTCGGCAGGGGGAACCTTCCCAATTTTCACAAATCAGAGGGGTTCACAAAGTTCCTGGTTTAGACTTGGGGAATGCGCTGTGGCTGAGCGGGTAAGATAGCTGACGTTGTGTGATGGAGATTAAGTGCCTGACTTTGAGGGCGTGGGTTAGAATCACAAATGACTCAACCTAACAAAAGTACTACAATCTGCACTGTACTGAGAAAGTGTAATCTCAAATATGACATGTGTTGCTAGCCTACTAGTACCACTCTACAGTCTGGGTTTCACTGGACGACTACTGGTACCACCCTACAGTCCGTGTTTCACAGCTAGCCTACTAGTACCACTCCATAATCCGTGTTTCACAGCTAGCCTACTAGTACCACTCCATAATCCGTGTTTCACAGCTAGCCTACTAGTACAACTCCATAATCCGTGTTTCACAGCTAGCCTACTAGTACCACTCCACAGTCCGTGTTTCACAGCTAGCCTACTAGTACCACTCCATAATCCGTGTTTCACAGCTAGCCTACTAGTACCACTCCATAATCCGTGTTTCACATCTAGCCTACTAGTACCACTCCATAATCCGTGTTTCACAGCTAGCCTACTAGTACCACTCCATAATCCGTGTTTCACAGCTAGCCTACTAGTACCACTCCACAGTCCGTGTTTCACAGCCAGCCTACTAGCCTAATCTGTTTCAGCTACTAGTACCACTCCATAATCCGTGTTTCACAGCTAGCCTACTAGTACCACTCCATAATCCGTGTTTCACATCTAGCCTACTAGTACCACTCCATAATCCGTGTTTCACAGCTAGCCTACTAGTACCACTCCATAATCCGTGTTTCACAGCTAGCCTACTAGTACCACTCCACAGTCCGTGTTTCACAGCCAGCCTACTAGTACCACTCCACAATCCGTGTTTCACAGCTAGCCTACTAGTACCACTCCATAATCCGTGTTTCACAGCTAGCCTACTTATACCAATCTGCAGTCCGTGTTTCACAGCTAGTCTACATGTACTAGTACCACACCACAGTCCGTGTTTCACAGCTAGCCTACTAGTACCACTCCGAAATGATCACAACCAAGGAGGTTCTCCGTACTTACGTGCGTGCGTGCATACGTGCGGTGTGTGTGAGATCGCACTAACATTTCCTTCTCTTATCAACGCTTATGCGGCAAACTGTTATTCTGGACAATATGACCTGTGAATGAATGTGCTGCTGGCTGTATATTTGGTTCACATGCATCTGTGTATATCGAACGTGGAGTACTTGATATATCCGGGTTGGAATTGGTCTTCAGCAACCCATGCTTGTCGTAAGAGGCGACTAATGGCATCAGGCTCGCTTGGTTGACTTGTCATTGTATCCCAATGAGTAGATCGATGCTCAAGATGTTCATCAATGGGGTGTCTTGTCAAGACTCGATCATATACAGACCGCCGCCATATTGCTGGAATATTGCTGATTGCGGCGTCAAACAACAACCAAACCAAACATGACTTTATACATAAATTTTGTTAAAGATGCACTGTGAGTCCTTCCTAGTTAGGTTCAGGACTTTTCAGCCCTCTCTCGTACCTCTTAAAACAAAACTGCTGCCTGCCCTGTTTACAGCAGAGCACACGTTCCTCACACAGATCCCCTATAATATCACATATATGTTTTGACGATTCTATTATGAAATGTCCCAATCCCAGCATCTGTACACTGTAGGCAATAGGGCCGCAGTGGATGTTACTGCACAAATACACACGTGGCTTATCCATATTTTCTCAGTTGCTGCAACTGATCACGGGGGAGAGGTTCACAAATATCTCATATCACCAGCATACCTGACTGGATATCCTACATGTCTAGACGAGAGCAGGGGTCACAGACTGTTTATGGAAGCAGGCTTTGGATGGTGTGTGTGTGTGCAGATACGTGTACCAGATAGGTATATAGTGTGACCATGTAAGACGTGTTTAGACAGCAGTTAGACAATCGTGTCGGGTTCCCGAAAAGGGTCTGGTTGTCAGGGGAGGACAGTGGAGAGTATGGATAGTTGTCTGATGGGGTCTGAGGAATTCTAGGTAGATGTTGGGGGTGGTGGGTGGGGTCTAGGTAGTGTAAAGTTAGATGTCTGAGAGGGTGCTGGTATGGGTCTGGGGATCTAGGTATATGTCTGGGTTTGTATATACATGTCTGAGAGGGTGCTGGTATGGGTCTGGGGTTGGGACCTAGGTTGATGGGTCTAGGTGGATGTCTGAGGGTGTCTAAGTGGATAGCTGAAGAGGTCTAGGTGGATGTCTGAGGGTGTCTAAGTGGATGGCTGAAGAGGTCTAGGTGGATGGCTAAAGGGGTCTAGGTGGATGTCTGAAGGTGTCTAGGTAGGTGCGGATGAGGCCGAGGTGTATGCCTGATGGTTGCCGAGGTTTGAGGGAGTCTAGGAATGTGTCTGAGGGGTGGTAATTAGAGGGGGTGTGTGGCTGGTTAGAGGAACAACATGTCAGAATGTTATTATTTTTATTATTCTTGCCCTTGGCATTGTTCAAACGTGAACGGATCAGTCGGCACATAATAATAAAACAAATGAATAAAGAAATGCATTTTATAGCACTGATGAAATCTATGGCGCGCAACGCAGCGAAATAGGGCACATTATCTCGAAAACAAACACCAAGCCTCCTCATCTGACCTACTTAATGTGGGTCGAGAAGAACCAAGGAAGGAATACACGTCAGAATGTTATCCTTATTTATCTTTACCGTTCGTGAGGTGAAATGAGCACATTCTGAAAAGGAAAGGTTTGAAAGGAAATATCGGGATTTTCTGGCAATAAATATGTAAGGAAGGATGATGTATTGCGATATAACATGTTCAAGGGCAACGTATCACGACTTCAGCGACCAGGTTGTCTGCATAATGATAATTGATAGAGAACAATAAATGATGTCCTGATGGCAAACAGGGCATATATTGCCAGTATTGCTGTCAGTGGTGTGATGCATGTGTTCGTTCTTCAGGACGGGGGCCCAGTGGGAAGCGTGCCATCGTCAGTGTCCTTTTGGTTCGATTCCCGTTCTCACTTGGGTTTGGATTTTCGTTATCAGCAGCGTTCCCGTGCTTGATGGAATGACCAGTCAAAAACTGACTGACTGACTGAGTTTGGTTTTACGCCGCTTTTAGCAATATTTCCAGCAACATCACGGCGGGGTCACCAGAAATGGGCTTCACACATTGTGCCTATGTGGGGATTCGATCCCGGGTCTTCGGCGTGACGAGCACCAGTCAAAGAAACTGCGTCACTTTTGGATGTCATTCCCGTCGTTCGGATGTAACTAAAATCCGTCAAACGTAACACCCACAATACGTGAACAGTCTACGACGGTAACCTTGACATTTGCTTATGTAACCAAGGAGAGAGGAGGGGGGAGATCAAACATAGAGCAAGCGAGTGAGCGGTAAAACAATCTCTCACTCACATACTCATCCGCCCAATCAAACATCCTACAAACACTCTACATGTATGATTCCTATGCAAACGCAGGGTTAAAGTGTTCTGTGAAAGGGCGTGCTTGTTTCGGATCAGTTATGAATGTCTTCTTGACACTTGGAAGGGGACAAGACGATTGACAGTATATATGACTGTGTAGTGATTGAATAACACCATGTAATCCAAACATAGCACACCATGTGACGGTTCCACAATACAAAGTCTGTTTAACGGTCATCGTTGAGCGTTCAATGGCTTCTGTGAGTCTGTTCTTTGGAGGATTTGTTGACAATGGTGATGCTAAATGTGTGGAAAACCGAAACCAATCCTTGAGATGTTATATCAAAACATCAATAACTTCAATAAACTAGACGGATTAGATGAATGTATGTCTGAGACACAGGTCTGAGGACGTCTATTCAGGAATGTCTTGGCATGTGTGCCATACTGTTTGTACTCAGTTGGTCTTCACCACAAGAACCCACAAAAGGCACTGTTGGTTGGATTAGAAACGTATGCGTGTGATGGTATTTCTCCCTGCTTTTGTTGACAATCTTCTCTTTTGGACGTGTGTTTCATATATTAATGATAATAATAAAAAGAGTCTTTGCATAGCGCTGACTTCCACCACACAAAGGCAATGCGCTGACAGAGGCAAATTTGAACAACTCACTTGCCTGAGCTGAGACTACATATGTCACATGTGCTTCTTTGTGGGGCAGGACTGAAGTCCTAGAAACTCTCAAGAGTCAAGCTGCCAAACACTGTCAGTCATCGAAGACCTCTCCGCCCCCAAACTTGCGTTACTTTAACTTATTTGTCATTTGTCACTACAAACCCTTGGCATTCGTCAATGTATCACCGGGGAATTGTTATGACAGACCTTCGGTATCTGTCGTGACAACCCCTGGGTAATTTTCATGATAAACGCTTGGTATTTGTCATGGTAAGCACTTCGTATTTGTTTTGGTAAACACTTGGTACTCGCATTTGTCATGGTAAACACTTGGTATTTGTCATGGTAAACACTTGGTATTTGTCATGGTAAACACTTAGTATTTGTCATGGTAAACACTTCGTATTTGTCATGGTAAACACTTCGTATTTGTCATGGTAAACACTTCGCATTTGTCATGGTAAGCACTTCGCATTTGTTTTGGTAAACACTTGGTACTCGCATTTGTCATGGTAAACACTTGGTATTTGTCATGGTAAACACTTGGTATTTGTCATGGTAAACACTTGGTATTTGTCATGGTAAACACTTGGTATTTGTCATGGTAAACACTTGGTACTCGCATTTGTCATGGGAAACACTTGGTATTTGTCATGGTAAACACTTCGTATTTGTCATGGTAAACACTTCGTATTTGTCATGGTAAACGCTGAGTTTTTGTGATGGTAAACACTGAGTATTTGCCACTGACGATCCTGGGCACTTACCATATCAGACACTGGTATTTGTGACATCAGACCATGGCAGTCAGTGAAGGCAAAAGCTCGATATTGTCTTGGACGTAGCCATGATATTGTTCCTGTTAGACCATGTCTCGTCAAACCCGGGTAGTCGCTTTGGCAAAACCTAGCCACGTGTACTGTGATACCAGATACCTGCCCTGCGATACTCCTGTTGCCTGATCTCTATCTCTTCCGCGATGCTCAACAGCAACTTAAAACACACGAGTCATCGCAATAATTTTAGCAAGTGAGATTTAATGGATATGGCTGCTTTTATCGTTGAACTCACTTAAATCTCGACGTAGGACGTTTAGTCAAGTTTAAAATAATTGTCTTGGTTGGAGCACTACAACATATAATTGGATCTCTGAAGAAGAACACATGTCGGAGATGTAAACATCGCTTCGTATCCAGTTGATATAGATTGGTGAGAACGAATGCGCCTTGAACCATGTACCAGAAGGGCCCAGGTGCTCTCCATCCTCTGCAATGTGCTACATCTGAATCTGTAAAACACTCATACTCCTACATACATGGCCATTCTTTCCCTTGATATTACAAGGTCCTGTTGTCTTATAAATACTCCGCCTATTCTAGTCTTGAATTCTGTAAATAATCCAAGTCGTCATTGCTATTGCCATTCTTTTATTCCTAGACAACCGGATTAGCGTTCAGGTTATTCCGGGGGACTCTTGCCCCTCTTGAGGCCATGTTTCCGGCTATGCGCAAACCAGGATAGCAAAACGAATTTCGTAATGAATCATGTATAATTCCCCAACATATAACACAATATTGCATATGCTATTCAAAACACACCGGGCTTCAGTTGATATACCGTATCGACTATTTACTGTAGCTTAAGTATACTTTTAAAAACAGAAATATCATAATTGACCTGTAGGATTCTTTGACATAAGTACTCATTGGTTTGTCGTGAGGAGGAGGACGGGTCATCTTGCACGTTACGTAGAGGGACGTATGGTTACGAATGAGCCCGATGTCATGTGCCGGAAGAACCGAGTGGACCCGAACGGTTTGCTCTGATTTAACGCCAGGGCGGCTGACGAATTTTATATCTGATAAGAAATAATTCAAGTGAATCTAAATCACATGATAACTGGCTCTGAAAACACGGACGGCTACAAGGTGACCTGTTACTATCAGATGAAATGGTCATTGAACTGACATTTCAGTATTACACTGATCAAAGAAGAGAACATTAATTTTCATTTCACATTTTATCATGAACTCACAATTCAATGTAGAGTGAGTGAGTGAGTGGGTGTGGTTTTACGCTGCTTTTAGCAGTATGCCAGCAATATCACGGCATGCGACACCAGGAATGGGCTAGGGGTGGGGGGTGGGGAGCTGGGGTGTTCAAGGCTGGGGATCTTAGGTTGTAATGTTGCAATCCCGGGTTCGATTTCCCATATTGGTACGGTGTAAGAAGATCTTTCTCACTGTCCCATGCAGATTCGGTGGTACGAATGTACAACCACACAACGGATCGTAAGAAGCTACATGTAGTGAGAAGTTAACATGGGAGACTGCATAATCGATGTTCGTTATATCAATCCATGGATTGTCTTGTTCATACTCGATTATTTACAGACCGCCGTCATATAACGTAAATATTAATGACGTTATCGTTACAAAAAGCAAAAACAAACCTGGTGTCCGCTCCGTCTTGATTGTGGAACTAACGCTAAATAGAAGTTAAACCTCCGAATACAGGGGTTCGATTCCCAACATGGGTACAATGTGTGAAGCCCATTTATAGTGTCCCCCGCCGTGATATTGCTGGAATATTGCTAAAGGCATCGTAAAACCCAACTCACTCACTCACTCACTCACTGAATATTGCTAAAGGCGTCGTAAAACCCAACTCACTCACTCACTCACTGAATATTGTTAAAGGTGTCGTAAAACCCAACTCACTCACTCACTCACTCACTCTGACAGAACTTGTTAATGTCGGAGGGTTGTGTCGGCTTGTGGTCAAATAGTGGCATATAGGTAAAAGGGATATAAAGAGAATTTCCGGAGTTCGTCTCTTAACAAAACTATATATTTAAGAAAAATATATATTGTGATCAAGTGATGCATTCAAAAAGGAAAGAGCACGCGGCAATCCTGGTTGGAGGAAACCTAGCTTACTGTTGTTTACGCCAAGACGTGACACACATTGTTGGTCAGTCAGCCTCGTAGGCTGTGTATCCGTATCCCGGGGTGATGGGACGTTAAGACAGGTCAGGTCGTCTCGTGTGTTTCATATGTAGATATGTGCATAAAGCTTCCGTGAAAAAACTCTCCACAAGGGTCAGTGACAAATGAGATACACAACTTCTGTTATTCAGTGAAAGGCGACGTTTCGACATAGACCCTAATTGTTGTCACGCAAGTGATAGGTGACTGACTGACTGACTGACTGAGTTTAGTTTTACGCCGCTTTTAGCAGCATTCCAGCAATATCACGGCGGGGGACACCAGAAATGGGCTTCACACATTGTGCCCATGTGGGGAATCGAACCCGGGTCTTCAGCGTGACGAGCCAACGGTTTAACCACTGGGCTACCCCACCGCCCCAGTTATAGGTGAGAAACAAAAAGAGAGAATATATACATGACTTGTTATTACAATAGATTGGGAATGAGTTGTTTATACAATAAATGCGGTTGGTGTACAACGTTTGTATAAGAGATTGAGGTGACATACAAGGATTGAATTAGAGCTTATACAAATGATAGGAAGCCAGGTGAATGTTTATAGATGGGGTTGAAGTACATAACTTGTATGGTATGTTGCGTAAAGTTGTATTGAAACAGATAATGTCCACAAGAAATATAATTAATGAATTATTGTGAAAGGTGACGTTTCGACATAGATTCTAATGCCGTTGTCAAGCAAGTGATATATGAGAAATTGTCATCATTCTTCATCAACTGAACTTCTAAAATGCCCATCAAAGAAGACAAATGGGATGATTGCAACTTTCCAAAAGTCGACTTTCTATTCTTGTCGAGCGTTATTCAAGCAGCTCCAGCCTTTTCGTGTTTACATCTCACAGTTTTTACAATGGAGCACGCTCTTTTCGACCAAGAGTTCAAAGATTGCCATACGGCTTTTGTGCATACGTTGTTCGATGAGGGTTACAATATTCGAGTCATCAGTAAACATTTATGGTAGACATTTAGACATTAATCCTGATTTTGTTCAGATGAACAATGGATTGGCCTTTACGCAGGCATATGGCGGGCGCTGCCGTCGGGACACCTGGTATCATCACTATTTGATGGAGATTCAAAAACACATGCTCATGATATGGTCGGAGCTGCTGGTGTTGACAGACTAACACAACAAAATACACATTGATATTCGCTTTGGGAAACTAGATCATGTGGTTTTGAGAATGCTAACCAACGGATGCATGTAGCGCATATATCTGTTTCTGATCACAACAGATGTAAACAAAAGCTACAAAACCCACACCACAATCATAACCAGGTTACATTGTAAGCAGGGTGCATTGCAAGGTTCTGAATAAGTAACAATACTACATGATATCTGGATCCCTGATCTGCTGCAGGTGCTGCTGGTGAGAGAACTGCTCCTTGTTACGGTGTTAAGGCATGAGGATCGAGTTGTCTAGATGCACCGACTGCACGCAAGCGGTCGGAAAATTTCTTAATTCTGTTTGGTTAAGTTCTTTCGACACCAACATGCGTCTCGTGTTTTCATTATCTTTGTTATACACATGTTTGATGTGCTGACCTTTGCTCCATCAGTTCCAGCAGATCTATATCTTTGGACAAACATTTTTCACGTCTCTTTAACTTCAACACAAAAACTGTACAAGGAAACCATGCCAAATTATTTGTATGTTAACAAAATATAATACAGAAATATGAGAAACGTACGCAGCACTCTCAGTGAACTCATGAACTCTCACAGGTGTCATAGAAATAGAGAACAGCTACAACAACCCTCACATTGGCGAGTTCCTAAAGCAACTTCTAAAGTTCTCTACCAAAATGCATAATATAGATCATGATACTACGTCGAAGGACAAGCGTATCATATTCAATTATTATCCTCACAATGAGTGAGTTTAGTTTTACGCCGCACTCAGCAATATTCAAGCTACATGTCAGCGGTCTGTTAATAATCAAGTCCGGGCCAGACAATTCAGTGATCAGCAGCATGAACATCAATAAGTACGCGATTAGGACATGATGACATGCGTCAACCAAGTCAGTGAGCCTGACCACCCGATCCCGTTAGTCGCCTTTTACGACAAGCATGTGTTACTGAAGATCAAATTTAACCCGGATCTTCAAGGGTTCGAAAAAGGAACTGAGGAACTATGTCTAACATCAAGTGCTATTTTCAATATGTCTTTCTGACACCAGTTGCTATTGTTTTATTTATGTTGATACATCTGCAATTCATCTACACATGTACTAGACTGCGAACACTCACGTGTAGACTTTGGCCAAGAGATGATGAAGCTTAAGATTTTATAGATAACAAGGTCTTTGTTGCGAGAAGCAAAAACGTTCAATAACGGTGTACGAATGTACTCCGATAACGTCACCCTATGCAAAAAGCAATAAGTTGCTATCCCTTAAATCACATGTTTCATTAGTGACTGTCGAACTTGAAGAATGCCGATCAAACAATTAGGCCAAAAGATAGCTATATGCACTGAAGGAAATGTGCATCAACATGTATGATCTATGTTGCAGGTCACATGTATTACCACTTGGCCCGACGTCAGCTGCAGGATAATATCTCTTGTCGTGGGAGTTTAAGTGATTTTGACATGGGCATGTGAAAGAAGTATTGACCTATTCTATAAGAGGATAGCGTATCCCCAAGGAATCTCATGATGCCTCGTTGACGAAATATCAACGAGAAGTGACAGGATAGTCAGATTTTGTTACGTATGCATTTTTAGGAACTAATGTGATAGACGAAAAAAGTTTACGAACAACAGATGCATGTGTTCCGTCGGCGTGTTAACCCTTAGGGATACGACGCGACGTTATGTTATATAATTAAGTGGATGGTCTTGCGAGGTTATTCACAATTTGAAAGGGTAGCCCCGTAGTCTTTACGTACATGTATAAAATGACATCAATATGGAATCACACACAAAAAAGACAGATTGACAATTATACTGAAAAGCACAATCATGATTTGGGTAACTATTTTGATATAAAATGACTCAAACATATATAAGAGACACGATTATAAAACTGCGCAATCGAAAAATAGGTGCTACAATCCTGTGTGTGATGGAAGTTGGATAGATAGCCCTTAAATGGGTGCAATAAGCCTTCCAGAAACTGCACGTACCGTGGGTTGTCACTAGGCATATATATTGTGATGGGCAATGGCGCATGTGTGCACAAGGATGGATATAAAGTCATTTGTACAACATATATCAGTTTAAACATGAAAATTGTACACACACAGTACACTCAAAACATCCGAACCTCCGTCATTGACGAACGCCATGCCCGGTAGCATCACGTACCATACCATAACGTTTCTTGGTCAGATGCAGCGGAGATGGAACACACCTATTGCTGCTCTCTGGGCAGAAAACTACACAACGGCGCACACAAGCTGATGTGTAACCTGTCTAATTATTCAAGTTACAACTACTACCTTATAAATATAAATCCATAGGTGTCCATAGTTTTCCGTTATAATCTGTGACGTATACTCTATCTGACGTCAAAATCGACGTTATGATTCTCTCTCCAGATGTGAAAAAATCGGAAGCTGCATCTTCAATCACATGAAACTATATCGTTCTTCTCTGGACAGCAGGGAACTAATTAGCCTAAAAAAATGTATATTTGCCTTATTTGGCAATAATGTTCAGGAAACATAGCAGATTGCACGTCTCCACAGAAAGCATACCTTTTAATCTGACAGCATCGTCAAGACACTTAAGGTCTTCCCCTAGATACGTTAACCTCGTTCCATCTGGAATATGTCACAGGAAACGGACATCTCAGTATCACGGAGGATTCACTAGATGCTACTTTGACCTCCTCCAAGAAGGGTCAGTGAGTGGCGTAGTGACCTGGCCGATTAGCTGGCTTAGGTTAGTCGACGTACAGACCCAAGAAAACATATATATTCAAACAATCTCTCTGTTTCTTCTTACCACCTCAATGGCCTGGTGGGTAAAGCGCTGGCTGGTGGTTCGATCCCAAGACCGTGTAATACTGAAAGTCGTACAAATGAAGGTAGTTGACTGCCTCTTGCGCGCCAATAAAAGACCTTGTTGACGACATCTTGCCTTGCCCTGTAACTATGGGGTAACTGAGTGGTTAAAGAATTCGCTTGAAGACCACGCCGAATCCCCACATGGGTTCATTGTGTGGAGGCTATGGGTGGTGTCCTTCGTCTCGATATTGCTAGGCTGTTACTAAAAGCAGACTAAAACCTCACTCAATCAGTCATTTACTCCATCACCCAATCCCTCAATGATGATGCTCATAAATATAAGCTAAGGTTTCCTTTTAAGTTATGTATGTGCAACATAAATAGCCATTATATAGCTATGTTTTTTCGTATAAATGAACGTGCCGGATTGACAAATTGAAAGTTATATCGATTCCGGGTTCTGTGATTGTCTCATGTGCACCAAGATAAGAATGTTAAAACACGTAGGACACGTAGGGTCAGTCAAGTCCAGCTATCAGTAATGTAATACAGGACTCCACAGGAGCCGTTGTCACCTGACACCTATAACAGCATGACACACTTCTAATGTCATTCACGTCCTGTTCCTTCATTGTATATCAATTCCCATGTGTTTCCCCATGCGGTGCCCAAGCAACAAATGTATATACATGCTCGGGTGTGAGTTCATGAACACTAAAGGTTCAAACGGTGGTTAATTCTTTGTTTTCAAAGTGAGTGAGTGGGTTTAGTTTTACACCGCTTTAGCAATATTCTAGCAATAGTACGTCGGGGGTTGTTTTTTAAGTGACATTTATTTCTTTGTAACTGTGTAACTGGGGTACATGTCCTCAGTAAAACATGAGGGGCGGAGGGGTAGCCTCGACTTAAAGCGTTCGAAGGCCCGGGTTCGATTCTCCACATGGATACAATGTGTGAAGCCCATTTCTGGTGATATTGCTGGAATATTGCTAAATGCGTAAACCCATACTCACTCACTCAGTAAAACATGACTTGATGTTCGCATCAAAAGCTTGCAAAGTTTATTGCAGTTTGCCATGTTACTGAACACCAGATGAAATCATAAGCCATGATGATTAAAATATCTAACACAACCTGTAGTCAACTGTATGTCACAAAAGCACAAGAAATGTGACCCTCCCAATCAAGAATTCCAATTAAGTATACACTCATCACATATTTTCGAAACGACCTTCGAACACCGGGTGCTAACAGTCCTAACCTGCTGTTAGCTCCAGGTTTTCGAAGGTCGATCTAAAATGTTAAAATACCGTGTCTGGAGTGGAGATCCTAAACACAGGATTGCCTCATCTTCCCTTTCGTCATATTGCGACAACATGAAGACTTTCTAGTTCAATTGAAAATCAACACATTTATAGTTTCAACAAAAATAAAAGGTTTCTGACTTGGTCCATCACCTGATTGTCTGCTTTGTTCATAGACATCCGTGTTATTTCACTCTCTCTGTTTCGACAGCATCACCTGTATCGTGATGCGTTGTTCGTAAGCACCATGTTGGATGTATCCCCACTGATAACGTTACCAAAGAGTCAGCACAAGGACACACCGTAGGAACATCAAGACATACACGCCTACTTCATGACTCATGGGTTTTGCGTCCTTCTGGTTTTGATGATCCTGTACACGTCTACGAACAATTTACATTTGATTTCAAAATTCATGCAAAATTACAGAAAAACTGCTTGTATATTACAAATTCATTCAGTGATACTGGTAAAGTTGTTCTGAGGAAATAGTATGCTCTTTCCACCGTCTTGACCAAGCTCTTGGTGTGAGAAGTTGCTTTTGCAATACAGCCTGTCTTCTTTAATGAGACCTTCGTTTCTTCAGCGTGCGACTTGTATCACATAAGTGTGTTTTCTCCAGATTGACGTATGAAGCAAATGGATTTGATTGATCACTACCTCATCTTGATAAGGCCTGGGGAAACTGGCGACACTTCTATTCTGAGACTGTTTGTTTCTTCAAACTTCTCTGACTAAAAAGCTATGAATCTGAAACAGTCTATTGAGCTTATCCAATGGCGTTTATTGTCGGTCGAACTTGGACAGTCGTTTTCGTATCGATTTCTGCTGAAGGATATTTTCCCTGTGTCTGTTAGAACGATATAAGCCATATACGACAAATAGGAAAGCTACAACATTGTGTCAAACCTGTTGAGATAAGCAATAAGCGTAACTGAGCTGGATTGCCGAAATTTTAGTACATGTATTTCAGATATCAAGTCTGTGAGAGCAATTAGTTAAGAACGGAAGTGGGACTTACAGCAATTACGACTGATGTATGTATCTTAGATCTCAAACAGAGTTGGAGAACAGAGTTGCAGGCTGTGACTTTATCAGTTGTTTGTTGGTTAACGCTGCGCAAACGGCAATATTACAGCTATATGGCGGTGGTCTGATAATAATCGAACCTGGACCAGACAAGCCAGTGATCAACAGCATGAACATCGATCTGCACAATTTGGATACGATGACATGTGTCAACAAGTCAGCGAGCCTGACCACCCGATCCCGTTAGTCGCCTCTTACGACAAGCTAATTCTAACCCGAATCATCACAGGGCTGAACTGAGACTTACAGCCAACTTGGCACTCTAACCTGGGAGTTTGACTGATGTAGGAATCTGATATCTGTGGAAACGGAGCTGGAGGTTTTATTGTCACTCCTTATTAAACAGATGTTGATGATGAATAGTCAGTTGGGTGACATTCACTTCTCATAATGCCAACTCGTTCGTCTGACGGAGACAATTATGTTTCCCAAACATTCGTCTTCAATATGAATTCAAAATAACATTGTTGCAATTTTGTGTAGATTTATTGATTTTTGTGTCTGTGTTTGAAGATAATTTAATATCATTAAGTAACTAAATGTCTTGTCAGACTACCACACATCGCGAAATGTTTTGAATAGCTAGTCAGTTAACAGACTTGTTTCCTGTTGAGTTGTCTTCCAAATCAGCTGTGTAGTAATTTTATATTTTATATACTGTCACAGACACAGTTCAGATAGCCCAACTTAAGGCCATGGTTGAATGGTTAGAGGCAAGCTGTCAGAACCCCTGTTTTTCCTGGAGAATAAAAGATTATTAACAAGCTGACGTTGTTAAACAATGTTATGTTATATATCTTAAATGCCTAGCTACAAGGAAAGTAACTAGAGTGAGTGAGTTTAGTTTTACGTCGCACTCAGCAATATTCCAGCTACATAGCGGCTGTAACAACAAGAAATAAGCGTTTATGTCATTTGATTAATTTAATATCAATAAATGATCTGAATATATACCTGGCGAGAAAAGTATTTACCCATTATTGAAAGTATAAAGATTCTTGGATCGAATCCAAAAGATATGGTATATACATACCCGTTCACTCCCCAAACTTGTATTATGTGTAAACAGCTCAAGTAAAGCTTTTACTGAATTGGTAGCCCCAATAGTGTATGTGGCTTGCCATGATGTGTTGTTGACAGATATAGTGTAAACCCGAGATGTAAATGTAATTATGTTTCTGTGCCCATGACGCTGGTATTTTACAAGCAAAAACGTAGAGCATGGATGTTGAAGCGTCACGACTGCCCGGTATCTTGGAGGTATAGAACATATGTATGGATTCTGTGGATCAACGCCGTGGGCAACATGACTGTCATCTTTAATGTGGACCTCATTCGATTGTCCGCATCCCTCTCAGCATTTGTAGTGCTGAAAGGACAGTGGCTTTCATTGTGTTTTTTAACACAAACATGTTTCGGAAGGCAGACATTTGCACTGCTGGTGACTACCATCTGATTAGATGAAACCCTGGGGGCGAGAACGCAACGCCCAATAAACCGATATGAATCGCGAAGAACATTTAATTTGTGTGTTACACTATAGCTCAGGGCAGGAACATCGAGCATCCTTACATATAGTACTTCACAAGATTAAAGGTTTCTCTTTTCATATCTGTTATACAACCTAACATTCAGTGATTAATCAAGGAGCTTCCTCTGAAGAAACTGATCAGCATGTTTCACTGAAATGAACATATTGCCCGCGTTTCCTTTTCCAAATACGTGTTGATACATTACTTTACAAACTACAGAGATTCACAAAATTTTGCCGTGACCGAGATTTCAAAAGGTTGTATGATTTTGAAGAAAAAACGTAAATTTTGTTTGTTGAGTAAAGAGCAGCGTTTAATATTCTTGGTGCCTTATAAAGGGGAATATAAGGAGTGACTGTGTGGTTGAATGTTGTTTTTCAACACGGTCAGAAGACCCTATCTTCTCCAGCCAGTAGACTGTAATCCAGTAGATAACTAAAACAAGGTTTAGAGGTATGAGCAGCGAGGCACACAACCAGCTGACGCATCAGGATGTTAGTCGCGCTTGTGACAAACACACACGCTAGGGCACTGTACATGTTAACCAATCTTGACAGTATGGCACCTATTAGCATCCCAGTTTGTCTTCACCACAACCGAAGACTAAACAGCATCCGATTTCACACTCCTATTGAGAACACTGACCAGAGGGTACATAATCTTAAATGATGCCAAGGATTTGGTGACGACCATAAAACAAATCCTGAGATTAAAGCCCTTCTTCGAAGAGCTGCATTGCTAGGTTTTCTCGGCCACCTTGGTGGAGATCATAAACGCAAATCCCGAACGAAAGGGTTTGGACGATATTTATGACTACTACCTGGGTAAACTGCGACTTCCGCTTTCCCTGCTCGGAACTGGAACCACCAAGGACCAGCAACCATCTTGAGGACTACAACACATCAGATGTTTTATCTATTTCATATCAACATGCATCAGGTGAGGTGAGGTGAAATTGGGTTTAACGTCGTGCTTGAGAATATTTCGCTCATATGACGACGTGCATGCGTGTGTATGTGTATGTGCGGCTGCTTGTACTAGCCAAGACTGAAGCTGGTTTTATAGTGCTAGCCCACTGAGATACCATGTCGCAGTGAAACATGAATACCCCACTCAGACACATTATACTGACTCCGAGCCGACCAGTCCTTGTTGTAACCATTAATACCGAGCGCCAGGCAGGGACCAACAAGTACCACATTTTAACGTATTTTGGTATGACGCGGTCGGGGATCGAACCCGCGACCTTCCGCTGTCCGGGCGGACGCTCTAACCACTACACCACGGAGGCGGTCGACTCATGCATCAGGAGGATCATGTTGCAACGACTCGACAACGACGAAGAATATGCCAACGTACCACGGGACGCAATGAGTATCCTAACGCTGGGCACCTTCTATAATTCTTCTACTCAAGCCAGAGCTTTCGAACAAGGAAGTGAAGACTGAAACAAGATCAAATCCTATTACTGGTTCAAATATAAACTTCGAAAAAGAAACAATATATTCTAAATTTATACATGCATATGTGTCAAACACCATTTTTTCATTTCTGCAATTAGAATCTACAGTCTATCTATATATACTTCTTGTTGAGAGGCAACACGTGGAACTGTCGACTACGCCTTTGTACACCTTGAAGGCCGATAAGAAACATTTTAACTCCGAGAGGAGAATTATTTTCGAGGAGCATATGCCAGCTGTCAAGGGTGTCGATAGATACCTTTACATTACACTTTCTCTTAACCAATAACGGTAGGTTAGAAATGAGGCCATATCATCATGCATTATCCCTGTTGGCAGGCGACATGTATTGCCAACAGCTGCAGGATAATATCTCTTGTCGTGGGAGTTTGAGTGATTTTGACATCATTCCCGTGAGCATGTGAAAGAAGTATTGACCTATTCTATAAGAGGATAAGGTATCCCTAAGGAATCTCAAGATGACTCGATGCTGAAATGCCAATGAGACGTGACCCTGTAGTCACATTTTGTTACGCATGCGTTTGTTGTGAAACTAATGTGATAGGCTTAACTAGCTAAGTTTGTGAACAACTAATGGCACGTTGATTTGACGTTTTGTCCCTTAGGGACATAGCACGACGTTGCGGTATGAGTGTAAGCAGATGTTCTAACAGTTCTCAATTTGAAAGGTTAGCCCAGTGGTCTTTACCTGCATGTAGAACTTGTGACAAGACTACGTAACCACACAAAAGCGATGAAGCGTTAACAAATGCATTGAAAATGCACGAGATTAGGTTTACAATCTTGAAATAAAATGGCTCAAACACGTGGACGCTGCACTATAAGACAGACCTAATTACGCAAGTAGATAGTCGATGGTTTCAGACAGGTGCTACTGTCCTGTGTGTTTTGAGTACGTCGATGCGTTAGGCTGTACACTCAGACTTCCAGAAACTCCATGCACTATAGTGAGGTGAGGTGAAATTGGGTTTAACGTCGTGCTTGAGAATATTTCGCTCATATCACGACGTGCATGCGTATGTGTATGTGCGGCTGCTTGTACTAGCCAAGACTGAAGCTGGTTTTATAGTGCTAGCCCACTGAGATACCATGTCGCAGTGAAGCATGAATACCCCACTCTATACTGACTCCGAGCCGACCAGTCCTTGTTGTACCCATTAATGCCGAGCGCCAGGCAGGGACCAACAAGTACCATATTTTAACGTCTTTTGGTATGACGCGGTCGGGGATCGAACCCGCGACCTTCCGCTCTCCGGGCGGACGCTCTAACCACTAAACCACGGAGGGGGTCATGCACTATAGTATATTGTATATACCTGTATAAACATAATAGACATATTTAATCATCTGCAGAATTTCTATAATTCCTATTGGCATTAGAGTCTCATGTTCGTCAAGCTTATCCGTCTGTTAATTTCAACTTAGAGTTTGAAAACATTCTTTATTGGACATGTTATTTACAAACGACTTTGCGTGAAAGCCATTAATGTGTTTGACGACTTTCAAACAGAATACTTGTATCCTTTGATGTTATAAGAGACAATAGCACCCCAAGCCATTACATGTTATAGTTGGTCCCTAGCGTAAATGGATATATGATATGACTTCAGGTGAAAATATGTTTAATGACTCGTTCGGCGGCCTTGGTGTAGCCCTGTGGTTAAAGCGTTCGCTCGTCACGCCGAGGACCTGGGTTCGATTCCCCATTGCACATTGTGTGAAGCCCATTTCTGGTATTCCCCGCCGTGATATTGCTGGAATATTGCTGAAAAGCGGCGCAAAACCAAACTCACTCACACACGTAATGACTCGTTCAAGAATAGTGCACTTATATAACAAAGTAAAAGGCCGCGTGTTGGGCTGTTGAACCAGTTCGGATTAATACCTGTTTCATAATTTCTTGATGCAGCAGTTTTAGCATAAAGCCACTCTGCTTAGATATAGTACTCTCACACCAAGTTAAACACCATTTTCCCCCTAAATAAAAGCGCCAGGCACGTTAGCATCTAGTATCATCGTGTAACGTATTCTGGTCTGATGCAGTGGCGATGAAACCACCCTACTTCCGCTCTCAACGCAGACGCATGTTACGGGCAGATGTGTAAACAGCACTGAAGATCCGGGTTAGAATTGATCTTCACAAACCCTTGCTTGTCGTAAGAGCCGATTGACGGGATCAGGTGGTCAGGCTCGCTGATTTGGTTAACACATGTCACCATATCCTAATTGTAGTCCGATGCTCATGCTGTTGATAACTGGATTGTCTGGTCCAGACTCGATTGTGTACAGACCGCCGCCATATAGCAGGAATAGTGCTGAGTGCGGCGTTAAACAACCAATCAACCAATCAACCAACCAATCAACCAAATCTACTAATATAAAGTGTCGTATATTGCTCACTAAGCCGTTGCCGCTTAGGATCCAGGTTCGATGGCCAAGTGCAAAACACTAGTGTTGGGATTAGTCGATGTACAGTTGTAGATAGTAAATCACCAATATTCATTATGACATTGGATTCCTATGTACCAGTCTCATGTATCTTGGTGTTGTTGAGATAAAGACAGTTTCTTCGATTCGAATAAAATTGAAACTTTTAGAGTTGATACCATGCTTGTTCTGCTAGATTTGTTCAGTAGTTTTACAATGATTACAAAGCTGTGTGTGTTTTGTTTTTATCATCTGAATAGAGTTAAACGCGTACGTCAGAAAAGACTTGCCTGGCTTACTCATTCAAACCTCTCTGGGCTGTCTGTAGATAACAAAACATCTGAAGCATTTTAATCTAGAATCTACATGTTCAATTTTGAAACTTTTATGTTTTTTTCTCCTTTGCATAACAAACTTCTATCAAAGTGAATATTTTCTTTGGAATGAGGGAGAAAACATATTTATCAACATAGCCTGTGACGGCTCAAGTCTGGCTTGACGCCATCGACAATTTGAAAGTTCTTTTCATGATAAATAAATACAGCCTCGACAGATAATATTTTTCTCAAAGTTAAAACTTTTTCAGTTGCGGTAAAGTTACAATTCTATTTGGACAGACATTTCAATTCCCAAACATATAGGCGCCACTATTGTTAAATCAGTACACCCGTAAATAAATATACTGGAGTAAGTGAAATGATCCTAGCTAAGGTTTGAATAGAATGTAGTAACACTTAATCTTACAAGCAGTACTGACAGACTAGAGACTATGAATGCTGTATTCGATTTATATCCTCACAGATGTGCCTATGGTCGGATGGTATTCAGTTTCATTTTATATAACATTATATATACACTATCTGATGTCAAAATCGACACTTTGATTTTCTCTCCGGATATAAAAAAATGTCTGTCTGAAACAGCGTCTGCCATTTTTTCTTTTCTAAGTAACGTGGAACCAATTAGCGTCTTGAAATGTATGTCCCCCCTTAATGGGCCGTAGATTTCAAGAAACATTTGCCGATAGCTCAGTGTAGTAGATTGCACCCCTCACAGAGCATAGTTTTTTTAATCTGACAGGCGTCAAAGCGCTTAAGTAGATATGTCACAGGAAACGGATCTCTTGGTATCTCATATGATTCTCTTGATATTACTTTGACCTCCTCCTTGTGTAGACAATAAGTGACATAGTGACCTGAACGCTTTTACGTCAAGCGGATTATCCAGTTAATGGGTAGTCAGCGAATATTGGGTATATATTTATTGAAACAATATATCTGTTTTATCTGTACCCTCTCCATGGCTTTGTGAATAAAGCGGTGGCTGGAGGTGAATTGTTGATGGTTACTGAAAGACGTTAAAAGTTGGTAATTGTTTACCGCTTGGCGTTATGGGTACTTCTAGTCTAGGTGGCTATGTTGTATTTGAGTCGTATTCCTTTGTGAGTAACTGACTGACTGACAGTTTGGTTTTACGCCGCTTTTAGCAATATTCCAGCAATATGACGGCGGGGGACACCAGAAATGGGCTTCACTCATTGTACCCATGTGGGGATTCGAACCCGGGTCTTCGGCGTGACCTTTGTGAGTAAGGTTTAGCGCCGTTTTTAGCAATATTCCAGCAATATAAGGGCGGTGGACACAAGAAATTGGCTTAACACATTGAACCCATGTGAGGAATCGAACCCGGATCTTCGACGTGACGAGCGAACGCTTATTCCTTTGTAAAAATGTAGCATGCGGTGTCAGACGTTCACAGCAACGTCGCCATGTAACTACAATAATTTAAAACGCAGTTTTATCCGTTAATTGTCATTTCTATTTTGTATGAGATACGATGCTACCTACCAATTCGTCCACAATCTCTACTGGTAACAGTTTCCATTAGAATTTCAAAATGATTTCTTTCCTGCATGTCTATTTATTTTCATCATTGCAGAAATAATACACAAAGAGGAAAACCTTTTTTAGCATTCATGAAAATCTCCGTTGAAATCAGAATCCATTGTACGATTTCTCTCATACACTAGACGCTAAAAGAAACGTTACCCTCCTACCTTTATGAATTACTGAAAAACTATCAAAGATATGTTAGAAGGTTTTAGTTTACAAGAAAGCTTAACAACACAGTTTTATGCAAATCACGACAACAATTCTCAAATGCATTCCTATTTGGGTGACATGCATCTGTTTCAGAAGAGTAAATTGTCCTATATTCCATGCCTAAATAAACCAACAATAGTGATTTAGATGTCCAAAAGAAAGGTTGAAGGGACAAAGATAAACCATTTAAAGTCACCATTTTTCAACTACTATAACAAGAAACAACTGTTGTAGAGTGTGTAAAATTGTAAAATAATCATTCCTATAATTTCAGTCTTTTATAACAGTTTTTGCTGATTTGCATTAGTGAAAACAAGTAAAACGTGTCTTTGATATTGTGAAAAAATGTTTAGGAACATCTAAAATTATCTTTGTTAATATTTTTGCTTTCAAAGTAACACTTTTCCATTTTCTGTTTACACATAGCAATATCAATAGCCAAAACGCAGCAATAGTCAAGCAGTATTTACATCCATTTCACATGTGGAATGATTCTATAGGGTATAAAGAGAGCCTAGAATACATGATCTGATACACAAGTACGGGAAATATGCCACAATTAACAGCTGAAGGGAGAGAAAGGACCATTGGGATGGTGCAGATGGGGTCGACATACAATGATGTTGCCAACATCCTGGGATGCCACCGTATCACGGTTATAAGACTTATTTAGGGCTTCAGACAAACTGGGGTCACCGTAGACAGACCAAGAAGTGGACGTCCACGCATCACAACGCCAGCTGAAGATAGGTACCTCCGTCTTTAAGGAAGGAGGGTATCGTTTCTTTTGACGTTTAGTGTATAATGCCCATGTGTTTATGAATTACGATTTATGACGATACCTGGGGTTGCTCGGAGATTTCGTGGTAGCCTAGCGGTTAAAGCGGTTGCTCGATGACCACACAAAGATCCCGGTTCTATTCCCTACGGGTGTACAATGTGTAAAGCCCATCTGGTGTCCCCTGCCGTAATGGTACAGAAATAGAAGCGGCGTGACATAATCTTCACTGATGTTGCCAGGAAATTTAAGTTTTCACTCAAATACTCGTGTAAACCATGAATAACGCAAGGTAGTCGATATTTTCATTACGATGAGGGGTGGTGGGGTAGCCCAGTGGTTAAAGCGTCGGCTCGTCACGCCGAAGATCCTGGTTCGATTCCCCACATGGGTTAAGCATGTGAAGCCGTGATATTGCTAAAATATTGATAAAACCATAAACCATAACCACTCACTCACTCATTACGATGAAAAAAGACTTTGTGTGAAAACCAGTGTTTGACTCCTTTCAAAGGGAGAACATATATATCTTTTGAAGTATTTAAAATCCAGAGCATAGCAGGTCATTAAATAGTTGGTCCCTAACGTGTGTGTGCAATGTTAGTGAAACTGTGTTTAATGTCACGTTCAAAGCGACCGCCTAGTACGTGTATCTGGCTGCTTGTGCCAGTGCGCAGCGTGGCAGTTCTCACCTGAAAGCTTTACTCAGACACCCGTGAACATCCAGGTTAGATTTGGTCTGCAAAACCCATGCTTGTCGTAAGAGACGATGGACATGTCCGGGTGGTCAGGCTCGCTGACTTGGTTGACACATGGCATCGTATCCCAACTGCGTGGAACGATGCTGATCACTTGATTTTCTGGTCACGTGTTCACAGATAGTTAACGACTCCTGGCCAGCTGGCCAGCGGCATCGGCGATGGATACTTCCAGTATGTTCATATAGCTGGCATTTGCATCTGACTACGTATGTTTCCGTTTCAACGTTGTATCTGATGCCGATCTGACGTGTTTATTCTCAACTCATTATATTTATCAGATCAGACCATGTCTTCTTCCCTTAAGAACAGGGTAGTCACGATATGGCTGAAATATTTCCGATGTGACTTAAAGTCTTAACTCACTCACTCACTTAAGAACAGGGAACCAACCAGCGTCATAAAATGTATTCTCAACTTAATTGGCAATAGATTTCAGGAAACAAGACGCTTGAGGCCTTCCGCTAGATATGTTAATATCGTTCTATCTGGAAAATGTCATCGGAAACGGATATCTCAGTATCATAGACAAATCTCTTGATGTTACTTTGGTCTCCTCCGAGTGGCATAGTGAGTGAGTGAATATGGTTTTACGCCACTTTTAGCAATATTCCAGCAACATCACGGCGGGGGACACCAGAAATGGGCTTAACACATTGTACCCATGTGGGGAAAGCAAATCGGGCCTTCGGCGTGACGAGCGAACGCTTTAACCACTAGGCTGCCCCACCGCCCCGAGTGGCATAGTGACCTTGATGTTACTTTGGTCTCCTCCGAGTTAGGACCATGAGTAATCACAGTGACCTGGACGTTTTCACGTTAAGCTAATTATTTGCTTTCGGGCAGTTGGCGTACAGGCCCCAGAGCAAATATTTAAACAATCTACCTGATTCTATAAGTACCGCATCTATGGTCAGGAGGATAAAGCGCTGTCTGGAAGGTGAACGGTCTGTGGTTCGCACCCGCATCATACTGAAAGGCGTTAAAGGATATTTTAGCCTGCTCGTTGCTGACCATAAGGGAACTTGTTGATGGTACCTGGTCTTGCCCAGTGTTGAAGGGGTAGCCTTGTGGTTAAGCGTTCGTTTTGACACCGAAGCCCCACATTGGTATCGTGTGTGAAGCCCATTTGTTGTGTCACTCGCTCGTGATGGCCGGAAACATAAGCATAAGCAGTGATATAGGTATGTTATTTCGTATACGTCACCCGATTCAGCAGCATCACTGTAATTTGGATCCGGGGTTTTGTTGGTAGGATAAGAATGATAAAACACGTCGGGCTAGTCCAGGTAATATTTTATTGTCATGAACGTCTCGCTATCAGTAACGTAGCATGGGTGTTCACAGGAGATGTTATCACCTGACACCTATAACAGCGTGACACACCTCTAGTGTGCTTGATTATTCGTGGACCGTTTCTTTGTGTTCTAAGTCATTTAAGCGAGCAAGCAAGCACTTGTTATATTCATGCACGTTACTAAGACGATTAAAACAAAAACATTAAATGCCTGGTTTTGTTTTGCGTTTTTACGGGGTAATTAATTCATTTGAAACAAACTTAGGGGTACGGATACTTTGTAAAACGTGACTTAAAAATTACACAAGAAACATAGTGGCATGTTGATGAACACTAGAAGATAGCATACGGCATGCTGATGAACACTAGAAGATAGCATACGGCATGCTGATGAACACTAGAAGATAGCATACGGCATGCTGATGAACACTATAATATAGCATACGGCATGCGGATGAACACTATAATATCGCATACGGCATGCTGATGAACACTATAATATAGCATACGGCATGCTGATGAACACTAGAAGATAGCATACGGCATGCTGATGAACACTATAATATAGCATACGGCATGCTGATGAACACTAGAAGATAGCATACGGCATGTTGATGAACACTATAATATAGCATACGGCATGTTGATGAACACTAGAAGATAGCATACGGCATGCTGATGAACACTAGAAGATAGCATACGGCATGCTGATGAACACTAGAAGATAGCATACGGCATGCTGATGAACACTAGAAGATAGCATACGGCTGATAACATCTAACTCTGCGTATATCCAAACGTACGCTGCAACAACAATAGGAACTTCAATCCATTTATAAGATAAAAATCATTCACCACATATTTATTAAACTATTGTTGATGTCCTACCGTACTGTTAGCACCGGGTGTTTAAAGATCGGGACTATTCCTGAAATAGGGATAGGGCCACAGATGCCCAGATCTGTCTCAACTTACTTCCGTCCTGGGTGACAACATTAAGACTTCATGTGCTTGATTTTCGGCCATCGCTTGATTAGCTGGTTGGTCTGTAGGCTGGCACCGCCCGGTAGTTCTACAGGTAACAGGGCGGTGGGGTAGCCTAGTGGTTAAGGCGTTCGCTCGTCACGCCGAAGACCCGGGTTCGATTCCCCACATGGGTACAATGTGTTAAGCCCATTTCTGGTGTCCCCCGCCGTGATGTTGCTGGAATATTGCTAAAAGCGGCGTAAAACCAAACTCACTCACTCACTCTACATGTAACACACATCCTGTTTTACGCCAAGGGATGGAGGCTACATGCAGGGCAGAACAAGTTCACCATTTTCGCAAACACGATGTCACCGCTGATTTTCAGTCATACTGTCATAAACCTTAGCTTTTTACACCAAATAGAATCGGTTTGTGGGATATTTGAAACTGGTTATTTTCTGTTTATATTTGTTTGACAGTACAAACAGTATTGTTTCTTCACAATGCAGTGTTTCCTCACGCCTGTTGGCAGAGCCTGTGCATCAGTGACACATATTTACGTCTAACATCTTTGACGTTGTTTCTTATGTGATAGAACAATCCACAGATTCAATATCATGCTACCCAATAGGTTAATATATATCTAATTATTCTTGTTCATGTTCACAATCATTTCCGAAGGTAAGTCGAATAGCAGATAATTTCATGACTATTTTGAGGTGACTTTAACTTCAAGCTCCCACTTATTGAAAGGTAATGCACATAGTCGAAATACTCACGAATATATTTACAAGCTGTATAGCGAGGGTGAGTACGCAAAAATTTTCAGTGTTTTGGATTGTGCTAGTGGGTTTTGGCAAATTCCTCTTCATCCAGAAACAAAACACAAATCTGCTTTCATTACTCCTGATGGTGTTTTTGAATGGAACCGTCTCCCATTTGGCCTTAAAAAATGCTCCCATGGCATTTCAAAGTTAACTGAATATGTGTCCTTTGCCTTCATGTGTTTAACTGTAATAAACATTCCTGTTTTGCCTGAGATCCTCTCTGTTTGTATTTGAAGGCGTGGAGATCCCGGAGCTAATTCCCCGTACTAGGCTGTATTCCTACAATTCTACCAACAAACTACTATGATTATCATTATTATTTTACATTATTCAAACAAAATACTTTATGCTATCTATCTCCCATAGCTTCGTCATCAAAGACAACACAGATATTTCTTACTGTCTGTATGACGAAACAAAGAGGGCATGGTTCTTATAAACTCATGATTCGTGACAATATCGCTTCAGATTTGTCACGATTCGAAGTTAACAACTTATAACACTGCCATTTTGCTAAACACCGCTGTCATGTTGCTAAATGCAATTGTCTATAATATGTCTTGGGAGTTCAGATTACCAATTTACAGAAGTACGTTACTGCTTAAAGAAACATTGTCAAGATTGTTAAATACGTTTGCTGATCCCGTTCGCGAGTGACAGAACTAGTTGGAGAAGAGAGAGAGAAAGCTGGGTTACTGGACATGACATCTGTGAGTGAGTCGGTGAGTTTAGTTTTACGCCGCACCCAGCAAAATTCCAGCTATATCGCGGCGGTCTGTAAGTAATCGAGTCTGGACCAGACAATCCAGGGATCAACAGCATGAATATCAATGTACGCAATTGGAACACGATGACATGTGTCAACCAAGTCAGCGAGCCTGACCACCTGATCCCGTTAGTCGCCTCTTACGACAAGCATGAGTAACTGAAGATGAATTCTAACCCGGACATTCGCGGGTACATGGCATATGTAATATTAGTGGTGGTCGTAGTCATTTCACAATACAATGGATGTTTGTTGAAACGTCTAACGCCCAGTGACTGCCAGTTTGTACTGATAATCGTCACATTGTTCCTCCGTCTGCCAACGTTCTCACAATGATATCACGGAAACATTTGAACATTTTATCTCACCATGAACCACTCACTCCTGTCTCTAATGGCAATTTCTTATCTATCTTTTAGATAACCTTGGCGTCAGCTCCAGTAATCTTTGCAAGTGATAATTTACAATAAGAAGGATTCCAAAGAAGCATTGCCGTGTCAAAAGTAGAACAAATCTTATTGTTAGGCGCCTGTGTTTCACAAAGTGTCTCTAACCATATTTGAGCATTTTAATAAGATGAATTTTGCAAATCTTTCCGCAGACATAAGGAGACATTCATTGTATTTCACTCTCTCCATAAGAACCTCAATTCACTGAGAAGATTCTGAGCGGCATCGCCCTGATTACGATTAATTATTTGTTAGGACCATGCTGGATGTTTCCATCGCTGATGCTGCTGGCCAGGAGTCGTTGACTATTTGTGAACACGTGACTGAGTGAATATAGTGAGTGAGTGAGTTTAGATTTACGCCGCACTCAGCAATATTCCAGCTATATGACGGCCGTCGGTAAATAACCGAGTCTGGACCAGACAATCCAGTGATCAATAACATGAGCATCGATTTACGCAATTGGGATAAGATGACATGTGTCAAAGAAGTCAGATAGCCTGACCACCCGATCCCGTTAGTCGCCTCTTACAACAAGCATGGTTTACTGAAGATCAATTCTAACCCGGATCTTCACGTGCCGTGAATAAGAACAAACTATAAGAATTTCATGACACACTTGCCGGCATCTGGACGTTGCGTCCTTCAGGTTTGCTAACTGTAAATGTTATCTGTAACACATATTTTTCGCCAAGGCGTAGAACGTCCACGAACTGTTGCTTTCGGGAGACACTCTAAGTACCTTGTATAACTAATTCATCCACTGATACATGTAAGGCTATTCTGGGGAACAGGTAAACGTCTAGTTCAACCGTCTTGATTAAAACCATGGTGCGAGAAGATGTGTCTTTGCAAAACCGCGGTCTTCTTTAATGAGAACCACGGCTTCTTCAGATTCCGACATGTATGGAATGAGAGTACTTTCTGCAAGGAGTTCAGATTGACGAATGCAGCACATGAATGCTGACTGATTACCATCCCATCCTGAGCAAACTGATGACACAACCGTTCTGAGAGTGTTGATCTTTCAGACTTCACGGACCGAAGAGGCTTTGACGCTGAAACACACATGTCTATTAGGATTATTTCAGGGTCGAACTTCGCCAGTCGTAAGACAATACGGTTTGAATGTTGCCTGCATGTGTCAGACCGGTATGAAGCCAGCACATCGGATAAGAAACCAAAGACTAATCTGTCAAACCCGTTGAATTAACGAGCAAGCTTGAAGGGGCTTAATGTCAGATTTCTTAATTGTATTTCAGTTATTTGGAGTGTGAGAACAATTAATTAACAACGGAGCAGCCACCGTTTCCTGTCAATGAGGAACTTGGAAATCATTTGGCTAGGACTTGACTCTCTGACCCCGGGATAACACAAGTGTAGTTAGATCTGTCATAGGAAAACGCAGCTGCAGGCTTTATTGTTACCCTTTGTTATACAGATGTTGGTTCTGAGAAGTGGGGCTGATGGCATTCGTTTCATATGACGCCTACATGTTCATTCGAAGAAGACAATTATGTTTGCAAACAATATCGTTAGAATGTACTTATTTCACCGTATACATTGGAAGATAAAGAGAAGGATTTGAACACTTCTATAAAATTTGATTTCCATCAAAATGCATTTACACCAACAACAAAAGGCCTTAAATAGCAGGGAATTGTATCTTCATGTTCCTTCAATAATGGTTTAAAAAACAAACATTGAGAGTGAGATTACATGAAATGTACATGAAATGTAAAGCGCCCTTTCTCAATGGGTTGCATATTCTAAACACTGATGTGATTACTTAACTTCAGACCTGTAAAATAACCATCTTGATAATTCCTATATATATTCAGTTCAAAAGAAACACGAATTACGTGAACCTGTGATACAGTGGGGAATAAAGTGATTGGCGTTTGCTCATGAAAACGTGCTAAGAAAACAACTTGAGTCCTTTAAGTAAACAGAGAAGTCATCTTTATTCATAACCAGACGTTTTGGGTGACGTCACTTACAACCATAGGAAATGGCATTTCAGTATCAAGTATGGCCTCCATTAACATCCACTTCGGTATTCTCAGAACACACAATTCACGAGAATGACGATCTGAGCATCCAACACACACCACTTCACCTTGAGTAATGTCTAATGTCATGTTATTTCAAACATAATTTTACGTTTCTTTTGGATTTCAGTATATAACGGGCTCTCGAGAAAAGCGTGTCGTGCGCCACTGGTGCAGTCTCTCATAAACTTGTGGGAAGATACGTTAATTGTACATCTGACAAAACACAGGAAAATATGTTACAACGAAAAGTAGGAAATTGAATCGGACATATTTTGTTGTTTGGTATGCGTAAAATTTGGAAATTTCTTCCACGTGTTGATTTTGAAAATGTACTCGTGAACGTTTTGTCCACTTGAGTATTGTCACCCTGCTGAAACATATTTATAAAAGAGTTAATTAACCTGAGCGAGCATTCCCATGCCCAGATAAAGATATCATTTATAAAGAGTCGCATGTTCATCAAGCTGAGCAAACATTCCCATACCCAGATAGAGAAAACATTTTCTTAACACTCATGGTTAAAAGAATCAGTTCCCTTTTCTGCTTGTCCATATTGATGAGAATGGTGAATCTTGTCCGGTATTTAAGAAGTACAAATGGCCAAGTTCCCCTCTAGCCACACTATTTGGTGTGGATTTTCTAATTTAACAGTAACAAATTGCGAAACCTCTCAAAGAGTGAGTGAGTGAGTATCGTCGCTTTTAGCGGTGACGACGAATAGCCCTTATATATTATGCAAAAAATCTACAATAATTAGATAATCACGTGTATCAGGAATGTCTCCGATGCATGCTACAAGTGACAGGACGTATATTCATCCATCCTCATAAGGCAGAGAAGATGTGGATTCATGACGATATTGATACAGAGTTTTCACGATTCAAATTGAAAACTTGAAACATGTTCATATTTTTTTCTGTTCAAAAGACCAAGCTATCTCATTGCACAGACATAATTGCTCTAATAAGACATTTTCCGCATTTTTTATTTTTATTTTTTTTAAATACGTGATAGTGAATACGAATCGCCTTTGTACGCATGCTCGAAAAAGAAAACTTTGATAACTATTTGCTACATTAAAATGATGAATGAAGATGACATAAGTAACACGGGTGTTAGATTCAGGTTGCAATGTATTAATCAAAGACAAGGCGTATTAGGAACATGATTTACTCGTACTGAAATACCAAAGAGTTATCTAAATCGTGCAGGTTAAAGCACTCAGGATCGTTCAGCAATATTTAGTAAATACATTATTTCCATTTTGCATCATATCCTTTGCTAGTGTTCGTGACTTTATCAATTCACTAAGGTTTTAAAGACAAATTGGTTAATGAAATAGTGGAACAATAAATTACAATCTATAACTAGTAACCGCCAACCAGAAATCTGTTCGTAGTGACGTGCATCCAGTCGGCAGATGACAAAGGCATAATGAACAGAAACAGAGTATCACCCGACAGGTCCGAGGCGAAATTGCTCTGCAAATAAGGCTTGCCACAAAACTCAGCTCTGGATATCTTATTGGTCTTGTTTACGTTATGTTGACATGCTGACTGTTCTGTGCTAAATGCCACCCTGAAATCCCATCTCACATCTTGGTCCCAAGATTACAAATAAGGCTTGCCTCAAAGTTTAGCTCTTGGTATCTTATTGGTCTTGTTTACGTAATGTTGACATGGTGACTGCTCTGTGCTGAATGCCACTCTGAAAAACTACCTCATATCTGGGTCTCAAGAATACTAATGTCAGGTACCTAGTTTTGCCTGGATGCAATAAAGCGCTGACGACATTGTGATTTTCTACACCTGAATATAAAGTACTAGTATTTAAATATCGTTACAAATGTACATGCCGCTAATACTAACGCTAATACGCTTTTCTTGCTTTCTTTGTGATCGATCAGGGCAAGGAAAGATTGATCTTGATTGGACACTTGTCTCGTGACGATATTCAGTCAAATTGATGACTTATAACGTGACTGTTCATTTCGCTCAAAACAATGCTGTGTGATGATAGTATATCTGACACTCTCGATTTTGTTCAAGAATGGTACACTAATTCAGAGTTGCTTCCGTCGTTTGTAATGATATAGCCGATCGTCATCATTTTGCAAGCATTTGACTTTTGTGAAGACTGATCGAGTCTTACATAACCTAAGTGCTCGTTTGTCCCGATAACCATTCGTCCATTTTCTGGACCCGCCCTAATGCAATTACATTCTAGAAGTATTTGAAAGTGAAATCGCTTCATTAATCACACATGTCTGTTACCAATGGAACGGTGTGATGTATCTTTGAGATTGGCTTTGTGTTAGCTCCTATAAAACGCCACAAAACACGCAAAAGCGCCTGCAAGAATAACGCACAATGCAATAATTTGATTGATTAGCCACCTTTCAAATCATATTTCCTTTAGCATAGTGTCTCTGCCATAGTTGTGCATCTCCAGAAGGGTGCGTTTAGGAAGTATTTTTGAACCTATATGCATATACACAGCAGCCATTAGACTGTACTTTTGATAAGTCAAAATGTTGGAATATGAGATTCTATGTACTAGTATTACTAAGTACATCGAATAATACTACATAAGTAGTCGTATAGTTTTTCATCAGGACGACTGGATCCACCAATCACTGAGAAGAGGTGTAAGAGCATAGTCGTTTGAGAAAGATTCCTAGTCTGTTTGTACCATAGCGGTGCATGCCACATTGACGATGCTGGCAGATAGACATCGACAATTCATGAACATCCTCTTGGGTTTCAGTGTAATGAGATCTGTTGATCGAATGTGTACATTTTTCCCCAAGGCTTGAAACGTCAACAAAACATTTACAATTTGACACTTCAGCTTTCATTCAGGAAACACGGCATCACTTAACTACATTCTCCCCCAGGTCTTGTATAACCAATTCTTTCATTCATTCTGTTAACGTTATTCTGGGAAACAGGCCTATTTCTGGTTCAACGGTCTTGACCAAAGCAACTGTTACGTCTTTGTCAGACACATTGTGCCCCATAATGAGAACCACGGCTTCTGAAGACTCCGGCATGTATAAAGTGAGAGTACTTTCTTCATGGGGTCCAAGTAGACGGATGCAGCAAATGGATGTTGACTGATCACCATCCCATCCTGTTCAGGTCTGGGCAAACTGATGACACTTCTATTCCGAGAGTGTTTGACCTTCGAGGCTTCTCAGATCAAATGGGCTATGACCCTGAAACGCAGACGTCTATTACGCTTATCCACGGAAGTTTGCTGTGGGTCGAACCCTGCCTGTCGTCAAATAAGCTTTCTGCTGAAGGACATTTCATTTTGTGTGCGTCTGGTAATATATCAAACATAGAAACAAATTCGTATCAAGCAGTTAGCGTGGAGGGGCTGAATTTTATTTTAAAAATGAATAACTGTATTTCATTTGTGTGAGGACTATTAATGAGGAACGGAAAAAGGACACACAGTCATCGCTAATTGTCAGGAACTGTATTTTAGTTGTGTGAGAACAATTAATGAAGAACAGAAATAGGACACACAACCATCTCGGATTGTCAAGAACTGGGAAGCCATTACACAACGTCGTGACTGTCTGGACCCAGAATAACATCAGTGATTGTCTGTAAGATGTGTCAAAGGAGAGAGAACAGCTTCAGGGATTGTGACTCTTTATCATTCCACCATTGTAGAGTACTGAGTTAAATGTTATTCATAAGTGCCAAAGTGTTCGTTGAGAAGTGGACAATCTTTTTAAAGAAAATTATTGACATTTTATCGCTATTCCGTGATATTGCGCATCTAGAACTGATCCTTTGAACTTGAAATAACCTTACAACTTTGTACATTTAGTAAAAATATTAAAATGTGTGATGACTATAACTCAATAAGTTCAGGCTAAACCAGGACTTCGCGAACTTCAGGAATGAAATCCCTCTTAAGTAAAAGCTGATACACTTTGCGGTTGTGACGTCCAGGGACTGACAAAATATCTACTCCAAGGTAGAAAATGTTTTACTCTTCTTTTTGTGTAATGATAAAGAGAAGACCGAGATTAAATTGGATGGTATGAGTGCGAAAAGCCCCTTGAGGCTCCATCATCAATTAGAGACACGTGTAATCTTCTAAACTCGTTCTGCTGTAATTACTGTCAAGTGGCAAGTTGAAACTTGAAAATATCTCGGTCGTCTTTTTATGTTGCACATATCAAACCACCTTGCGTAATATATACTTTGCTGAAACTTAGTTTATATGATTTAAATGTAATTGCATTAAAAACCCAGCATTAAATCCTTTAAGAAAACATAGACAGCAACGTTAATGCAAATCCCCAATGGATATTTGAAGTACCATCGGATTACTCGTTATATAGTCTCGGTGATAGATATTATCAGCTTCTGTGTAAGATATACAGGTCTCGCTTTTCTGAATGTAAAATTGTTTTTTTACTGCAATGTGTGAGCTCTAATAGATCTCTCCACAAAGTCTCCATCCCGTATGTGTTTCATTTAACTTGCTGCACAAACAAGTTCTGGTTGCTTAGTGCCGCAGTAACATAATGAAGTGATATGAGTCGTTTTCAAAAAATATATAACGGATACGTTGAGTGCACGTGCGATGGTGATGAAGTAGCACGGCCCCGACATCGGGTCTCCTGACTCTCAGTCCAATCTCTCTCAACCTGTTCCGTACAGTTTGACCGGATATCCTCCAAAGGTTGTATAGACATTTCCTTCTTCTAAATATAACTGCATTCTCTAATGATCACACATGGGACACGACTGTATGCATCAACCAAGTCAGCGACCCTTTAGTTGCCTCTTACGACATAGTTTACAACACTTACATGTGACATACAAATTATATCAGCCTTCCCCTCAGCTTACATATTTCCAATATCAGGAATTGGCAAGGACGCATAATTATCATGAGCACAGAAATGTTCAGGGCATTTCACGTTCTTGTATACCACAGCCATATTGCACTAACATCTCCCGTGAATTAATCAAAATCCGTACTGCATAGACTATACTTCATTATATATTTCATACTGAGTTAATCCTATACTGCATCAGTCATACTAAATTGTAATTTGTCAAAACGTAGGTATTTTAATATTTGTCAAACCAGCATATTTTAATGAAGTAATAAACAAAAAGAACTCCAAAAGCCATTTTCTTTATATTTCCGTGAGTATTTTAACTCACTCTCAGTCCTACCAGTCTCCGATGAACTTTATGTTTCTTGTCAAAACTGGCAGTGGCATCATATTTCTGAAGTGTCTTCTGCCTACGGGAGAACTCCGGAAAATGTTCACCTCGGTCATGACTTTGATGTCGACAAGATGAAAGTTGAATTGATCAGTAATCAAACAGAAGACTATGTTCAGTGCTGTTCCGTGTCATGCTAAAGGCAAACACGATCTGATGGAACTGTACCGTAAACGTCTCTGTATTTCAATAATTCTGTGGATGTTCTTGAGAGGATATTGACAAATCCACAGCCTCGTGTTTACCAACATGTATCCGAATTAAATACTCCGTGACCCTACTTAAACAAGAAGTGCTTCTTGATCACAAAGGCGACAAAACCCTTTCCGAGTCTATTTTCCAAAGAATTCTTGCTATAAGGCTGCAAAAATACTGAAGCTATATATAATTTGAACTAGCTCAAAAAACATATCTAGTAAACGCATACGCAATGTCTGCTAAAAGAAAGGTATTTTGTACGATTTCGACAATATCATGGACATGTTCTTAATGAATCACAACCGAACTGTGCGACTATGCGAATTGTTCGCATAACGGTCAGCATAACCTGTAACAGATATGTACCCTTCAAAACGAAACGCAAACATTAATTGTCCATCTAAAAAAAACAATTCAGGAACAATGGTACAAATCCAAGTGCAGGAAGCACTAATATTGGTCACTAATGAATCACAACTGGACATCTACTTTACATTCATTTCGTAATTCTTTCTTTACGAATACCTTAAACGTTGGAAACTTTTGAAAAAGAGTGGAATCTCGATCTTTTCGATTGTACCCCAGAATTTGTAAAATACAGAGAGAGAAGATTGAAGCTGCTTGAATACTGCTCGACATGTAGGGACAAACAAACTACTTTATGGAAAACAACTTCTTGTTTATTGCACAGAGCGACGTTTCGATGTAGTGTCCAAAACCTTTATTAATTTATGGAGGGAAAGTTGACCATTGGAATTTTGTAACCATTATTCTTCTCATACAGTCGTGTGGTTTGTATTTGCAACCCTGAATATTTATACCGTCTCCATCACCAACTGATGATGCAACGTGGGCTGAATTGCAATTACATCAGCTGGTATGGCGTAAATAAAGGAAGTGTAGTCAGGTTGTATTGCATGATAGGGTCAATACCATACATTTAGTAACACTTTCCAGAACACATTGAATTAATTACATTTGTTATGGAAAATAAAAAAAATTGCCGATGGTTACCTTTTACACACAAAGAAATATGTTTCGTAATATTACCAAGCCCGGTCATTCTCTGGCGAAAACGGTAACATATCAAATATAACTGACAACTGTTTATTTTTCCATAATCGTTCAAAGTCCAACTCACTCCCTTCCGTATATTTAGTATCTCAGGTTACATTACCATGCGTATTCGCTCACTGTTTATCAGTTTCAACCTGACGCAGCAGCCAGAGGTCAGAATGAATCAAACAATAATGTTGTTTTGGTAATAACCTTGAATGTCACATGAATCTGCAGTAATCAGTTCCCTTTTCAAATTTGAAAAAAAGACTCCGGTATCTGGGAAACATGAGCGTGGGCAATTAATCATGAAGAATGATTTAACAAGTACTATAAAAAGAAGACTCGTAAGGGTTTGCTGTTGATGCAGATCTAGCCACTTCACCATCCTCCTTGTGTTTGTTTGGTTTGGAGCTGCGTGCCATCAAGAGCGTGGCACCAAGGTTATCGTACAAATAAAACCATCCTTAAAGAGACCCCGCTAACAAAGATACAGCCATGCTTCATCAGGTGCTATGACTCAGCTAAACGGTACTTGAATCCAATGTCAGCAGCCCCCAAACTAACCTTAACCATAGGAACTCAACATGTTATTTGTAGAGTCATCGACCAAGCAAACTATGTTACACAACCATGCAGATCTGATTTCGTGCCCACTAGTCAGTCAAATGGCTTCTTGTGCGATGGGTGTATCCCCTGTGAGCAGGAATTATGTGATGATCCTGGCACATAATTGTTTCCTTATGTCTCATGCCTGTCATAGACACGTCTTACATCTGGAGGTCGGACTCAAAGACTTGTCTAATTGCAAGCCATCATACCCCGACGACCGTTGATCAAGCTTTAAGTCGTTTGTTTGTCCGACACTCAGCTCTACACGGGTCTCCATGACACAGCTGGTAATTAACTGAGATGTTTGGCAACGTTGTAGCACTGTTGAATGACACTGGCAGTGCATCAGTTTTACTCATACGTCAATGACAGTCAAAGGAAACGGAACAATTGAACATCCGATGACACATAGATAATGAAAAGTAACTGATGGATTCAGTTGGTCCTTGGTGACAGTTTACCAAGATTGTGGACACGTGTCTCCATCTTCATAGGTTTCATCACAAGGGAATGATTAATTTTTGTGTGTTTGTTTGTTTAACGCCACAGTTAGTAATATTCTATATGCTGGTTGTCTGTAAATAGACCGTGCCAGACAATCCAGTGATTGCATATCGATCTACGCACTTTGGATACGATGATATCCATAAACCAGGTCAGCAAGCCTCTTAATTATCATCCCATCCTGTCAGTCGCCTCTTGCGTTACTGAAGATCGGTTCTAAACAGGGTCTTGGGTTGCTGAAGATCGGTTCTAAACAGGGTCTTGGGTTGCTGAAGATCGGTTCTAAACAGGGTCTTGGGTTACTGAAGATCGGTTCTAAACCGGGTCTTGGGATACTGCAGATCGGTTCTAAACCTGATATTGGGTTACTGAAGATCGGTTCTAAACCGGGTCTTGGGTTACTGAAGATTCGAAACCTGATCTTGGGTTACTGAAGATTCTAAACCGGGTCTTGGGTTACTGAAGATTCGAAACCTGATCTTGGGTTACTGAAGATTGGTTCTAAACCTGATCTTGGGTTACTGCAGATCGGTTCTAAACCTGATATTGGGTTACTGAAGATCGGTTCTAAACAGGGTCTTGGGTTGCTGAAGATTCTAAACCTGATATTGGGTTACTGAAGATTCTAAACCGGGTCTTGGGTTACTGAAGATTCGAAACCTGATCTTGGGTTACTGAAGATTGGTTCTAAACCTGATCTTGGGTTACTGAAGATTCTAAACCGGGTCTTGGGTTACTGAAGATCGGTTCTAAACCGGGTCTTGGGTTAATGAAGATCGCTTCTAAACAGGATCTTTGGTTGCTGAAGATCGGTTCTAAACCGGGTCTTGGGTTACTGCAGATCGGTTCTAAACCTGATCTGGGGTTGCTGAAGATCGGTTCTAAACCTGATCTTGGGTTACTGAAGATCGGTTCTAAACCTGATCTTGGGTTACTAAAAATTGGTTCTAAACCTGATCTTGGGTTGCTGAAGATCGATTCTAAACGGGGTCTTGGGTTGCTGAAGATCGTTCTAAACCTGATCTTGGGTTACTGAAGATCGGTTCTAAACCTGATCTTGGGTTGCTAAAGATCGTTCTAAACCTGATCTTGGGTTACTGAAGATCGGTTCTAAACCTGATCTTGGGTTACTGAAGATCGCTTCTAAACAGGATCTTGGGTTGCTGAAGATCGATTCTAACCCTGATTTTGGGTTGCTGAAGATCGATTCTAACCCTGATCTTGGTTTGCTTATAATCGGTTTTAAGCAGGATCTTGGGTTGCTGAAGATCGATTCTAAACCTGATCTTGGGTTGCTGAAGATCGATTCTAAGCCGGTTCTTGGGTTGCTAAAGAACGATTATAGCCCTGATCTTGGTTTGCTTAGGATCGGTTCTAAACAGGATCTTGGGTTGATGAAGAACGATTCTAAACCGGATCTTGGGTTGCTGAAGATCAATCCTAACCCGGATCTCGGGTTGCTGAAGATCACTTCAAATTGGGAGTACACGGTAATTGTTAAATACGTATTATGCGAGGTTGTGTGTTATCCAACCGATTGAAGTAATATTGAAGAAGTGGATGTCCTAAAGATATGATGATAATATTTCTTTGTCAAATCCAGGTGCACTAAAGCCAAAACGTTGGTAAAGAGAAATGTTACGCTTATACAACTAGTCACCACGTGATCTACGAGTCGTTACAAACTAAATTATTCCCACTAAATATGCCGCAGGTTTTATTATCGCCAACATTGTTCACTGTTAGGTCAATAGTAATCCTCTTTCATCAGTAAATGTCACCGTGTATTTCATCAGCGTTCACTAGAAAGGTTGATAGGGAAAACGATGATTATACATGAACTAATTCAACATTTGGTATTGATGTCCTCAAACTCATAGACTCATGATGGGGACATGGGTCACGTGTTGACTATAGTCTTCTTAAAATCTACGCACATATTGATAACGGCAGCTTAGGAATATTCGCAAATAGAAGTGTCAGAACACATGATTCGCGTACCTTGCCTTACACATGTAGAGGCATATTCAAGAGTTGCTGGATTGCAGAGTAATTGTTTCAATTCCCAACCTGACGGTTGATTTTATCCAAGATATTATCAAGTATATCACTGGTAGCTAAGATGACATGTTTTTATTGTGGGTTCTACATAAATAAGACAAGCAGTCTATAATTTACGTAACGCTTTCCAGGCTCCCCGAGTTAGCGCTGTTGATAAATTACATGCAACAACTTTAATGATACTACATGCATGTAAACATCTCCTTTGTTTGATCTCAGGGGTAATCTATCGTGAAATCTTGTCAAGTAGTGTAAACACTGATAGACGTGGAATGTGTAAAAACTACAAAGAAAATACATTCAGAAACAAACGAAATACTTCAAAGTAGTTGATTTCCTGCAGCCGATGCCTTGGGGAGTTATCTTTCAGCGACCGTGTATGACAAATCGACAGGGATCTGAAGCAGTACATTGGCGTCAAGTTTACATTCCTTGGTTAATGACAATACGTATGGGGGCAGTTGGATACAGTCGAACAACAGTTTCTACTTAGCACTATGAAAAATATTTGTAATACTGCGAGTGTATTTAGATTAGTATTTTTTGTTCTTGGGTATACTGACGAGGCGTATACTACGCTTCTTCGATAACGTTCCCGGGGTTGAATGTCATGTGGAAATGTTTAGAACGAATCTACAGATAAACTGAGAGAAACAAATAAAGGAACACAGGAAAATTCAAGCGTTCCTTTTATATTTTCCAGTTTTCACCACCAGCTTTGAATAGCGCTGTGGGGGAAATCTGAGAAATAAATAAAGGAACACTGCCATGAATTGGTGTTCCTCTATTTGTTTCCCTCAGTATATAAAACATTCCCACTATTTTAAAGCCAGACAACGTGCCTGTAGTAAGACAGAAATGAAAATTTTGATATGGACAGTCCTTACAGGTTATACGTTTCGTTGTTTTCCTAAAGACTCCATCCATACAGGATTCCTGTATCGAGGCATAGGATCATTATATGAATGTTTTTAGTGTTGAAAACGAAGTATGACCAGACGGTTCTTCATTGTGGTAGTTAGCCTATTCGCTTATAAGACTGATGTTGGGTTGTCTCCTCACAATTGCCCAAGGAATGGCAGATTTGTCATCCGAATAGTATTTATTATTGCAATCATTTTCAATCAGTACAATAACACATATAAATAATAATGGATTTCTATCACGTCTGGTATCCAACTCGAAGCTGTTCAACGGCGCATCACAAAGTCACAGTTCATTATAACCCCGGATAACCCAAGCTGCCTGTGAGGCGCAAGAAGGTTATAGTCGCATGACTTATCCCACCGGGTACCCATTTTCTGCTGGGTGAACAGGCGCAATTTTGCAAAACTCACTTACCTCAGGTGAGCCCACATGTATCTCACAGTATTGGCCTCAGTTTCCTGAAAGTATGCTTTATACCGTTGCCTTATCAAATTATATTCTGTGGTGGAATATGGAATCAAATCCAGCAACCAGCGTTCGCTTTTACATTTGTATCCTGCTGTTTTGGAGGTAAGTGGTGCAGTGTTATATAGTAAATTAGCCATCAAATGGCAATGCTCCAAACTTTGCCTGACAAATTAGGCTGAAATCGTTTCGTTAACCGTGTGTGTTAAATGTGGATTCCACGTTCCAAATTACATGGCTGGTTTTTAGAATAGCAGGGAGGGCTATGCTGCAGGGAAAAATAATATGGTTCAGAGACTGGTAGACAGACTATAATACTTTCTGTATGACAGGTTCGTCTGATTCAAATAATTTTACATAGACGGGTCTTGTTGTAGACGAGCTTGCTTGTGATGCGATAACTTTGTTGAACATGGCATTGCTCTCCATGGTCAGGTTACTTGAGTACTTAAGTGTCTCTGCCACCAAACCTCTAGACTGTATTTCTTAATAACTATGAATTATATAAAATTAATTTTTGAACACTGCTCTGCACAGACAAACACAGATGGCACAACTACGCCCTCATGACATGTGCACAAAGTGAAATATTACAGTCGGACATCAACTACAATTAGTCAATCATAACAAGCATCTAATTCCCTTCGAGTGATCGGGTTTGTTTCAGCACAGCTTTGAACAATATTCCAGGTACACAACAACACATCAGTCGTGTAGGCTCTACGCGTCTACTAATTTGGTGAAACTATACTTTCATACACTAACGGACAAAGCAAAATATGCATGTGCATCGGTATTTGCTGGTGGCTTAAAATGTAACAACCAGCAAATGGTAACTGGATATTCGTAAATTAGATACGGGTGCCATTGTTATGAGTTTGCTGTTATCCGACACCTGTTTCATTTTCAAGGACCACCGTAATATTCAATATTATAGTATCATTATGGATTATAATTAGCGGTGAGTATTGCAGAGAATTGTCATATTGTGATATATTGTGAGGCAAAAGCATATATTGCGATATGCATTGCAATACATTGCAAGAAGTTTGTTGTTTTTGTTGGGGTTTTTTTAAAACTTCGTATAATCGACTTAATGCTTGATTTATAAAGCAAAAATGCTTGATTATGTTTTAATAAAACTTTTAATCATGACAAAATAAAAATGTAAATAATATTTGGCACAAATGAAACAAGGAAAGGAACAATTTACAAAACGGAAATATTCGAAGATTTCCGAGTGTTACTAAGTTTTCCGAATGCATGTCAATATACCGGTTTTCGATCAGCGTATCGCAATACGTATCGTTATCATGTCTGAACTGGTAATTACCAGTAAACCGGTTATATTGCGCAGCCGTAATTACAACATGAACTATTAAGTACTTTAATACTGAAGCTTGGGGTGGTCCTTAACATGTTTTTTTGAGTATATATTGGTCACATCCGATCTTCACTTGCAAACCTTTAGCCCAGTTTCTATATATTCTGTCCGTATCCACAGTATGGGCCATCTTCACGCCAACATGCTAGGGTAACAGCAACAATAATCTTTTCCACATTCACAAGAAATAGGAACTAAAATCTCTTTTCATTGTACATTTCCGACCATATCATAAACATACGTCAAACATCACACCAGTAATTGATGACATTTGGTTTTACCCATAAGCATATAATCCCATCCCAAAAGTGGCACCTTCACAAGCAACAGCAGGTCATCGTTTCATAGGGTTTATGTAGTGCAAGTGAAAATGGTGATATGCATGTCACATGAACATATACTGAGGGGAAAAAATAAGGGATCACATGAAAGCACAAGTGTTCCTTTGTTTTTGTCCAAGGTTCTTCACAAGCTTTGTATCGCATCGCTTGTGAAGAAACCTGGAAAAATAATAAAGAAACACTTGTGCTTTCATGTGATCCCATATTTTTTTCGCTCGGTATATCTTGGTAACGAATGTGTCGAATACAAATATCTCCTTGTCTAACATAGAACGTTTTAAACAGCTTTACTTAAGCCTGGAATGTGGTAGTCTTCATCACCAAACAACTTTTAAGAAAGAACGATAAGATGCTACTGAAATCTCTAGCAACTGGTATTGTCGACTGTACCTCTAAACATCGCAAGTTCAGGCACTAAAGCACGGAGCTTTGAATCGTTATGCACTAGGACATACGATGGTGTTCTAAGTGGTTGCCCTTCTTTTCAGTTCAAGTATGAAAGTCATGTTTGTAAACTTTAATATTCTGTCAAAAGCCTTCGCATTTCGTGACATCACCTGTAGGGTGATGTGTTGATCACACGCCAGACGTGTATGTGTCACCATAATGTTTGCCTCCATTAATCCTGTGGTGAAGAAAACACTTAGTTATACTTATCATTAACACTTCCCATTGACATCGCCGGGCTGAATCGTCGACGTTGGGACTTGATGCGCTGGCAACGTCGTACTTTGGTACAATATTTCTGGTGTACATACCGTTTCTGACTAAGTAACCATCAAAACGTATAAAAATATTTACTTTGTTTCATGAAAATAATTTAAAAAATACCTCTCTTGTTATCTCAATCGCCGAATCTTGGACCTTGGATCTGATGGGGTGTCTCCACTGATTTCCGATGATCTGTTCCGATAGATGTCATCATCAGCATCTTACAGTGACAACCGTACACTGTTTTAGTTCTTGCTTGAGGTAAGAGGCGATTAACGGGATCGAATGGTCAGGCTCGCTGACTTGGTTGACACATGTCATCGTATCCCATTTGCGTAGTTAGATGCCCATGATGTTGATCACTGGATGGTCTGGTCCAGACTCGATTATTTCCAGACCGCCGCCATAAAGCTGAAATATTGCTGAGTGCGGCGTAAAACAACAACCAAACCAAACCTAACATATTTGTTTCAACAGGCACCCAGTACAACATCGCCCTTCAAAAGAGGCTGTGCTATAGACAATGTCTTGCATCACGTTCCTACCATCGTATTTTGTTTTGATCGTTTGTATTTTATCAAAGACAGTCTGCAGCCGAGGCGCTAAGCTCATTTTGTGAAAAAAAAACATTCCTGCATCTCGGCACATTGTTTTTATATACTGCTTTAAACGATCCGTTATGTTCTTTGGTTTCAAAGGACAGCTTTATTGTCAGTTATTTTCGCCTACATTCTCTTGCACCATCATGCTTAGTCTGTGTCACAGTCCCTAAACCACGTTATTGTCTCTACAGCCTAACCCTCCCTACAATGCTAAAGTTCTAAATAAAGCAAGTCTAGATTTTTCCAGGTGCTGTGGTCTCCCTGGGGCTCCTTTTCAATTTAAATGGGTTTATTTGTTATGATCAAAATTATATATGTTCAGAGACTAAGCGTTAGTCTATATCATGTTTATTGACGTACATTTGGTAATGAGGGGATTGTTTTGTTCTTGATGCGGAAGTGGTTTCACATTTTGTAGGAAGAAGTGTGTAACCTGTGGGCTCAAACACACACCTTATGGTTTACAGAAGGACCTTTGTTAACCTAGGCTACGGCACGCACGGAAACAAATTTATTATTTTCAAACACTTAATAACCCCTCAAAGCCTAACAAATATTGTTTGTTGTTGTGAAATATTGTTTTATCATGAGCGATTTTTATGTACAAGTAAGTAGATGCACCTTTGATGAGAAAAAACAATAAGATCAATAGTGATTAAATTATCACCTGCATGTGTTTTCATGTCGTAAATATTCATACAAGTAGTTTGGGAAAATAATTAACATTAATTAATCATGTTATTGTAGCCTTTCATAGAAAAATATCTATTGTGCGGTCCTACAATATGAGCAGTATGAACCGTAAACACACGAGGGTAATAATCTCTTAACAATAAAGTAAAGAAAATATACACATGGAAATTAGATTTGACCAAATAACTACAACCGTTAGAATTGTGAAATCAGTTGCTCTTTGCGTGGAATTCAGTGACCGTTGCAAGTGAGGTCGCTCATTATATCTATATCAAATGTGTCCCATATGTGATGTATAGATTGTTTATTATTTATATTTTGTTTGTTTCATTTTTTCAGACTTTTCATTTAACATTTCTGTCGGCAGGTTTTAATGTCTTTTTCTTAAAAAATCTTTATGAAGACGAAATCATATTCGATAAAGTAACTTAAGACAACTATTAATTGCATAGTGTTTACGGGTACGGTCCCTTTAAAATATAGCGCTATTGTTTTGTCTTGAGAATCGCACCAACAGTGGGCAACCCACATTAAGCTATATTAGAAACATTTGCAATAGGGATGTCGTATTGATGTAAAGTAATAAAAGTTAATCCCTGTTATTTAACCTTTTTAGCATATTCGGACTGAGGTGCCAAAAGAGAGAACTGGTTTCTCGCACCTGTAACGCAGTACGTCATGTGATTATGCTTTGTATCCGGTACTGGGCTATATAGTTTTTTAATCACGTCAGCGTTTCTTTTTTTCAAAACATGCAAAGATTGATAAAGTATTTGCATGTGTACCCGCGAATGATTTAAGAGCTGTGTTTAGTGCATTGTGATGATCGCCTAGCAATGGATGTAGATACTTGTGCAACAGTTGCAGATATCACATTCCTTGTAAATTACGAAGTCAGACGAGTCACGCATTATAAATACAGACAAGGAAGATGGTGTATTTTCAAATATACCCCCGCAAAAGAAGAGTTTGACTACATCGAAAAGGGAAATATTTTAAGTTTGAGTGATGAGGGATTAATTTAAAGTCAGAGAACATAAACGTAACCGCTGGGCTTGTGGTTTGTATTCACGAACCGACAGGTTCTCGTATATTCTCCTTAACCGACACTTGTCGACTTGCCATGTTCGTGTTTTGTATTAAGAACCTGTGATAAAAACAGAACGCAATTTGTTTTCGAGGTGCTTATAACGGCCGTGTAACGAGGCTTTGCGCGTCAACATAGACAACCAAAAGTAGAAGCGATATGCGTGCAATATAGAACAGACAAGCAATAGTCGAGGCATTATGAAATCTTGACATTTTAGTTGATAAATTTCAGTTACCTGATTTCAAGACATTCTCCTTTAATCAATGCTGTCTTAATAGTTACCCGTACAACCAGAAATTATTGAGAATTTAAAGATTGTAATTTTTTAATTTTTTTCACTCATTACTCACGTATTAAATGTGAATATTAGCAGAATATAATTCCACATTCAAAGACAGGTGAACAGTTAGTATTTTGTCAAGTCACCATGGGCAGCAATGTAGGCTTCAAGTCACACAGAACTTTCATCTGAGAAAATCACATTGTCCCAGTTAAAATTTCTATGCTGTAAGCACCAGTTCAACCTTCGCTCCTTTTGTTCAGGTTTCATGATCGGTGATGGCATTCCTCGACTTTTCTGCCAACCCATTGCATGCAGCTCAGTTGTAATTGTTTCCTTACAGACAGCCACGGTTCCTCTGTCAATCATATAGAGCCTTAAGTTTTCTAAACTCCTTCGTTTGTTTTTAGAAACAAGAATACCAAGCCGCCTCCTGTAACCGGCAGTCAATTTTCTGGGCCTACCTGCGCCTCCCTGGTGCTCAATGCCATATCCATTTGCAATATTTTTCAAAACACGATAAACAGTGGACAAAGGGATGCCTGTTCTACTTGAAATCACTTTAGCTGATCTGATCTCCTTGTTATAATACTCTAAAATCAACTTCCTCTTCTCTAAATCATCCATACTGAGGATCACTGAAAATGTCGTCTGCTAACAAGTAAACAAAGGGGGATAACTCTTCATAAACTAATGAAAAAGGATTAACGGAGTTGTGTCTCTTGAATGAAACCAAGCACTTGATAGCTGGTCAAGGTTGTTTATACTAGAAATCCAATTAAACATATTCCTAAACTTCTCAATATTTTCTGGTCATACTATATACTCGTGTTTACTGACGGGTCACCTAGGTATGTCTGTCAATATCCACATATGCCGACAAGTGTCAGTTGGTCTGAGTATGTCTAATCCCCTCTTGTAATGTACAAACATCTCCTCAAACTTGTATATATGTTCCTCTATCCTCATGCTGTTCATCACTTGCTTGATAACGGTGTTAGCACATAGACTGAAACGTCGATCTCACTGCAATGAAAAAAGCTGATCATCCACATATTGCTATCCTTCCTTCCTGCTCCGACATCTAAATGCCTCTCAAAGAAGTATGTTGAAGGTCGTGTTTAGAACTCTGTAATACTGGTTGTGTTTTTTTTATGAAACTGAAAAACTGTACAACGACCATTAAAAAGTGAAACGTGCAAGCTTGGTGGCGAAAACACAAGAGTGAACGATTGTTTTTCCCAGACAGGTTACAAGACAGGTGACAATCAATATGGATGTAAAACGGCTGATACCAGCGGAACTGCACTCTTTGGAGTTAAGTGAATTGAACTGCACGTTTTCGGAGTACATTTATCTGCGTGGCTCCTTGGTAATGGCGCTAATTATATATAAACTGAAATGAAACTATTTATCATATGTTTCATTTCAAGAATCAAATATCCTAAATTAGCCATATTATATAAAACAAAACAACATTGACTGTATTGGCGCTTAGTCAGTACTCAAGCACTGCTTCTATATAGTTTGAATGGGTGTTGTTTTGGTTTTTTTTATTTATAACGTCGAAGTGAAAGCCGACGCGGTTACCGTAGAACATAGGTACTGATGAGTGCCGTAGTTAAATTTTCTACCATTTGTCGGTTTCTATTGCTTTTTCAAATATTTACGACATTCCATATATGGTAGGGGCATCTGGTTGCAAATTCATCTCTTCACTGAATCAATATATTTATATACGATATTTCCCTGACACATATTACCTGGGTGTTAAACATTCAAACTGGACAAACGTTCTTTTGATTTCTATTTACATACAAAATTGGTACACGTTCTTTTGTTCTTCCTGTTCGATCTTCCAATCTCCCAGTTTGATTTTAAAATGCGAACGAACACAAGACAAGTGTCCAGTTTAAATAGAAACCTATTATACCCTACCTAACAAATATCTAATATTACATATCAGTTGAACAAAACGATAACACCATATCTTAGTCTGTACATCTGCGAACTTGTTCTAGTGAAAGGGTCTTCAACAGTGCCAGAAAATCCAGATAGTGTCATTGAAATTGAACTCAGTTATGAACCAATATCAGGAATATTTAGGTGCCAAATATGATTCCTTCACTGACATAGCTAAAGAGCTGGTTAGGAATTTGCAGCTTGTACTTGGTAAAGATTTGGACATAAACCAAGCATTAGTTACTGTTAATCTGTGCTCCCGAGGACAATATCTAGAGTTACTGATTTCAGATTATTGTGAATGTTAATCTGAAACATACTATATACTTCTCATCACCTGGTTTTACTAGCTAGATATCGATGTAAGAATGTAAACCGAAACGTCTTTCTATGCAATCAACAAGAAGTAATATAACCATAATATCGTAAGGTTCAGTGTGAGTTCTGTGGAACTGAGGATCCCATTTGGTACAAATATGCGAACATATACTCATGCCAATAATGGTTGTCACCCCACTTCAATTTAATTGGAGAGGGGTGTGGGTGGGGTGTGGGGGTGGGGTGGGGAGGGGTGACAACCATTATTGGCATGAATATATTTAGTCAAGCTATGGTAAATATCATTGTCAATGTTTTCCTTTATCATACCTATTTATGTTACACGTTGAATGTCATCTTACTGATTCCTGCTTCACGCTTTATACACAACTGTGTTATCATGCCCGTCACTGCATTTTTGTCTTGCATTGAACTAACAACAATGATCATTTTCCAATATCAGTGAAATGGCCATTGAAAACACTGGGAAATATAGGTTATCACGCTCGTGTGTTTTGGGATGGTTAATATTCTGCATTAGGAATAATCATTGTATTTAGCGAGCCTTGGCGAGCTAAATACATAGTGTTTATTCCTAATGCAGGATATTAACCATCCCAAAACACACGAGTGTGATAACCTATTTATTATACAATGTCACTTTTGCTTTATAATTTTAAAACATGCGATTTCAAATGCCACAAATCATGAAACTAAACTTCGTGAATTGTCTATGACGTCACAAATATGTGCGGAGTAATTACGTAACGTCACAAGCCCGGTGACATAATTTTCTCCTGATCACTCAGCTGACTGCGTTAGGTCATCTAGTTCCCAGTAAGCTTTTATGCTAAAGCACGTATTGTTGTCAACAAATCTTAGCTTACGTCTAAGAAACTTCAGAAACCTTCAATTAACCTTTTGAACAACATACTACGCTTTAATGTTCGCGTGACATTTTGCACATGGATTCCTATGCCGTTCTCTCGCAAACACTGACAGTCGGTCGGGGAACTGATGTTGGTATCTTCGTAAGCCTGTGAACTTCTATCTTCGCTTTGTAATCTACTACATCTATCATAACCAGGCATGAATTTTCTTGGATCAAAGCACTGACAGTACCGTAACGACTGCCGTCAACCCGGACACGACCGTCGACCCTTGACGCCATGTTTGTTTACACTGTGAAAGTAGACCCTGAAATTTGCATATGACCTCTCTAATTTGCATCGATATCCGTATATGACCCCAACGGATACCGAAAATATCCGTTGGCTTTATCCTGCCGAGAACACTATCCATTGTATGATAAACTGAAATCATGTACCGAGTACCAGCAGGAAACTAATCTGAATCTAACACTATGACCAATTCCTACCGCAAAACATTAAATATTATTATTTGCATTCTGCAGCCATTGAATTGCAATGTATCGTTTCGTAATTCAAAACTGTGAGTCAAAATATTTCATTATCCTAGTGTGTTTTTTTCTTAGGTAATAAACAGTAATCGTTTATGATGTCAGTCTTTATATAAGAAGTGTGTACGGGTTCTCCCTTGAACACGTGTAATTGGTAATAAATTATATAATTATGCTTTGAAATGTGTCTAGTGTATGTTTGTGTCGTGGCCATGTTTGGAATTGTTTACAGTGAAAACATTTTAGATTATCACAGCAGATAAATGCTCAAGTTTTTGATGTCGAAATGAATGATCATTTAAAGACTCAGATATCACATGACGATCGATATTTCTCTTTGGTGTGTGGTTGGTTTTGTTATTACCCTGTGGCTAACTTTCCTAGAGACTCGATACTTTGGCGTATAATGATTTGGATTTTGTTAACAGTACACATGTGAGTGAGTGAGTCTAGTTTTTCACTGCACAATGATCAACAGCATAAGCATCAATCTACGCAATTGCGATTCGATGACATGTGTCAACCAAGTCAGCATGCCTGACCACTCGATTCCGTTAGTCTCCTCTTACGACAAGCATGGGGTACTTAAGATCAATTCTAACCTGGATCTTCACGGGTCAACAGTATATATATAATATTATTGACACGTGTCACGTATTGCACTGACACGCACGAGGGGCGGGGTAACAAGGTACCGATACCAGCTGCAGTCTGTTTGATTTCATTTTAGACCGAAGAATTGGTCACTAACACAAAATCTAATAATTGCAACAAAACCAAATGTTGCATAGTCACATGAAATCAACAGATCAACTCTGATGGTTTGTCTCATAAATTTGGACACCCGAATAAAAAAAGTTGTTTAACAAACGATCATTATTTTGTTGTCACTTTTTCGCTATTTCTTACAAAGGGGGACCACTTGATGGTAGAACAGCCTGGTAATCAACAAGCGGGTGTAGTGAAATTTCAATTTCACATGTGCAACTCGCACACCTGGCTGTTCTACAAACAAGTGACAACAAAATAATGATCGTTTGTTAAACAAGCTTTATTTTACTCTGATTTAAAGCTGAAAGTCAAATGTGTAACAGTATACTTGCACCTCGCCATCCGTTTCTGCCTGTATCTTTCTGTCAGAGGAGACGTGTGATCGGTCGTCGTTCCTTCAGATCAGGAGCCCGCATACTCCTGATGGTACTGATGGGGACTCCCACTTTCCGCTCCCCGAGCAGTTCTTCAGCATTGCCAGACGAATTAGGACTTGGTCACCACGGTGGGGTACAACGTGAACGAGTACAGCATATTTATATATATATAATAATGACAATATTCATAACGCGCCTTTCCAGGCTAGATATCCTGCTCAAAGCGCACAATTTGATCATTATTATCCTTGATAACCCAAGGTGCGCTGGAAGGTTGATTGTCTCACGACTTATTGCACCGGGTACCCACTTTCTGCTTGGTGAACAGAGGCAATTTTGAACAAACTCACTTGCCTGAGGTGAGACCACATGTATCACATGTGCTTCGTTGTGGGACAGGACGGAAGTCCAAGAAACTCTCAGGAGTCAAGCTGTTACACACGGTCACCCATACAAGACTCTCCGCGCCAAATGTTGCTTAACTTCAGCTGAGTTGTGACCTGAGTTCTATGCACAGGACCACACATCAACACTTTGGTTTGACTTTATATCTGAAAACCTGATTTTCTTCTGTCTACATTTGTATTCTATTTGAATTTGCCTTTTATATGATCATTTGGTAATTTGTCTCTGGGGATGCCGTGTAAACTGACATACTGCCTTTTGTACCTTATGACGTTTAGGTTGTCGATATATTCGGATAAGGACTCAATAAGAATGATGTGAAGTTCAAGGTCATACATGTAATGGAGGTGAAAAAAGTAGCCCTTATCTTTGTTAAAGAAAACTTTGAACGGGTTTAGTGACCAACAGAAAGGAAACATATTACTGTGATATTAACGATGTTGGGAATGTTTGTGTCCAATATGAAAATAGTCTACCAATCTGACCATCAGTGTGTGTATGTCTCCGTAGATAAGTTACCACAAATTACAATGGACCACACAACAGCAGGGAGTCGGAAAGAGATATTTTATGAGAACTTTAGCCTGTACCTTTCTCCATAATGCAATCTTGCAATTTCCTAATAGGATATCATATTTCCTTTTCTTATCGCATATAGCAACACTTATCGTGTTGTTGATATATGCCATATATCACCGCTGTCAGCTGCGGCAAAAGCAACAATTATACACAACGGGAGAGGCGTATCACATCTTGGCATGACCGCGATGTTTGAAGTCAGTTTTGGTTTCTGACACTCTGTCATCAGTATCAATGAAATGTAACATTTGGTGTGCTTCGGTACCAGAAGCCTCACGATAGAACAGGGAATTGGATAATTACTCCAGTACAGGTGGCTGTCATTACTCCAGTAGAGGAGGCTATCATTACTCCAGTAGAGGAGGCTGTCAATACTCCAGTAGAGGTGGCCATCATTACTTCAGTAGTGGTGGCCATCATTACTCCAGTAGAGATGCTATCATTACTTCAGTAGAGGATGCTATAATTACTCCAGTAGAGGATGCTATCATTACTCCAGTAGAGGTGGCCATCATTACGTCAGTAGTGGTGGCCATCATTACTCCAGTAGAGGATGCTATCATTACTCCAGTAGAGGAGGCTCTCATTATTCCAGTAGAGGTGGCCATCATTACCCCAGTAGAGGTGGCCATCATTTCTTCAGTATAGATGGCTATCATTACTCCGGTAGAGGAGCTATCATTACTCCAGTAGAGGTGGCTATCATTACTCCGGTAGATAGGCTATCATTACTCCAGTAGAGGTGGCTATCATTGTTCCAGTAGAGGATGCTCTCATTACTGCAGTAGAGGTGGCTATCATTACTCCAGTAGAGGTGGCCATCATTATTCCAGTAGAGGTGGCCATCATTACCCCAGTAGAGGTGGCTATCATTTCTTCAGTATAGATGGCTATCATTACTCCGGTAGAGGAGCTATCATTACTCCAGTAGGGGTGGCTATCATTACTCCGGTAGATAGGCTATCATTACTCCAGTAGAGGTGGCTATCATTGCTCCAGTAGAGGATGCTATCATTTCTTCAGTATAGATGGCTATCATTACTCCGGTAGAGGAGCTATCATTACTCCAGTAGAGGTGGCTATCATTACTCCGGTAGATAGGCTATCATTACTCCAGTAGAGGTGGCTATCATTGCTCCAGTAGAGGATGCTATCATTACTGCAGTAGAGGTGGCTATCATTACTCCAGTAGAGTAGACTATCATTACTCCATTAGAGGAGTGTCAGCAAAATTAACTGGTAATAAAATGTACCATATTCCTAAAAACGTGAACAAATGTTTAGTTTGCTTCGTAGACGCTAAGTCTATGTAAGTCAACTCATTTTTGGAAAAAACAAACTGTTAGAATTGCTTTTTATGTAATCCTTAATTCGCCGGAAATACATCACGACGTTCAATTGTCCACTCACAATGTCTATGATGTGTTCTTTGTCATTCTGTCCACATATAATTGGCGTATAATTATTGATGAGCATCCGGTGTAGCAGACGATGTTGCAACACAAAGCCACGATGACATCGCTGTATCAGCGTTCGGAATGTGGCACTTAGTAAGCCATCAAATACGACAAAGATTCATGCTACATTTTGATTACCCGCCAAATTGTTCTGACACAACATGGAGCACAAATTTATTTTTTTGTTGCTGGAAAGATTATTTAAACAAAGATTTAAGATTTTGATTATTTTCTACATTCCAAACTGAATGTGAACTCAAGTGACATAGGTAATATAATGGGCAAATTTTAATACCAAATGCAAATTAAACTATTATTTGTCCCCAACACAATATTCATTATACAATTATCTTTTCGCGAACACAATTTTATTGTGATTCATAAACATACCCATACAAGCAGGAACAAAAAGCACGCCGCACTCACCAAATAAAATAAATTGTTGTCAATATTGTACTTCCCAAGTTCTAAGATGCCACTCAAATATAATATCCCCTAAACATTGTCGGAATATAGTTCTATCAACGTTGCTTGCAGTAGAGATATATTCTCCTTTCCTTGGTTTTGTTTTATCTAAAACACTTGACTTGCTTGGCGAGATTCCCTGTCACGATTCAGTGAATATAAGTTAGAATCTACGTCTATAAAAACATTAATATCATTAGAATCTGCTGCTTGTGTCATCTGGAATCTTGTTAATCCAGTCATGATCATAATCATTTAGATGTCGAGATATCGAACTGAAGACCTTCTCGGAAAGTTTCCTGACCGCAATAAGATACTGACTTGTTTGAAGTACACGGACAAACAGCCTTATTCTGTGTTTCCCCGAGTTGATTGACAGGCAAAGAAAGGTTAATCTCTTTCCTCATCAACGTTTAGTAGATAATAATATCTCATTGAATCTCTAAACATCACATAATTACACACGGTAAAGTTCTATATTTATAATTAAAAGCCACCTTCATAAGAAATGAGCCTCATGTACTATTGTGCCAAAGCTAAATGACGAATATTTGTTTTATATTCTAAAGAGCAGTAACAGCAGGCGTTCGCGAAAAGATCACACACACACACACAGACAGACACACACACACACACACACACACACACACACACACACACACACCTCACACTTGCTGTTATGCATATATCAGAAGGTGGGCTTTCCTAGCGTACATGAAACATCATGAAAGTTGTTCCTGGCCTACGCTGTATCATTGATATAAGCTACGAAATTACGGTGTATGGCATTAACATAAATGTGAAGCATTAACCCGAAGGAAAATCAGACTCGATTATCTTCCAAAACACACATAACTGGGAGAACGTACTGAGCAGAATAGCGAAAATCAAATAAATGTATGTCTGAAAATCAACTGCAATACCGTGTTATCCCCTAGCGCAAATTGAACACAAGGTGATTAATGTTCATTGTAAAACCTGATGTTTATGTCATAAATATTTCTTAATGCTGTCATTACTTCGTTTGATAATTATATAATTATCATTCGCTGAATTAACGACAGCTGTACTTTGGATTTCAAACATATCAGTTATTGAAGCTCCGACACCATGACCAGATTATGATATGACGTTAATCGGCAATATGTACGAATAATGGAAAATAAAAAAATGAGCGTGATGTTGTGAAGGGATTTATTATCGCTGACTAATAATGTTTGTTCTTAATAAACCTCACACGTGTTTGGCTTAGTCAGTCCCAAGACAGGACGCTCGTTCACATTGACGTTGTCATGTAATTGCAACGCGTAGTCATACCCAAGAAATTTATTGCAATATTACTGCACGTTATTGACTAAAATGCATTACATTGCATTTGCTCGTGTTATCACTGAATCACTTACCGTTACTCACGAACGTTAATAAATTAGTTTTATATATTACTCTGAAAATGTAACAAGTTCGCCCACATCGCGACGTCTGGTGACGTCATTGGTAGAGAGACTATGATCACTATTCGTGGAGCCAATCTGTTTCCCAACAGATTGGATTGTAAATTATATATCTCCAGTGATAAATGTAAATTAAAAGTTGTAAATTTGTAATAGAGCCCTTAGGGCACCTTGACCTAACGTGTAATGCATGATAAATAGTCCACGAGCATGGTTTCAACGCAACTCAAAGGACAATATAGGACTATGTACCACATAGCCTGTTTGATCAGTCATAAAATCAGGAAACAAAAACCAAGGTTAAATAATTGGTGTACAGGCTGTTAGATGTGTTCATAAGAACGATAATCAGTTCATGTTCATTGTAATAATTTCATATTTGGGACTTAATACAAAACAAATGTGACTTAAAGATAACGATGAAAAACACTGAGGGGCAAACGAATGTACAAAGAGTTAGTTTTTAACGAATTGTAACATTTTAAAAAGTCTATTTTAGTTCGATTTAGTAATCTAATCTGAAATGTAATCTGGATAGATAATTTCGTGTGTGGACATAGTCCAATGGTGACGTACTAAGCAGAAGTACAGTGCATGTTTGTGGCTATTCTTGTATCGTTAGTTTAACATGTTTTCAAATGAAAATCAAACACACGATGAACATATTGACGGGAATTGGTATCTTTGAACCTCTGTTCGTGTCAGTATGTTAATCGTTTCATGAAATGTCCTTTACAAATTGTTTCAATAGGATTAGAAGTTGACACAAGAACGAATAACCATGTTGACGAACGTACTTGCTTATATCTTAACGTGCTGCTTGTCGCTCCTCATTTCACTATATATACTAGGTTATCTCATGCATTTAGAAAGCAAAAACACGAAAGTGTTAAAAAGGGTCGAAGCCATTTTAAACATCTGATATTATTGGTACAGTGCTTGCCAAATTGTACTGCAGTTGACATGAATTCCCATCTCCAATGGGCCAAACACAGCATTTATTACTTCATTCTCTGTCACCAGACTTGAAAAAGTGCCAGTACAAAAAGACAATCTTCACTGCCAAAAAACATTGCAAATGTTCTTGACCCATGCGTGCGTGTATGTTGTTATTGCCAAGTACCATCCACCAGTCACTCAACAAGTTATAAGCAAAGCTTGATCTAAGCCGCATACATACACGTTATATACGCCAAATGTGTTCGCCCCTTTTTGAACTTCCAGCGGATGTCTTGATGAAAATGTAGCACATTGTCTTTCTTTCAAAAGAATAGCACATTCTTAACTAACACGAACGCAACAAAGAAGAAATACTATCGCCGATGTAGTGTCGCGTAAGTATCTTGTCTTTTGAGGGTATCATTTACACCCCCGCAGAACAGGTGGTCCCTGAGATGTTTACACCGCGCACAACAGGTGGTCCCTGAGATATATACACCCGCGCACAACAGGTGGTCCCTGAGATGTATACACCCGCGCACAACAGGTGGTCCCTGAGATATATACACCCCTGCACAACAAGTGGTCCCAGAGATGTTTACACCCCCGCCAACAGGTGGTCCCTGAGATGTTTACACTTCCTCACTGGGAACGTTTGTCAGTGTGTGTCATTCCTCATCCCAGACTGACCTGATTGCTCTTGCGACAACCTGCCATGTATTGAATATCTTCATCTGTTGTGAAGTGTTTCACTTTCTTAAACTAGATCTGCAGTGAAGTGTTTGTGCTCTTTAACCATGATCCGTTGTAAAGTATTTGTGATCCTTAAACATCATATGTATTGAAGTGTTCGTAATCCTTAAGCTTGATCTCTAGTGAAGTGCTGGTGATTCTAAAACATGATCCATAGTGAGGTGTTGGCGATCCCTTAACTTGATCTATAGTGAAGTGCTGGTGATTCTAAAACATGATCTCTAGTGAAGTGTTCGTAATCCTTAAGCTTGGTCTCTTGTGAAGTGCTGGTGATTCTAAAACATGATCCATAGTGAGGTGTTGGCGATCCCTTAACTTGATCTCTAGTGAAGTGCTGGTGATTCTAAAACTTGATCTCTAGTGAAGTGTTCGTAATCCTTAAGCTTGGTCTCTTGTGAAGTGCTGGTGATTCTAAAACATGATCCATAGTGAGGTGTTGGCGATCCCTTAACTTGATCTATAGTGAAGTGCTGGTGATTCTAAAACATGATCCATAGTGAGGTGTTGGTGATCCCTTAACTTGATCTTTAGTGAAGTGCTGGTGATTCTAAAACATGATCCATAGTGAGGTGTTGGCGATCCCTTAACATGATCTCTAGTGAAGTGCTGGTGATTCTAAAACTTGATCTCTAGTGAAGTGGTCGTAATCCTTAAGCTTGGTCACTTGTGAAGTGCTGGTGATTCTAAAACATGATCCATAGTGAGGTATTGGCGATCCCTTAACTTGATCTATAGTGAAGTGCTGGTGATTCTAAAACATGATCTCTAGTGAAGTGCTGGTGATCCCTTAACTTGATCTCTAGTGAAGTGCTGGTGATTCTAAAACATGATCCATAGTGAGGTGTTGGTGATTTTAAAACATGATCCATAGTGAGGTGTTGGTGATCCCTTAACTTGATCTCTAGTGAAGTGCTGGTGATTATAAAACATGATCCATAGTGAGGTGTTGGTGATCCCTATAACGGTAACCTGTAATGCCATGAGGATGAACTGGGATTGAACCTCACGTTCACGATTACTCCACTTACACGGCGACGTGCTTGCATGTGTGATGTGTGTGCTTGTACAAATTCGGTTTATTGTCGAATTATTAGTGCCAGCCCACTGATATACCATGCCGCAGATAAGATGGACATCTCAGTCCGACTAGTATACTGACTCTGGGAGCCGTTTAATGCTGAGAGTCAGGCATGGAAACAAAACGTAACATCTTTGAAATTCTTTGGTACGCACCGGAACAAACCGCAACCCTCCGCTCTCCGTGCCTGCACTCCACTGGACTACACTTCGGACCTTTGGAGGTTGCTTATCTAGCTTGTAGTGACCTTTTGGAGAACTTTAGGCGTAATCTATAGTAAGGTGAATGATATTTTTACCGGGAGGCGTTAATGAACTATTGGAAACCCTTTGGGTAAATAACCTTTACAAATGATTAGTTGTACCCGATAGCTGTGCTCTGTGCTCTGTTTGAAGTACTGACTATGCTCTGTTTCTGAAAGCGTTTCCGGGTTGTGAAATGTAGCACCAAGATGCACTGCATCATGTGTTTATGTTTTCAGATAAAAGGCAAAGGCTGTTTGTGATATCTCAAAATAAGAGCGTACAGAGCACAGGAAAACATTCGTGTTCTCCGTACACTTGACGCTGCTATTATTGAAGGTCTGAAGTTCTGAACTTACAGAAACAGATTGCTTCTGTCGACTGATTGTCTAGAAATAATGTTACATGTATAACATACATTCAGATTTCCCGGACCCTTATGTCATTCTTACTTGGACCGGTTAGTTTAAGTGAAAAGTAATTCAGAAAGAAATTATAGGTAATTGTCTGGGCTGCCTCATCTTGTTTTCAATTTAGAGGCACTAGCTTATTCGTTCGTTCGTTCGTTCGTTGGTTCGTCGATCGAATAACTTCTTATTTGGACATATTCCAGCTTTATAAGGCGGTCTGTAGAAATCGTGTAGGGTGTGGCAGCATGAGCATACACGCAAATACGATAAGATGGCTTCCATCAACCAACTCAAACAAACATGTTCACCCGATCCCGTTGATGGCTTAAGATCGGATTTTCACGATCAGTTAATTAATTTCTCAATGTTTTTATTATATGGATTCAGCTCTGAAGCAATTTCATATGAGTATGAAAAGGTTCTGATTGTTTCTTACTTGATTCTAGTAAAGTGCACAACGTAGTCTTTCAGTGGCTGGTCGTGGACACTGAGCAGAATGTATTGCCATGCTCAACCCACGGTTATGGAAAAGGTACTGCCGTTTCTGCTTGCTGCATTTGAGGAAACAGTTTTATTTATATATTTCAAATCCGCCTTGATGTAATCAGCAAAATCATGTTGGAAAGTGGAATCGATACGGATTTTAAAGTGTTATGATGGATGATTTCCAGTCAAGTAAATTTGTTTAAATGGTTTCAGGGATTCACATCTCGAATACAGTTATTTTCAGTTGTTCGGGGATCATCTCTGGCCATGTCAGGATGGCGTTACATGCATCACAAGCACAACCTGCAACACCGTACAATTGAATCATGTACTTCAAAGCAGTCACTTGAATTAAACACTGTGCACATTCAACCGCGTTAAGTGCACTGTTCGAGTCACAAGTGCAGAATTAATCCATCGACAGACCCGCGTGAACACTGCCTACTCAAATTAGGGGGAGACAACTGTGAATTATTCGACAATGCCGGCTATTAAAATGGCTGACACGTAAGATGCCACTGGTCATCACTGATGTTTTCTTCAAATTATTTATTCCACGAGGCAACAATTGTACAATAATTCGGGGCGAACTGTTCCAAAACGTCCCGTTTATCACTCCCTTCATAATCCTGTTATAAAACCGAAAGAACACAATTGTTTGCAAGGAAACGATGTAACAGCAAAGAGAAGAATAATCGCCCGCAGTTAGCAGCGCTATGTTTCAATCTTTTGGTCGATATGAAAGGGAAAATCCAATAGCCTTGCCCATTGTAGTTGAAAATTCCGGATAAGAGGATTTGTAGGAAATTTGTAATCAAGAGATTCGTATTGATTCAATTTTCAAAGGAAATGATCCTGTAAACATCACATGCTGACAGTCGACATTGTTGTGATGATCCCAGGTCAGGCCGCTTTTAGCAATATTCCACAAATACCACGGCGGAGGACACGAGAAATTGGCTTCACACTTGTACCCGTGTGGGAATCGAACCCGGGTTTTCGGTTTGACGAGTGAACGCTTTAACCACTAGGCTACCCAAGCGCCCGTCCAATAAATGGACAATGTAAGGTACAAAACATTTCCATTATCAAGTGAAATCCTTGCATACAGCAGTATATGAAGCTGACTATATCACGAATATGTGTTTTGGAATCACTATCAGACAGTCATGGTACCAGACGTTCTCAAAAGGGCGTTTGCACAGTGTGTCACCAGTGGCACGAGTCATAAACACATGCAGATCCAAGTCAATTCTTCAACATGGGGTGCTGCTTGAAGGTCAGGAATTCCTTCTGACGTCATGTTTCTGTCATGGATACGTAAAGAAATTCCTCCATATGTCCTTACTGAGCCCTGGAAGTAGCCGGTTTTGGTCGTGATTAATGAAGACGTAGGAAAAAATAACCTTATTTGTTCTGGAGGTCTTAATGATATTGCTTTAAGGGACTGTTGTTTATCGATTGCATGTTCACGGGAACCCGCGACAGTGATTCCTATTGTAGATACTTTCAAAAGGTTAGATTTAGTGGGAAATAATTACTCGTAAGTATCTTCATTATACATCTTGAATACACTAAACGCCAAAAGAAACGCTACCCTCCTTCCTCCTGACGGAGGTACCTATCTTCAACTGGCGTTTTGATGCGTGGACGTCCACTTCATGGTCTGTCTACGTCGACCCCGGTCTGTCTGAAGCCCTAAATACGTCTTATAACCGTGATACGGTGTCATCCGAGGGCGTTGGCAACAGCATTGTATGGCGACCCCATCTGCATAATACCAATGGCTCTCTCTTTCTCTTCAGCTGTTAATCGTGGTATACTTCTCGTACTTGTGTATCAGATCATCTTTTCTAGGCTCTCTTTATACCCTTTAGAATCATTCTACATATGAAATGGATGTAAATACTACTTGACTATTGCTGCGTTCTGGCGATTGATGTTGCTATGTGTAAACAGAAAATGGAAAAAAGTTACTTTGAAAGCAAAAATATTAACAATGATCCTAAACATTTTTTTCACAATATCAAAGACACGTTTTACTTGTTTTCACTAATGCAAATCAGCAAAATATGTTTTAAAAGATTGAAATCATAGGAATGATTATTTTACAATTTTACACACTCTACAACAGTTATATCTGGTTTTAATAGTTGAAAAATGGTTAATTTAAATGGTTTATCTTTGTCCCAAAGCAAAATCCTATTTCAACTTTTCTTTTGGACATGGAAATCACTGTTATTTGTTTATTTCGGCATTGACGAAAAAAGGACAATTTAACTCTTCTGAAAAAGATGCGTTTCTCCTAAATAGGAATGCATTTGAGAATTCTTTTTCATGATTTGCATAAAGCTGTGTTGTTAAGCTTTCTTGTAAACTAATACATTCTAACATATCTTTGACAGTTTTCAAGTAATTCATAAAGGTAGGAGGATAACGTTTCTTTTGGCGTTTAGTGTACTTATATTTCAATAACACCTGTCCCTCATTCAGCTTCAGCGTGTAATTGTACATGGACCTAGTGCTAAAGATATGCTAAAATCTAGAAGCAGTTTCCTCGCGTTCATCTATTTGAAATCGTGACTGATGTACATATAACATTAATTAACTAAAATAAGGCTTAAGCATTATTGGAAGATAGGATACGGCGAGACAGCCTCATCAAATGAGACAAAAACATATAAAGAGGGAGCTAAGAGCCGAATATACCACAAGGTTCTGAGGTCTGCAATCATTAAGCTCATTCACGAAACAGATAAATATACTTAACAGTCAGCCATACACTCTTCAAAAAAAGAAACGCACAGGCGTTTTCAGCAGTTCATTTCGATATATGTTGACAGCAATCGTCATAAAGACAATTCCTATGTCTGAATTACGTTAATCATGTCGTGGTTGTTGTGTATTGCGCACAAACGCTTCTTAAAATGTGTTTGTAAACGTGTGTCATAAAAAATTAAACGATATATGAAAAGTGCATGCAGAAAAAGTTTTCCACTAAATGCAATGTGCCGGAAATGTGTAGAGACCGCGACTATAAAAGGCCAAACCATATTCATCATTTCATTACGAAATTTACGATGTAAACGAAGATACAAAATGCCAAGATTGACCGAAATATCGCAATGGGACGTTTGGAAGCAGGGGAGTCCCAGTCTGTCGTTGAAAGACACTTCAGAGTCCACCACATATCCATATCTCGATTATGGCATCGATATGCCCGCTTCAATACGACCGAAGGACGGCCCAGAAGTGGAAAACGAATGGTGACCACTCCTGCTCAGGACAGACTTATCCAAGTGTTTCTCCTGCGTCACCAATTTACTACAGCAACGGACGCTGCCGAGCAGGTTCCTGGTCTTCGAAGAATTACCGACCACACCATCAGAAATCGACTGAGAGAAGTGGGAATTCGAGCATATCGACCACTAGGTGTACCTGTCCTGACACCACTACACCGGCAATGACGTGTCCAGTGGTGCAACAGGTTACAGGCATGGAAAATCGGGAACTGGCGACGCGTTTGGTTCGGCGATGAATCCCGTTTTCTCCTGTAACGACGGGATGGGAGACAAAGTGTCTATCGACGTCGACACGAACGTTTTGCGCAGGCGTTCGACAGGTGGACAGATTTGGCGGAGATAGCGTCATGGTGTGGGAAATATGTCCTACACGGGTAGATCAGAGCTAGTGGTGGTTCAAGGCAAATCGCTACATCCTGCGGCCTCACCTCCTCCCACTTTTTAACCGCCAGATGGTGCTGTTTCAACACGACAACTATCTACCTCACATAGCTCGTGTAACAGGACCCGCCGTGATGTTGCTGGAATATTGATAAAAGCGGCGTTAAACCAAACTCAGTCAGTCAGTCGTGTAACAGGTGCCTATATCGCCAATACAAACTTCAATGTCCTTCCAAATTGCCTGGTCTGAACCCGATCGAGCATCTATGGGACAAACTTTATTGACGCGTCCGTAAACGTCACCATCGCCCTCAGACACTTGCAGAACTTGCCAACGCGTTGCAGGGGGAATGGCGAAGAGTTCCCCGAGCAAACCTCCAACGAGTTGTGCGATCCGTTCCAAGGCGGTGTCGAGCAGTGACGGCTGGAATGAGTGGTGTCACCAGGAACTGACCTGAACGCCCCCTTGTGTCCACACATGTGCAGTGAGTGAACGGGGTTGATGCTGATATGAGAACAATACATATGTTCATCCGTATGTCGAATAGCCTTCATCTATGCTCAAGCTTAATCGACTTGTGCACACATAAATAGGTTCAATACATTTCCATATTTTTGCACGTGCGTTTCCTTTTGTGTGTGTGTGGAAAGTTCAACTGTTGCTCATTGCATGTCTTCAGATAACATTCCCGACGAAGACTTGGGATCAGGTCCAAACGACGGCACCTCGTGGAGATAGAATGTGTGTGAGAGAGACAGAGCGTGTGTGAGTGTGAGATAATGTGTGCGAGTGAGTTGTGTGTGCGTGTGAGAGATAGAGGGAGTATGTGAGAGAGAGAGAATGTATGTGAGAGAGTGTGTGCGGATGAGAGCATCTGTGCATGTGTTTGTGCGAGGGAGTGTGTGTGTGAGAGAGCGTACGAGTGTGTGTGTGTGTGTGTGTGTGTGTGCGTGCGTACGTGCGTGCGTGCGTGTGATTGCTTACCGTTTCTACAAGCAATAGTTTTCGCATGGATGCCCCACCTTCCACTCACAAAACGCCTCACCACGGAGACCGCCTATTACGTGAAACAAAACTGTTCGCAAAGTATTGTGACGGGTGTGCTGATGATGGGTGTATTGATGACATCTGCTGTGAATCTATCACGTCAAGCGTTCACGTTCGTATACAATATGACGTTAACTATTGCCGTTACATTCTCCAGGTTCACATAGTAGGCATTGTCCGGCAGTGCACTTTTCTACACTGAACCATTGTTTTGCTTCCATTTCTGCAGCGATGCCAACGTTAAGTGTAAGTATTCTGAAATTTCACATTGCCATAAATAAATAGTAATACAATAAACATAATATTTTGTTAATACTTGAAAACGTCATCATAATCATTATTATTATTGTAGTTGATGCAATCCTGTAATCCATGTCATCCTTAATACAATCATCAATTATTTTACCATTAACTTCTTTGAGTGGCATATTAGAAGTTGAGACGTACACTATAGACACACGTTATGAATAGCAATTTCTTTACTTTGTGAGTGCGACGTTTCGATACAAAATCTTGTACCTTTGTAAAACCTTCCTGCGGACATGTATCAAACGATACCCACGAAACAAAGAAGTTGTTATCCATAAAGTTTGTCTATATTGTATTTTACTATTGTTGTTGTTTGGTTGGTTTTGTTGTTGTTGATTTGGAATCACCATCCACCTTCTACTGCTATCACAGAAGAAGTCGGTTACAAGATCTCATTCACATAAACTGAACGAGCAGTAAACAAAATTGAAGCTACAACTAAACCGATCGGTGAGTCGGTCTGTCAGCCAGCCCGACAGGTAATACTGATTACATGCTTGAGAACGTTACTCTCCAAATTGTGATACCGTCAATTTAAAAGAGTTTGTAATGCAGTGCCATTTTTTGCAGTGTGCCAGACAATAATCACATGCTTTGAAGATTAGGCATGTACAATATCGCCGTTAGTTAAACTATGGGGAGAGACTAATTTTGTCCGAGATCAGAGCGGTATTATAAATAGATGTTTCAGCGCCAACGAGGAGGTTAATTTATTGCTGGGGCGGCAATGATTTTATTCCATCATGTTAGCCGGTTTTCCATTCTTAGAAGGAAATACGTCACTACAGGTATCAAGCAATGATTAGTTAGTTAAACTCAGAAGAGCGATCATTCTCCATTCAACGAAGACTAGTGGTGTCTGGGTGATGGGGAGTCTTGTGTCCAGCCTTATCGCCTACCAGAGACTCCACCACCTCCACCCACCCCCACCCCTACCCCCACCCGTCTGACAGTCAGATGTCTGAGAATGAGATATTATGTGTGACAGGCAGATATGTGAGAATAACAGATTTTAGGTATGTCTGTCAGATATGTGAGAATCACAGCTAGTTCTCATTTTGTCATATATCTGAGAATCACAAATTTTAGGTTTGACTGCCAGATATGTGAGAATCACAGATTGTAACTATGTCTGTCAGATATGTGAGAATCACGGCTAGTTCGCACTTTGTCAGGTATCTGAGAATCACAGATTTTAGATTTGACTGACAGATATCTGAGAATCACAGATTTTAAGCATGTCTGTCAGATATGTGAGATTCACGGCTAGTTCGCACTTTGTCAGATATCTGAGAATCACAGATTTTAAGTTCGACTGCCAGACATCTGAGAATCACAGATTTTAAGTTTGACTGCCAGACATCTGAGAATCACAGATTCTATGAAATGCCTGCCAGCTATACGATAATCACATGCAGTGCCTACCTATGCAAGAGGCATGGCCGAGACGATAGCATGTAGTGTGATTCAAATATCTGACAATGATCGTAGGTATTTTAGTAAGCCGTGTGCCAAGATCAGTTTGCACCTACGTTATTTCTGTTATGTCTGCGAGATTCAGAGAGGGTACGTAGCTCTTTACGATATTTGAGAATGCAGGATTATTCGCATTTATGACGGCTGTGTGAGAATCACAGACGTATTTCTGTACTAATAGGTCCTTACACTATTCGGTAACATGTTCTAAAAGACATTTTATAATCAAGGCAGTATTTTGATAAGCCCTGTTTGGATATCTTTATCCCAGAAGGAAAAGTATCATCTGCGTGTCGGTGCCTTAAGCTTCTCACAAAGAAGAACATTTTGTTTTGAAGAATTGACAAAATATATCCTTTCAATACGGATAATAGCAGCCACTCTCTGAGTTCGGAATATTTTATGTGTGTCACACACAAGCTGTCCATGATCAACACAGTGAAGTACGTTATCCATCTATGAAGGCCTTTGTTAAGGCAGCTGCCGCCCGTCATTCCTGGTTTTCACGGATGCTGAATTCGCTTGAATTATTTCTTAGATGCATTCTCCTTCTGACGCATCAAGACATTGGGCATAAATAGGATCGGAAACAGTGGTTGTATCCTCCAGCATTTGAATATCCGGAAGCCAGCTAACGGACCCGATTGACCACTATATCCAGATCTAATGAATCCTTGTGATGTCCAAACAGGTTAACTACTGGTCAAGTGGAACCCCACTGAGCTGTAAGAGAAATGGACACTGAAGAGCTGTGGTCTCTGAAAAGTTAATACCAATACCCAGTGCTGGCTTTGATAGACTTTTGTTTTCTTTGAATTTGGCGCTGATATCTCGCCTCCCGATACGATTCAATCGGTATTTATGATTGCTGAAGCATTCAGTTGAGAAATAGGTTATGTACCACTAAGTGTACTTTTTCAGGTCCAAAGTTTCTGTGCACCACTGACTATCACGGAAAGTATAATTCTGAACAATTTTGCAGCGGATATCCATTAAATATGGGTCATTACTTATTATCATTTATTATTCATAGCTGCTAATAATAATAGTAATAAAATATATTGAATATGGGTCTCGCAAAAATCCGGGTTGGAAATGGTCTCTGATATCCCATGTTGTCGTAAGAGGCGACTAAAGGGATCGGCTGGTCAGACACGCTGACTTGGTTGACACCTGTCATCGTATCCCAATTGCGTAGATCGATGCTCATGCTGTTGATCACTGGAATGCTTTGTCCAGACTCGATTATTTACAGACAGCCGCCATATAGCTGGAATATTGCTGAGTGCGGCGTTAACGATACACTTTATTACTCAAAGGAACCACTAACGGAGGTACATGAGTAACATATTACACAAAGTTATATAGAAATTACAGCAAGATGGCATACACAACATTCAGAAATCTTGACAGTTTTTTCAGGACATGTATCTTTTTATTCCCAACAAGTTGCTTATATTTTGACATGTTAGACAATTTATAATAATAATCACTGATATAAGAAGAACGTTCATTCGCCAATACTTTACATCTAAATAAATAGTGGAATTCGTTGCCAGTTTGTTGAGAGTTACACAATGTATAAAATCTCTCTTCACGAGGAATGTTCGACCAACGACCCTGTTCTAAAGGCAATTTGTGATTACTTGTTCTAAAATATAGTAAAGGTTTATAATTGTTATCACGGAGTAATATACATTTTTCAAAACATGGTCTATCTTTAATAATGGAATAATAGAAACCTTTCGGGGAATCCCGAATGACACTTCTCCAAGACTGCAAGAACTGGTCCTTTAAAATTAGAACCACTTTTGCAGTTAACCATTCTTTTGAAAAAAGATGTGGATATTGAAAACAAAGCGAGATACCACAAGTTTTGAAAATATATTTGATGTAATTTAACCAAGGATAAGAATAGCCATGTGTACGTTTACTAATCATGTAATTTAGCATAAATTCATTTGGCAATTTTATTGGTAGGATTAGGACATGGTAACTTGCACCAGTATGTTATGGCACGTTTATCTATTTGTATGCGTAATGGTTCTCTCCCAAATTCATCGTAAAACATAGAGTTGGGTGTTGACATCTTCAGACCTGCCGCAAACTTTAGAAATTTCAAGTGAGCACGTTCAATTAAATTAAGTGTTCTCAAAACCCCAGATTTCACATCCGTATTGTAACACCGGAAGAACAACTTTATCGAAAGAAGAGATAAGACAATCCAAAGGTAAATGTAAATTTCTCGCTCGTTTTAATAAAGACATTTAGGCTTTATTACCCATATCTGCAGCATGTTTGATAGCGGTAATCATTCTTCCGTTTCTATGTTATTCCTAGGTACTTAAATTTTTCAACAATTTCCAGGTAGCAAAGATTATAGAGGAATTTGTTTTTATTTTTGCCAGCTGAACCCGATCCAAATATAAGTATTTTAGTTTTATCTGAGTTAACTTCAAGTTTCCAGAAAGCACAATAATCGTGAAAAACAATCAAGTGCAGTCTGCAGATGGTAGTTACTTTCGGCTAAAAGTACAGTGTCATCAGCATATAGCAACACTAAAGTTTAAGGTAGATGGTCAAGTGAAATGTGAATTCATCATGGCGATGTCACCACGTATCCTCTGTAAACCTCATCTCAAGCTGGCGTGGGGTCAGTTGTCAATTAACAAATAAGCGTCGGTATGAACACCACAACCAATGGCATTAGATTGACAGCGTCTTGTCGACAACACAGGATTGTTTAGGAGGTCTAATTGAACGTCACTCCAGATCATGACGTGTCGCAGCAGGGTTAACGTACAAACCGAAACACGAGTCTCATTAACCAATTCAGACAATGACCTACCTTTCAGCCGATCCGAATTTTCTCGTGTGAAAGTAAAAAGAGACACCACAAACAACTATGCTTACACTGAACTCCAATGCCTTGTTTCATACGAAAATGGTATTAACAAGTTGATTTTAATTTTAAACTTTAATAATTTTATGGAGAGGTGTAGTCAGCATGACCTTAACTAAGACGCTTATTCAGTGTAGTTTCGGAACGTACAATGTGATTGATATAATATCAAGTCCGTACCAGACTGCCAAACTTTTCTAGCGGCAGAGCCTCGTTTTGAGATGTCCACGATTTCCAGATTTCCGCTTGTCAGAGCACGCTGCATGACGTGTTTACAAGGATTAAAAGGAGCGTAGTGTTGCAATATACAAGTAGTTAGATGTATCAAATAATACTGATTAATATTTATGCATCCAGTTCAATGAATTGGTCTCAAAATTCTGGACTGGTTATTGTACTGAGCTGCGCAATAGAACGGAACCCGGTCAGCAGGAAACGAGACTGTGGTGTAATCAATGTTTTGACTTGACTGATTAGTTGAAAGTGGGGGTATATTTTGTTTCACATTACCCGTCATATACCTGGTTTGGAGACATATCTGGCGACACACCAGGCCACGGCAGTTTCAGGATCTTCGTTTACCCAATGAATTCCGTTACCACACGTGCGGTCGTCCCTTGCCGAGCTGTGAAGTGGTGTCACGTCCATTGGCCTGTAGGATCGGGCGGAAGTGTGGACGGATGATTTTGTTATGGTACCACACACATGTCAAATTGTCGTCAATAACCACTAGGGTGATCCTGTGGTGAGTGTTGGTAGCTCCTGCCCCCAGTTACATTGTTACAACCAAATGCAGTACGTTGAGCAACGTTTATAACCACTCACGCTGCTATCACTGATCTCTAACCTTGACCCCTGATGCTCGGTGACGTCACAGCAAACGAGGACCAAAAACAAGATATTGTAGTCGGGTGCTCACCTCTCTTCACCCAGGGCGGTGGGGTAGCCTAGTGGTTAAAGTGTTCGCTCGTTACGCTGAAGACCAAGGTTCGATTCCCCACATGGGTACAAGACCATTTCGTGATGTTGTTGGAGTATTGCTAAAAGCGCGTAAAAACGTACTCACTCACTCACTCTCTACAACCAGTCCTCACAATTCCAGCAAACAGGACGTAAACCGTTGACGATGTCGCATGTCAGAGTTTCCGTCTGAAACCGAGTTCACATGTGAATCGGGTGGATATTTGTTACATTTATCTTCCCGACGTGAGATTGATGTTGGGCGTCAGAAACATGCTCAGTCCCTCGTGTTGCAGGACTCTTCGCACCGACCACAGTATAACTGACTGCATGATATATGGAACAGCAAAACACCAAGCAACTATGTCTTGTGTAATTCCGGTTTCAAGTTTACATATTACACGCAACAGTTCATTTTCGAACAGGCGAGGCATAACATTGACGAGATTTGGCCGTAAACAAAGATACTTTTCACATCTAAAATATTTAACTTTTACTTAACCACGATTTACTTGTTTGAATTGACTCCACTGGGCTAACGCTTAGTCTCTTAATGCATACAATTTTGACAGTAACCAATATTCCAATTTAAATTGAAAAGGAGTCCCAGTGAGATTGGACATTCTGGACTTGCTTCATTTGGGACTTTAGCATTGCAGGGCGAGCTCGGCAGCAGGGACAGTAATGTGGTTCAGGGACTGTGAGACAGACTACATTGCAGGGACGGCTTGTCAGTAGGGACAGTGATGTGGTTCAGGGACAGTGAGACAGACTACATTGCAGGGACGGCGAGGTAGTAGGGACAATAATGTGGTTCAGGGTCTGTGAGAGAGACTACATTGCAGGGACGGCTAGGCAGTAGGGACAATAATGTGGTTCAGGGACTGTGAGACAGACTACATTGCAGGGACGGCGAGGCAGTAGGGACAATAATGTGGTTCAGGGACTGTGAGACAGACTACATTGCAGGGACGGCTAGGCAGTAGGGACAATAATGTGGTTCAGGGACTGTGAGACAGACTACATTGCAGGGACGGCTAGGCAGTAGGGACAATAATGTGGTTCAGGGACTGTAAGACAGACTACATTGCAGGGACGGCGAGGCAGTAGGGACAATAATGTGGTTCAGGGACTGTGAGACAGACTACATTGCAGGGACGGCTAGGCAGTAGGGACAATAATGTGGTTCAGGGACTGTAAGACAGACTACATTGCAGGGACGGCTAGGCAGCAGGGACAATAATGTGGTTCAGGGACTGTGAACATTTAGATTTTATCGACTTATATTGATATATTTGACATCAATCGAAGGTCAGATGATTCAGTTATATTTTATTTCCCAAGTTTCAAAGAAGATATATAATACAAGCGTAATACAATGTTATAACCTTTATAAATTACATCAGTGATTATTGAGTGATTAGATCATTTACGCAAGTATATATGAAACGGAGTTTCACATTTTCCCGGGTGTGTGTAGTTTAGAGGTAAGTGAGCGAGTATGGTTTTACGCCGTATTTAGCAATGTGCCAACAATTAATATTCCGGCAGGGACACCAGCAATGAGCTTCATACATTGTACCAATGTGCTGATTTTAAGATACGATAAGAGTGTTTCACAAACAATGATGGTATGTCTTGGTCCATGCCGTGTTTTGATGTCAACAGAACCCCACAAAACTTGGTTTATAAATAGATGACTAGGATTAGTGTTTGATGGCCTTCCCCAACGGAAATCGTTGTCTGCCTATCCCCAATAAAGCCTTAGCGGCAGTCCGATAAAACAGTAGACTGCAGACTGTTGATCATGCTAGATGATATCAGCTGAGACGGATTAGGGGATTAAAGACAGTGTCCCATCCTTCCGAACTACCTTCTCCGGTAAAGTGCAACGTTGTACGGAAACGAATAACTAATTATGTCTACAGTGATGGAACCAATACTTATCTGAAGATAATAAATCGCTATTTCAGCGGTTGATGACGACATCATTTCTTGTCTGTGTTAAATGAAAAGATATATAATACACACATGTTTACACAGGAACTGACCATTTGATAAGGGACGACAAGTTGGAGGGGTGAAGGAGGGGGGATTCGGGATTATAGAAAACATATTTGACCCGTATTTCTGCTACAAATATACAGTTTCGATGGAAACTTGTTCAAGTAAGGCTGCTACTGCTATTTTTGGTGCGAGCTGAGACTTTATCCTTAAAAATGCATTGTACCCGAAACCTCTTGATTAATTGGTTTCAAAATGCTTTAGTCTGTTGAAAGAAATGTTTGTCAGAAGAACTGAATTGTTGCGGGGATTTCTCAAAATTATTCACAGTTAATATTTAGAAAACATCTACTTTGCAGATGAAGTTGAAAATATATCATGTCTCCCGTCTAAACCCCAGCCCCAAGAGTAATGCTTAGTCCCTGTGAGAAATCTAGACATGCTTCAATTGGGGCTTTAGAATTGCAGGAGAGGGCTAGGCATTAGGGAAAATAATGTGGTTCAGGGCCCCGTCCGCCCTAGCCATCTACCCAACTCAGGACCAGCATCTGTGGCGGGGAAGGGGTCTATTTTAATACCACAGGGACACGTTGTAGTCTGTCTCACAGTCCCTGAACCACATTATTTTAACTACTGCCTAGTCCTCCCTGCAATGTAGTCTGTCTCACTGTCCCTAAACCACACTATTTTCACTACTGCCTAGTCCTCACTGCAATGCTAAAGCCCCAAATGAAGCAAGTCCAGATTCCCTCATGTTCTGAATTTCCCATTTCACTAGGGCTCCTTTACAATTTGTTCGTTTGTTATTATCAAAGCTTTAGTCTAGGAAATACTGGTACGTGAGGCACTGGTTCATTCTTATCACACTGAGAGGGTAGTGATCTGCCCCGTTCATTCACCAGATCTATTCAAGTCCATTATTAACCCCGACTTCTTGTTACCGCCGCCTCGCTTGCTTATTGCACATATTTACGAGGGTGTTCATTTCATCTGTGCCTGTTAAGCTGTGTTAAGGAAACGCCTGTTATTGTACATATACCTAATCAATTTCAAATTCCGCCCAACTCCAAATATTTACATACTCCCTGACCACGAATTAATTACATTAAAATACGTTTATCATTATAAACAGTTAGGGCCGGTGACATGTTTAAAGTGGCCCTGACTCGAAAGTCCAATTTGGGATTAAGTATCTCGCCCTGAGGTATAAAGTAAATGGATCCTGTTTGGTGTAATTTGAGAATTGGGTAAGACGACGTAATTCTCTGGAGTGAAGATTGCCTGTCTAACTTCATGAGGGGTTCGTCTGAGAATCGATACCATGTGGATTTTACAAGATGGGTCGTCGACAAGGCGATGGTTGAGTCTGTCCCCCATCTTCTGCGAGACAAAGAACATTTCAAACTCCATGTATGTCTCTATATATACACCGTGACTGGAAAAAGTCGGTCGTTGGAAATGTTATCCACACAAAACGCTAACGCTTTAAAATAAGCTGCTCGGGTAGCCCAGTGGTTAAAGCGTTCGCTCGTCACGCCGAAGACCCGGGTTCCATTCCACACATGGGTACAAAGTTTGAAGCCCATTTCTTGTGTCCCTCGCCGTGATATAGCTGGAGTATTGCTGTGTGTGGCGTAAAAAGTAAACTCACTCAAATGCAAATTTCTTTGTGCATTAGAGCCTTTAAACACCCTTGCAGTATGGTCTTTTTGTCGGAGATGTTACCACTTATGATTATATGGAATATGTGTTTCTGTCATATTTAACACTCACTCACTCACAGATTACACAAGGCGTACAAACAAAAAAAGTAAGCGAGTTTGTTTAATATTACGCCGCACTCAGCAATATTCCAGCTATATGGCGGCCGTCTGTAAATAATCGCCTCTTAGGACAGGTATGGATCACTGAAGATCAATTCTAACCCAGATTACAAGGCTACAAAACGCGATAGTAATATGAATTGATCACTGCGATTCAGGAATAACACCAGGTGTTCGCGATAAGGTGAAGCATATCCTGCTCGACCACCACCAGCAGCCACCCATCTTCCAGCATCTAGTGAGGGATGCAGATCCTTGAAGTATCTACTTACCAGGTTTTCTTGCTTTGCAGATGATGAACAATAATACTCCCATATACACGACCCGGTAGGCGAAAGTATGCAATAAAAAATTGGATTTGACTCAAAACCTGCAAACTTATCAAAACATTACAAAGCTGAAAATAGCTGCCAAAAAAGGACACATAAATTGTACATTTGATGTTACACGGGCCAAATACATCAACATAGAAAAAAACATCTCTTGTTGGTTTCATTTTTAGATTTTTATAGTCTTTCAACGGAACTTGGTTAAGAGGTGGTGATCGAGTGTCAGTTCCATTCGCTGCTTAATCCAGTTTTGATTATTGATATAGGTAAAATGCTTGAAGCTAAGTTCTACATTCCCTCCGTTATGAATGTGAAATATTCAAATATTCACTCGCTTACTTAAGTGTGAGAATCCGCGGATTGTTGGTTCGAATCCAAGAGTCTTCCCAGCCATGACCTATCGTGATTTCATTCCAGGGGCGGTGGGGTAGCCTAGTGGTTAAAAGCGTTCTCTCGTCACGCCGAAAACCCAGGTGCGATTCCCCAAATGGGTACAATGTGTGAAGCCCATTTCTGGTGTCCCCCGCCGTGATAGTGCTAGAGTATTGCTTACGGAGTCGTAAAAACATACTGTCTCACTCCTAATATGCTGATCGGTAAACTTTATGATAACCACAAACATGAAAAATATGTACAGATATTTTAGGAGTTTACGACTTCATTTATTACAATAAACTGTAACGACGCTGTCGAGTTTCATCATCACTGCGAGTTTAAGTATAACAGGTTTGTGTCCAATGTCAGCATGAACGAAGAAACGTATCTATGGGAAGGAGCTTGTTTGATTCATCGCCCAGTTAAAGGCGAGCTCGGGGTGAATCTACATATTTATGTTGTAATGGGAGATAGATAAGTTCTGAAAAGGAACACGTAACGGTTGAGCTATAAATAAAATAAAACTACCCCTTCTGTGTTGCAAAACGAACATTTTTCTTAAGCGTTTCCCTTTTTCCTTCCTTGCATGCAGGAACATATCTGCTCGTTAAATACAAAATAACGTTTATAGCTTCAACAAAATCATTGGCGGATACCATCTGGGTCTTGATACACTCATATTATCGAGAGTGCCAGATATCATCACTATTTGATGGTGATCCATATACACACTTGGTCGGTATATTGTTCCGGTTGAAGACTTCTTTTGGCATTCAAAAGGTCCCAGTAAAACCATGTTAAAGTTTCACGGTAGATGAAAGTTTTACAGTGCTCAGTGTCTGATGGATTTCTTCTATGTGTTCCCGTTATTGTTTATTTTAGTTTTGACGGGTGAACAATTACCGTGCCTTTGCACGTGTTTGTGACGTCATCAGAGTGGTAGTCCGCTTTTTCAGCGCTATTTGATAGTCATTACAGATTCCATAAAGACATGTTTCTGAAATGGACACTTCAATACCAACAGGCGATTAAAACCGGTTGTATTCAGTTTGATATTCCAATGAGTTTGGGTTACATTTTATGTTGTTTTCAAATTATGTTGTTTTACGCCACACTCAGAATCGTCCCCGCTATAGACTGAACCAAATACAGCAGTGGGTTGCTGTGGGTCTCCCACGCCGTCACGGTGCCATGGTGGCCAATCAACCGAGTCACTGAGTAGTAACTGATCCAATTTACTCGTACAATCTATATTGAGTGCTGAGTTCCATTCAGTAAGGGCATCATTGCTACAACAGGCATACACTATTGTTGTTACGATCGTCTTTGTGCTGAGATCGCCTTGAAGAAAGGGGCCCTGGGGATATATGCCTATTCGAAGATACAAATAGGTTCTTGTCATATCTGGGGGCGGTGGGGTAGCCTAGTGGTTAAAGCGTTTGCTCGTCACGCCGAAGACCCGGGTTCGATTCCCCACATGGGTACAATGTGTGAAGTCCATTTCTGGTGTCCCCCGCCGTGATATTGCTGGAATATTGCTAAAAGCGGCGTAAAACCATACTCATTCACTCACTCCTTGTCATATCTTTTTTATCAACTTGGTTAGACACAGAATATTTCTCTGATTAAAGGCCAAACAAGTGGTTCGTCTTTTTGCACGCAACACAATATTTTAAGAACATTTAGCATGTCCTGTGGACATTTTTGGAGTTTCAAAATATGTCTTCCAAATATTCCGGACACAGATTTACTTTTTTACTTGAACAAAGCCAGAATGTTATGTGATGATTATGTTCATCGGTTTCTACAAGGACGAAAATAGGATGTTTACGAAATAACCTATCCAAACACGACAAAAATGAACTATATACCTTGGAAAACGTTGCATTGTAATAAAATTTCTATTTACGTCTACATGAGGAAACTATTTTTCTAGGATCACTGTCTCAGGATCTTACCTGTATACCAAGACACGATTGACATCAGAAAAAATTTATTGTCCAAGAAAATGCTTACAAATAAAACATCATAGTTAGCTATATATAGTTAGCTATATATGTGTGGTTGTCATTTACCATGTACCAGCACAAGCGCCTTGAGCATACTTAATTGTGTGGATTGTTGCCTTATTATTAGTAGTAGTAGTAGTGGTAGTAGTAGTATCGTTCCATGGCGACCATACAGAGAAACAAGCTACGATTGTTTTGCAAGGTTTTGCCATATGGGATTATTCTATGGAAGGACTTTGCTAAGGATCAAATTATGGATTCAACAGAAAACTATCATGTGGGGTCAAATTTGGTTGAAATATCTAAGCTTATTGTAAATTAAGCTTGGATCCTCGGTTTCAGTATGTCCTTTCATCTTGTGGATCTCAAACATGCTACTGACAGGTGTTGTGTACTTGTCAATGACCCGTGCCATGATATGCAAAATGGTTGATTGGTCCCATGAAAACCAGTTTTATTGCTATTCATGTATCAAGTGCATAAGGCTACATTTAAGTGATTGCCTAAAGAGGGGTTACCATATTACTATTTATCCATTTTTAAATGGATACAATTTCAAATCATAACTCTACGTTTAAGTAAAGTTGTGAATTTTGGTGATCCTTAGCAAAGTGTGAGTAGTATATGTGATGTATTTGTTGCATTCGCTAAAAAATAAATAAGGGCAAACAAATTGTCATAATCATTACAAATCTGTGCGAAGAGTTCTTTGGGCGATTCCGACTATATCATTAGCATGTGTTCAAAGTCATTTCTGAATGTACTGTTTAAATCGCTTAAGTAATATTCAAATGATCCAGTCCAGTCACTTGCCATGTATATATTTGTTTACCGATGTATTTATATACTCTCATGTACCACCGTTTGTTGAGAAACAAGCGTCTCTGCCTGTCTGTCATTAATCACTGTCAATTAGTGACGATTCCAGGGGTTGGCCAAGAAATAGCGGATCCTGCTCCACCGACAATCAAAGACATCCTGAAAGAAACAAAACAACATGACATATAGTGCATGTCAAAATATGAAATTACATCGGAATCACATTCTGATACTGTTGTGTTAAATACTGAAATGTCTTCAATAGGCCTATTGTGAAATAGTTTGCACGCTTTGCAGCAATGTTGAATATTATAACCTTAAACTTTTGAGCAAGAGAGCGCTCTTTCATTGCTTTTAGTAACAGAATGTCAGATATATATGTCAAAGGAAAATCCTAATGCACCACAGCACAGCACAAACGCCACACAGCAGGTCGAACTGGAATGAAATGACAAAAATAGACCTGTCTAAAGATACTCCCACCCTTCAACCATTAGGTAAAACTACAAAAGACCCTTCTCTACATACCTGACTAGGATGCATCCGGCATTGTCTGCATGCATTCTGTTTGAAGCAGCGGACAGCGATATTGACATTAGCACTCTTCTTCACATGAAGAGCTGCATCAGCATGTCTATGCCGTGCCCAGGTAACCTGCTTGAAGGTAGTTTATACACGTCAATAACTGAAACGTCATATCAAAGTCAATATCAATATCACCATCAATAGAGATAAAAGGCACGGTTTTCGGACGTCGTCGTGTTTCATTTTGTCTCAGATCTCGGACTGTGTCTCTGAACACACAGAGGTAATGGCTATTCACATCCAAATTGCATCCAGCCGGGGCAGACATATTAACTCTGTGACCGAGTTGCTTTTTTACATTCTGCTATCGTATCATTTGTGTCGTTGTCAACAACGCGGGCTGTGTTGTCGTGGTGACAACGACGTGGTGAAACTATCAACGCTAAACATAGCCTACTTCATGTAAGTGATCTGTTTTCGTAAGATTTTATGCATATGGGTTGTTCGAAATGAACACAAATAGAGTCACCGGGTTTTCTTTGTTATATAAAATTTAGTTTCATAATCGTTGAGCTAGGTGGTATTTCATACCAACTAGTGGTTCATTGGGAATCAATGTCCATCTCAACATGCAGGTCAATGAGGCCATCTTCAGACCAAATGGAGGAGAAATAAAGCATTGACTTAGTGAGTATGGTTTTACGCCGCTTAAACCGTTCGATGGTCTAAAAAGCGTTGAAATATATCTTATACTTCAATTCTCACTGAAACCTATGTTCTTGACGCACTGTTATTAACAGAAGTTACCCACTATCCTAACGGCAAGGTCTAGTGGTAGTGGCATTCGTTCTCACGTAGTTTATCAGTGACGAAAGTGGCAGGTTTGGGTCTCAAATTCAATTTGAAAAAGAACCTTGGTCGGCCAGTATCTTATACGCTCTCGTGGGACTCGCAACATGTGTAATGCTCTGAAATCGGACTTTTGGGGACATGTAAGGGATAATCGGAGGGAGAATTTGGGTGGGGATTGAAGATGTTTTTCAGGTGCTGCTTCAAAATCAAATATTTTAATCAAATAAATAATAGTAATTTAAATATGAATCTGGATATCCTTTAAAGAAAAAACGTTATGCAACAACGTAACATTTGTACATATTTGTTTTATTTATTTTTAAACAGGTTGAAGCATAATTTTATTTTACAAGAGTTTTATTGAAAAGACTTTTCTACACATAATATGATACGCGAAAACCACGTTCGTGTTGCATGTACTAATATATAATGTTTTACATATTGTTAGTACTCTTTAGATCTCAACATATAGCTGTGATTGGTAAATGGACACTGCCTTGCTCGGTTCAGCCAGCCAATTATGATGATGATTTTTGCTTCACAGACCAATGAAGCATTAACTGTTTCAGTATGATTTCAAGCAAGGTTGTTCTTCATGATGGATTGAAATGTCTACAAAACCTGAACACCGAAAGGTTCTATTTGCAAGTCTATAACGGTCTTGACCCGTGAAGATCCTGGTTAGAATTGATCTTCAGTAACACATGCTTGTTGTAGGACTAACAGGATCGGGTGGTCAGGCTCGCTGACTTGGTTGACACATGACATCGTATCTCAATTGCGTAGATCGATGTTCATGGTGTTGATCACTGGATTGTCTGGTCCAGACTTGATTATTTACAGATCGCCGCCATATAGCAGGAATATTGCTGAGTGCGGCGTAAAACTAAACTCAATCACTTATTATGGTCTTGATTCGAAGTAATTGTGTATTCACATAGTTTTAACAGATCACTGGGAAGAAAGCGACTGTGCCACGTCTTTCATGTTTGTGAGAAACACTTGCTCGTGGCTTAGACAGAATCGTAAAATGGACATCTCATTATGGAACTTGTTCTGACCTTTTAATTAGCATAATACTGAACGCTGACCCGTCCTGACCTTTCTTGTACTCACTGAGAAGGGCTAAATTTACAAAATGTTTCTTTAAGTGGCATTTAGAAGTTATTTTTATGAAGAGGAACAATATTTATGGATAGACAAAGTCTTTATTGCAAGAGATGATATATTGCATCCATTGCAGGAAAGAAGTTGTCTATCCATACAAACTGTTCCTCCTCTTTCTAAATGTTCATAAAGGATTTTCGAACTTTCTAGGATCTTTGCCTGAAGTTAAAAGAGACGTAAAATTTTGAACAAACTTTATGGATAACAACTTCTTAATTTGGGAGGGCGACGTTTCGATACAGATTCTTGTACTGTTGTCAAGCTGTTATCCAGAAAGTTCAATATCTTTGTCTCAAACGTATATGCTGTAGGTCGCATAACTATAGTAAAAGATAGGGATAATATACTCATCAAAATAAGTTGCAGATAGTTTGTTTTCAGGAGAAACTGCATGAACATAAACCAAAATCCAACAAAAAACATACTTCACTTCTGTGAATATGGAATATTTCAGAAGAAATCACGCTACAAAGATCAACATTCTGACAGCAATGAAGAACGTGACCTTGTGGTGACCATGCAAGTAGTAGTATACTGGATTTACCACTCAGACTTTTGTGAACAGATCATTCTTGTTTTCTTGGAATCTCAAGCTCAAAGACAATCCATTAAACACGTTTAGACATTAAATAAGTAATAATGTCGATCATGTGAAATCTGCAACGAACCTGAACGTCCTATGTGTCACATGCATGTTGCAATCTTGTACACGAATACTGTATGTTGCCCAAATGCTGCATGTTTTTCAATCTGTGGTCAGCAGATTTGGGTAGGATACCAACAAACCCATACCGTCCATGATCTACGCCTCTCTGGGTGACATAGGACAACAACTCCAACTCAGGGCAGATTGGTAAAAGAGTTGTCATTAAGAAATCATTCGCAAACTGCCACTCAGACACGAGGTAGGTTGCAACAGGTAACTGGCGAGAGTGCATGCCAAGACGTTGCAACAAAGTCGGAACAGATGGCGTTTGCGACTACGGAGTCCACAGTTCAAGACAACTTACTGCACGGCATTTGTGACGTGTGTTGTGGCGAACGTCAACACGTCAACACAATATTCCAGCTATATGGCAGCAGCTTGTAAATAATCGAGTCTGGACAATCCAGTGATCAACATCATGAGCATCGATCTACGTAATTGGGATACGATGGCATATGTCAACCAAGTCAGCGAGCCTGCTCACCGATCCCGTTAGTCACCTCTGACGACAAGCATGGGTTGCTGAAAAGATCAATTCTAATCCGGATCTTCACGGGTATCGACGTGGGGGCTTATGACATGTTTTTGACGTGTCCAAATTCACGCATGTCTTCATGACACGGCGAATGGAGTGAAAAGAGGTCCTATGAGATTTTAATGTAGTTCATCATGAAGGTAGGGTCCATAACGGCAGGGGTGGTATCACGGCCAAATGCATAAAAAATGAATTGAAGTGCAGCTTTATCGGCCAAGATGTACAAACCAGTCGTAGTTCTATCCCAGTCACTGTAATCACGGAGAAGGACAGACTCTTGAAGATAAGTAACTCCGTGACCGCTTTGATCCCGGGTTCTTCCCTACATCAGACATACGTTAATGGTCTCGTGGTCTAAACTGTACAATTTCGCGCTATCGAATCCGGATTATTCATTCGCGCGGAGACTTTATCGCCCCGTCTGAGATGAAATGTTAACTGGCCCAAAGTATATTTAACAGAAAGATATGCAAGACCACGAGATTGGTTCCTCTAAAAGTATATATGCCAACAGTGCGAATGGACTTTACAATATTTGTCGAGTGAGATGATGTAGAGGACAACTAACATTGTAAGTTTATCGTATGGCCCTCAAAGTATGAATGTTTCATTATCTACAAATAATTTACCTTTATGACTTTTATGTCCTATGTTTTAATATTTGGTGATACTTAACATAAAAAAATCTATAAGGAATTCATAAGAAACTCATAAAATATTTGTCAGATATAACAAAAACGTGTTAGAAATACGAATCATGTTAAATGGTTAGCATGTATATTTGTAATAATCGAACGGAAATGGCGATAAGAAACTATGTACTTTCATAATTAATTATTATGATTTTAAGTCATTAGACACTGATACAGGTAGACATCACTTATACAATCAAACAGTCGCTTCTTCGGCAAGATATGGGTCGTTTTATCATTAAAAGGAGCCCTCATGTAGCCCAGAGTTTAAAGCATTCTTTCGTCGTGCGTGTGATTTAGCTTTTCAGCTTTTAATGTGATAGGTACCTGAAGTATTAAAACTAGTAGTGAATAAATTCCAACCATATTAGTCACCAAAAGCTGGTCAAGATGGCCGTTAGAAATCAGTGTATTCCGAGTGCTGCTAACTCATTAATGTTTTAAAGATATAACGTCTTTGAAAAATTGTACATGAAAACTACACGCAAGTCAATGGAGTTAAACGTCTTTTTAATAAATCAACAATTCAATATTCAAAGGAAGTCTCTTCAAAAGTCCATTGTACGATTCCGACTATATCATGTATTTATTAACCTCTATGAAATAGTGACGGTATTCGCGAAAGGATGACATCGAATGGACCATTGGCTGTCTTGTGTTGACGGCTGAAATGTTCTCTATGTTAAAGACAACATTATATTTGGATTTCATGTCAGTGTCACACACAAAAACTTTATCAACACAATGTCTGTCACGGCATCGTGAGGAGAATAATGTGAGCCAGAAAACGTAAATTAGTGTTTAATAGCGTGGGCATTACTGTCAAGTTGGAAAACGCCCTCTGAAATGGTCGGAGGCCAGATCAAAGGCGACCAGAGTTCATAATTACAAAACAAATTATTCCCCCGGTTTTTGGTGTTAAAATAGTATGACAGAAGCATAATTACTTCTCGGCTCAGTTCTCTTATTTTCTTCCGTCTGAAATGCAAATTAACAGCCTAAAGAATGTTCAAGTCAGCGTGAAAAGGGAAAGTATTTCTGTCTGATTCGCTGTGGCACGATTGTAAATCGGTTGTTCTGATTTTATAAAAAAAAGTTCTGATTCCTAATAGAAAGGTTAGGAAGTTTTGCCTTCTTGGAATAGATGTAAAGTTTGTAAGGTGCGTTTCGTATTAAATTAGTTGATTTGAAATTTCTTCATTCCAAATGAGATAACACATTGTCAGTATTTTGGTAATCCGTGGACGGTGTTTTAATTTCATGATGTTTGAGAAAAGGAAACGTTCTTACAGTCGGCAGTACACAATTAGACACTATTAACGCTCCCCTTTGCGTACTTGATGAACGCATTTATGATATACCGACTGTTTGCTGCAATGCGGTGCGGTGGGATAGCCTAGTGGCTAAAGCGTTCGCTCGTCACGCCGAAGGCCCGGGTTCGATTCCCATCATGGGTACACTGTGCGAAGTCCATTTTTGATGCCCCCTCCGTGATATTCCTGGAATACTGACAAAAACGGCCTGAAACCACATTCACTCACTCATTCACTTGCTGCAATGCTACAATTTTAAGTTGGAAAAATAACGTATCAAACTCGTGTACATTTAGAACCCACGGCTATTCTATACAAAATACATGTGCGAATCCAGTAGTGGAAGGGGAGAGCATCCACGCCAGATTCCCATTTGATAACCACTGCCCTACGGTCGTTTGGTGGAATCTTTCAAACATAAATAACACCACAACCGATCGGAAATTTATTGTGTAAAAACCAATTAGATATAGCAGTTTGGATGTAAATCGGACCGCGCCTTTAACAACCAAAATACAGGACCGCGCCTTTAACAACCAAAATACAAACGGTATCCTTGCCCGAAAATGCAGGTCAAAATGACCCAGTGTCACTTTCCTATATATTTTAATGTTGGGTAAAGCACCACGATATAGGTTCACTGATAAGACTTCTCGGTCTTTCCCCTTTCGACTTAAGGCTATCAACGTCGCCAGTTGGCTTCTATACTGCAGGATAGCAGACTAAGGCTTTTGCGAACGGACAGCGAAACGAGAGCTGTCATGTTGAGATGCTGAGTCGTGTCTCTTGGGTAATATGAAAATTTGAACTGTGGAGTCAATTTCGAACCGTGACCTATTCTTCGATTCCAGTTTCAAACAGATCCAGTTTTCAATGTTTATATTAATTGTATAGTGCTATGCGTGCAGACCGTTAGCGTCATTGTAGTGTCTGCCGCTTGCGTTTATGTTGCTGATGGGAAGGTTGACGTTTGAGCCATCAGTGGAAAGTTTTTTATTAAATGCGTGGTGATAGGACTAGACAATGCTTTTTAGGAAGTGTGGCCACTGTCTTAAAGGCATTGTGTATTCATAGCTTCTGGCAAGGGAGCCAATTAACACTTGTCAGAGGGGTACGCAATGTGCGTGATCTAAACTACCAGTTGTCACGTTCAATGTGTGTGGGAACTTCGATGGCTGAGTGGGTTAGATCGCTGAATTTGCGTGCTGGCTTTCAGATGTCTCCATCTGAGTGTATGGGTTCGAATCCCGAATGGCCCATGGGACTCAACCCCATAGAGTACTGGGATCTGTACTATCCTGTGAAAGTGTTATCACAAATACAACACGTTACATTGAGAAGTGATAGTTAAACTAACCTTCCTCAGCCAAATTCTGACCTTGGAGTTACATAAGTATTGCCTTAGTGTCGAGTTCGAGTCTCAAAATTAATCGGATTGATATATTCTTGGGGCAATATTGCTAAAAGTGGCGGGTAACTCTCATTACTCAGTAATTACGACATCCCACGTGAAACAACACGACCATGTCAGGAATGTCCATATACGTACATACGTCCATTACTTTGTGCCTTGGGCGGCGGTGGGGTAGCCCAGTAGTTAAGGCGTTCGCTCTTCACGCCGACGGCGCGGGTTCGATTCCCCTTATTGGTACAATGTGTGAAGCCTATTCCAGTGTGTCCCACCATGATATTCCTGAAATATTGCTAAAAGCGGCGTAAAACTAAACTCACTCACTCACCTTGTGCCTTCATTCGAACTGTCGGGAATATGAGTGAGTGTGATTTTACCAAGGTGCACCGGGAATGATCTTCACATGATATGCCTACAGAGGCCCCAGATAACCTGGGTATCCGGGTAAAATACGCATAGAAAAATTCAAATTACGCATTGAAAAATAATTGTTGCGTACCAATTACGCATTTAAAATGTTAGATACGCAAAACGTTTAAAACAAATGCGTACAGAATATATTTATAAAAATCGCTTACATAATGAAAAAGACCTAGATTGCTATCAAGTTGTACTGTTAGTATAGGACTAGTGTTGTACTGTCAGTACAGGATGAGTGAATTTTCATGAAATCATTTCCATTATATTTAAGTTGGTTTTGATTATGTATGACATAAGGCAGAACATACCTGCTTAGTAAACTAACTCAATGACATAATACTTAGGTGAGTGAAATGACTGAAATACGCACATATTTGAAAGCAGTGGGTAACGGAAAATGAAATACCCACTCAACATTTATTATACCCACTCCCAAAAAATACAGTGGGTACAGTACCCACATGAGCTAAATCTTATCTGGAGCTCTGCTGCCTATGTTGGAATCGAACCCAGTGAAATGCTTGAACCACCTGACCACCCCCTCGGCGTGAACGCCCATCCCTATGTTGTAGCAGTAAAGGGGGCCTCGGCCCTATTATAGTAAAAAGCATCTCAACTCGCTCAGAACCTCATTATTGTATCCAGCTGCATGAGTGATTAAGTGTGGTTTTACAAAGCTTTTAACAAAATTCCAGCAATATCACGGCGATGGAAACTGCCAATGACTTTCACATTTTTAACCCACGTGGTGAATCGAACTTGCCTCTTCATAGTGACCAGTGAACGCTTTAACCACTAGACTACCACAGTGCTCCTCCAGAAACTGGGGGATATTTGGTTGTATTTTAAGATAATGAAAAAAGTCTAGTCATGTTTGTTTAACATAAGAGAGAATCAGTAAATATATTAGAGGAGACAGACTTTCGGGAAGTAAAGACTCCATAGGTTAATGTTCGTGTACTGTTTCTGACATCCGCGTGATCAAGTTTCGTTTGTCATCACTTCACCAAAAAGCTATGCGACATTGTGAACAGGAAATACTTAGCCATCGATGTTGCAAACACACACCAAACACACATATGTCCGGACGATCCGGGTTAGAATTGGTCTTCGGTAACCCATGTTTGTCGTAGGAGGCAATTGACGGGATCGGGTGGTCAGGCTCGTTGACTTGGTTGACATGTCATCGTATCCTAATTGCGTAGATCGCTGCTCATGATGTTTAGTCTTTTTCAAGACGCGATTATTTACAGACCGCCGTCATATAAATGGAATATTGCTGAGTGCGGCGTAAAACTAAACCCACTCACATATTTCCGCTACAGAAGTTGCATGTAACATCAGATCTACCATCCAACCTTCCTCTCCCGGACGTGAAATATAAGTGCAGGTCTTTACTGATGGAATCCTGCATTTCGTGTTTTACATTGATTTATGTAAAAATGCTAGAGAAAATAGCGAGGAGAAATTTATACGAATTAATCCACCAGTTTAAACACGCATCAGACACTCCATCCCCAAGCCTGATCCGTTTGATAACAAAAATGCGAACTTCAAAACAGAAAACGGAACGAATTTCAAGGAAGTGAAGCAAGTTCAACACTCCCATGTTGATAAGTCCCCAACGCACCCACACACTGTTCAACGAGATCTGATATTAGAGTACTCCAGCTCGTTCCGTACGTTAAACTAGCTGCATCCTGAGTTTGTGAACATCTTGTGAAAATATCATTTCTTCCTTCAGATTTGTGTTGGCTAATCCGAAAATACCTTACGAATTCGTGTGAGAATAAATGTAAGCTTGGAAATATAAGCCGGCGATATGAGTGCTACCTTTATCCCCCCCACGTTCCACGTGATACTGAACATCCTGTCAGGGTAATTGTCGGAGCGGAATGTAGAAGATACCAGCTGGATGAATCCCTCAACTATTGGACACAGGCCGGTCCGAGTGAACACATTCTTCATCAATGCAAATCACTGTGAGGAGTTTGCTTCGTTTAGCGGCGTATGAACGACTAAGAGGCTCAAGACGCAGTGTAATGGAGCGGTGCTCTCGGAGTTGTGTTTAATCATCAACGCAAGTTTGTTTGAGGCGGATTGAATACACGTGCCCATTTTGTGTCCACTCGGATAAGTATACACAGGAATCATAAAACTGACCAGTCTGGAATGGATATTGTGATTTAATTTTGTGATTTTGAAGCAGATTTTTTATCAATTTGCGAATACTTGACTACCGACACAGTTCCATACACAAATACCAAAGTCAAACAACGAAATGTGTTCATGGAGCTTTGCAAGGGAGACAGCGAGTTGACTTATTGACATGACTTTTACATAACACCGAAGAGGGATTAAAGGAACTGGACGGATGTCTACATAAACTCGGTTTGGAAAGTTGGGATTAACGCTGACACGATCACAGGGCACTACCGTTAGTAGGCGGAGTGAACACGCTGAGACTCCCCCTGTGTTCACACACGTACCACACGTTTATTGATTTCTATCATAGCATGAATGATACATGGCATCGGGAAAGTCGACAGTCTTTTACCATTTCTTTGTCAACGGTAGCATCAGTCTGCACCGGGTACTGAAGAAAAACCTGTTGAGGAAAGAGTGACGTCAAACAACCGGACGATTTGCAGACTGTACTTTACTAGTAATCACCGAAGGATGTTTTAGTTGGTGAACGCTGGACATGCCTATTCCAATGAGGATGTTCCTTTTTATGTGTAAATGAAAAGTATGTTTCTTACAGGATAAATCAACAGAGACACATTTGAAAGAGCGCAGAAGAGCACAGTGAAATCCCAGTCAACTTACAGGCTTTGGAGTATAACAAATGTAACGACTTAAGCCTGAAATGTCAACAATAATTGCTGTCATGGCATAAGACGTTTCTTAAAGGATCGACCTGAGATTTTAATGTCAACGCAAGTTCATTTTCAGTTCTTTACTCATGTTGTTTGGAGTTCATACTGTATTGAATTTCGAGGTGATCGGCGAGTTACAACTGGGTGAAATTCATCGATTCTAGGTTTACTTCTTCAACCTGATACGGAAATCAGTCACAAGGTGGATTAACATTTGCTGAAAACTTAACACGAAAAAATATTGTGTTCTTTTTTCCTTTGCTGACGTACTACGATTAGCATCGGGTGATAGTAAAACCTATTGACTGGCGCTTTGAGAAAATCATTACATTGATCGTATGTGGAGAAAGAGGAATCAAGTGGGAACCTTGCTGGAGCTGGACCCTCAATAGTTCACGATGTGTCAAATGTGTGTTTACTTAACTGGATCTGGTTGAAGAACTTTATAAAGAATTACCCTGAGAACTAATTAAAAGCAACCCTGTGAAAAAATCCAAAAAGTTTACCTCCGCTGTAGTGATTGCCTGGGGCGATAAGGTTGATCAAAAAGACGAATCCTACCAAAGACGGAATTAGAAAAGGAACATGAATTCATCAACGGCGGATGAGGTAAGTGTAAGATGGTTATACGTGCTTGGTTGGACATATTGGTGTTTGCGCAGTGAACCGTTATACAGCTAGTTCGGTCCTCGGCGCAGTGGCGAGGTGTGGTACACATGTCATGCCGTTACGTCATCGGAGATTGACGTGTCAGTCCACAACACAGGCGAATCTCAACTGTGGCATTGTGTCTTAGAAATTCAAAAGAACTTAAGAAAATATTCAATGGTTTAGTTTTAATTTGCTGAATAGCGCTAGACATCTTGTCTGTGGGTTGCTCGACCACGACGATCGTGCGACGACAGGTTAATTACACGGGTGATTTGTTTTCATTGTACATGGGAAATATAGTCTCGGAATGGATTTTCAAAGGCTACCTGGAGCTGCAGGTTTTATAAGATGCTTGTATATCGAGCAGTATGGGATGTTTGGTTGACGTTGTTGGTATCGGGTGATCCGAAGGCGTGTTTGACGTCGCGTTTAAGACTATTGTAGTTTTCTGAAGAACTGAAAAGGGAATTTAAGTGTACACTGATCCGCGAACCTGTTTGTTGCGTTGTGAACGTATATGTGTGTGTGTCTGTGTATATGTCTGTAACTATGCGGGCGTGTGCATGCGTGCGTACGTTCATGGGTGCGTGCGTGCTTGCGTGCGTCTTTGTCCGGACTGTTACCGGTCTCATATATTTGATCACTGAGAAATATCTCACACAAACACCGCAAACGCCGAGCAGGGGCTTTTTCCTTCCTCCCAATACCAAGCTCCTGACAGGGTACGATCTTTTCACCTCTTTCAGCACGACGCGGCCAGGTACCAAGTTCCAGACAGGGTACGATCTTTTCACCTCTTTTAATACGGCGCGACCAGGTACCAAGCTCCTGACAGGGTACGATCTTTTCCCCTCTTTTAGCACGACGCGGCCAGGTACCGAGCTCCTGACAGTGTACGATCTTTTCCCCTCTTTTAATACGGCGCGACCAGGTACCAAGGTCCTGACAGTGTACGATCTTTTCCCCTTTATTTCAGCACGGGTACGATCTCTCCCCTCTTTTAGGACGTGGTAAGGTACCGAGCTCCTGACATAGTACGATCTTTTCCCCTTTTTAGTACGACGCGGCCAGGTACCGAGCTCCTGACAGGGTACGATCTTTTCCCCTCTTTTAGTACGACGCGGCCAGGTACCGAGCTCCTGACAGGGTACGATCTTTTCCCCATTTCAGCACGACGCGGCCAGGTACCGAGCTCCTGACAGGGTACGAGCTTTTCCCCCATTTCAGCACGACGCGGACAGGTACCGAGCTCCTGACATAGTACGATCTTTTCCCCTCTTTTAGTACGACGCGGCCAGGTACCGAACTCCTGACAGGGTACGATCTTTTGCCCCCTTTTAGTACGACGCGGCCAGGTACCAAGCTCCTGACAGGGTACGATCTTTTGCCCCCTTTTAGTACGACGCGGCCAGGTACCGAACTCCTGACCTTCGTAAGTAGTACTAACATCATTGATAAGCTCTGCCTGAAGGAGGCAATACGGATAACGGTATCTTCTACTGAACGTGATGGGGAACAGTATCCCTTCTGGAATTCATACGTCTGTTTTGGCGTTGTTACCTTAATACACAAGTTTGTTGCTTGAACTTCAGGTAGTTGGCGTCAAGTCTTCATTTGAATTCGAGTCTTATTTCATGCGTGCATTACAGAAAATCATTCGTATGTTACTTTTATCGGCACTGACATGAAATATATTCTCATACATTCATATTTATTAAGAACAGACTTAAATCTATTTCAGATAACAATTTACTTATACTTTGTTCATCGGACCGATTTCGGTGAAGAATACAGGTTTATTCATATGTCCAATGAAGGTCGGAGTGTCCAACATGTCCAACGTCTTATATGATTTTATGTGAATTTGAGTTATTTCCTGGATTGAATTTATTGTTTTCATGGAAAATCATCATGGTTCACTTTGAACAATACCTGTTGCGTTGATAGTGTTGAGACTGAACGTGCCTCGGTGCTTCACACGTTAATGTAGAAGGTCAACGTGTACAACGAGTCTCTATTGTCTGCAGAAAGCAAAGTTTATTAACTGCATTAATAGCAAATGTCAACACAGCAGCGACAAATATGTAGATCACTGACCTGTTGTATGCTTGTGAACTATGTATCCCGTAGGTTATGATGGTGGTATGACTGTATACCTTCTGGAGGCACAGTTATACTTCCCAGGGAGCTGGGCATGAGGTTTAATTTGGTTCACTGATGAAGTTTAATAGACAACTTATTTTAAGTAGTAGTAGTAGTAGTAGTAGTAGTAGTAGTAGTAGTAGTAGTAGTAGTAGTAGTAAATATAGGTAAATTATAAAAACCTGTCGGCGAACGACAATAAAAACAACTAGAATATTACAGCTATAAATGTAAACCTAGTAATTAAATGTAAAACATTTGAACTATAGATGACAAAACAATGAAAAAACAGGCTATAAATGGCCAACAACTGAAGGTAGATCCCAATACTAGGGACCATGGGGACTTACAGTACAGTCGCGTAGTAGTAGTAGTAGTAGTAGTAGTAGTAGTAGTAGTAGTAGTAGTAGTAGTAGTAGTTAGTAGTAGTAAAAGAAGTGTTAGTCATGCATCAAATGGCCCTTATACACCGGGGATGTGAAGTTTCAGATCCCACATTAGCTACATAATCTAGCAGGCATATTCCAATTTTACGTTGATGACTGTGGACATTGACTTCGTGTTTCCTTAAAACCATAATGTCAGAGATTCACAAATTACGAGCAACAGTCCAAGGAATAACTAAATCTGACCTGCACGTCAGCTGAAGAGTTGTCACAATTTAGATTATAATATTGCATTCACGGCTCTGATATAAAAGGACATGTCCGCCATATTGATTCATTGTAGGTCATGGTCAGGCTGTTTTTCAAGGACATTACAATTCAATCAACATGGGACCGTTGTACAAAGCTATCTTAGAACTAAGGTGATCGGAACTCCCATGTCAGAACCCATGCCTCTAAGATGGCTTTGTACAACGGCACCCAGGTCATGTAACTGTCCAAGGGAAAGGGGGTGGAGGGGTAGCCCTGTGGTTATAGCGATGGCTCGTCACGCCGAAGACCTGGGTACAAAGTGTGAAGCCAATTTCTGGTGTTCCCCGACGTGATATTGCTGGAATATTTCTAAAAGCGGCGTAAAACTAATTCAATCCACAAAATAACAAGGACACAAGAATCCTTGAACTGTTGTTCGGCCTTAGTGTCAATCTATTCATACAGGCACAACTGAAGGCGTTTTGATTTTTCACAGATAGACTTTGACTATTGCGTTAAGTAACAAACAAACAAAAAGTGATATAATTATGATCATTATGGACGTGCTAACATCCCTTTCGAAATGCTGTATGTTCCTGGAATGGGTATTTTTAATCGTTAAAGCGCGACACATAACAACGATGGTAAGTAAGATGTCGTTTCAGCTTAGGCTGCAATTGGAGCTTTTAAAAGCATTTCTATTTAAACATTATACCGCAGATAAATGCATCACGGCTGATTGCCGTTAATGTTTTATTATGATATATTCCTTCATCACTTGACCAGATTTACGATCCACAAACAGTGTCTGACGGAACAAGGATCATGATGAACGTCTCCTCTAAAATATAGGTTATTGCTCATCCCATGTGATAGAAAAGGGTGTACATGTTACATGATACATGGGATGGTGTAGTCAACACATTATTATTGACTAGAGAAAGAAAGGTAAGTTATACGGAAGATAGAAATCGAAATGTTAAATGTTAGCTTCGTAGATCCGATGGCGAATGCCTCTAGAAAGCGAGAGAGAGAGAGAGAGAGAGAGAGAGAGAGAGAGAGAGAGAAAGAGAGAGAGAGAGAGCGAGAGCGAGTGAGTGCGCTTACGCGTGAGTGCCCACTGATAGGTTATAGGATAGGTTATAGGTTAGTGCTCATCCCATGTGATAGAAAAGGGTGTACATGTTACATGATGCATGGGATGGTGTAGTCAACACATTATTATTGACTACAGAAAGAAAGGTAAGTTATACGGAAGATAGAAAGCGAAATGTTAAATGTTAGCTTCGTAGATCCGATGGCGAATGCCTCTAGAAAGCGAGAGAGAGAGAGAGAGAGAGAGAGAGAGAGAGAGAGAGAGAGAGGCAGTGCGCTTACGCGTGAGTGCCCACTGATAGGTTATAGGATAGGTTATAGGTTAGTGCTCATCCCATGTGATAGAAAAGGGTGTACATGTTACATGATGCATGGGATGGTGTCAACACATTATTATTGATTACAGAAAGAAAGGTAAGTTATACGGAATATAGAAAGCGAAATTTTAAATGTTAACTTCGTAGATCCGATGGCGAATGCTTCTAGAAAGCGAGAGAGAGAGAGAGAGAGAGAGACGGCGAGAGAGAGATCGAGAGACAGCGAGCGAGACAGCGAGAGAGAGATAGCGAGAGAGAGAGATAGCAATAGAGAGAGACAGCAAGAGAGAGAGAGAGAGAGACAACGCGCGAGAGAGAGAGACGGCGAGAGAGAGATCGAGAGACAGAGAGCGAGACAGCGAGAGAGAGATAGCGAGAGAGAGAGATAGCAATAGAGAGATAGCAAGAGAGAGAGAGAGAGACAGCAAGAGAGAAAGAGAGACAACGAGAGAGAGAGAGAGTGAGTGAGTTTAGTTTTACGCCGCACTCAGCAATATTCCAGCTATATGGCGGGAGAGAGAGAGAGAGAGAGAGAGATAGCAAGAGAGAGACAGCGAGAGAGAGAGAGAGAGAAGGCGGGAGATGTTTGGCCTGTCTGCAATATTCCAGCTACCTGGCATGAGTCTGTAAGTAATGCAGTATGAACTGGACAAATCCAGTGATCGAGAGCATAAGCATCGGTCTACGGAATTGGGATATGATGCCTTGTCAACCAAATCAACCAACTGCACGGCGTTTGTGAGGAACGTCAAAACTGGGATAAACGATGTAGGTTGTTTGGTTGTTGTTTAACGCCGCACTCAGCAATATTCCAGCCATATGGCCACGATCTGTAAATAATCGAGTCGGGACCAGACAATCCAGTGATCAACAGCATGAGCATAGATCTACGTAACTGGAATACGATGACATGTGTCAACCAATTCAGCAAGCCTGACCACCCGATCCTGTTAGTCCCCTCTATCGACAAGCATGGGTTACTGAAGGCCGAGTCTAACCCGAGGTCGAGGGGTGCAGACTCAGGTATATCAGGTACTAGTATCAGGTATATATATATATTGAGTAACTACATGAATAGTTTTACGCCGTTTCTAGCAATAGAGAGGGGGGCGTCTCTCTGACGGACACATGTGGAGTATGTCAGAGATATATCCGTTCTGTTCTACTTGGTTAAACTTGGCAACGCCATGTAAATACAGATCCGCGAAATTACATAATGTAAGCATGCTTTATGTAATATCTGTAATTGAAATGGTTTCATACTGTTATGATACAGTAGGTCAACAGACGTCCCTTGTTTTCTGCGATTAGTTGCAGGTAAGCACAATTCTGACCAATTATATAACATGCATGTGTACCGAATGAACGTCGGTCAAGGGTAAGACTGGTCTTCTAACTCTAGTGATGTACTGTTCTTCTATACTACCCATCAAAAGTTTAGACTCACTTCAAGCACTCACTATATGTTATGTATATAGTATGGTTACATCGAAGATGAATTTTTCCACTAACTTGGGGGAACCAACTGAAAACCTTATGCAGATGAATTGCACGAGGATCATGCATAAAATTGCTGTAAAGCATGTGTAAATATCATGCATGTGAACAGCTGCGTTTTGGTGTAAAGTTTTTTTTACGAATTCGTCAATTTTCACTGAGGGTCATCATTTATTGAGCTCATGACAATAATCTTTTCAACGTTACAAATGTGTTTTACAATACATCAGTTCATTTGTAAACAGTACCTTTAAACAGTATGGAAAGTTTTGCAAAATTTATTTTAGAACAGTTGACTTAAGTAAATGGCTACATTTACACTAGTGAGTCTAAACTTTTGATGGGGAGTATATAAAGACGAATGTCATGCTCGTTTGTAAAAGTACTCTTCTGTACATGGAGTCACTGACCTTTAGACATAATAAGGTTGAGCTGATAAAACAGCTTTACATGGCGTGACAAAACCACTTTCACCCACGTCACATAAAATGATCATCTCACTGTACTTCGCTAGCATTCCCACACCTTTGCGTTCATGTTGACATATTGGCACGTTTTATCATTGAAAAAAGAGCTTCAAATCACGATACATTAATGCTCAATACATCGCAAAGTATTAAGGCGTAGATACCAGAAATGGACAACCATGTGGGAAAGAGAACCCGGATCTGCAGCGTGATAAACGACTGCTGTAGCCACCCCACCGCTCCAGAGAGACAGAGATAACGGGGGCAAAATTCACCGTTGCCCCTGTAGATTTGACTAGTGGTTGGTTTCTAATGAGTGACCTCTCTTACATGGCTCACGAGCGCACGTGCGGAGAAAGCCCGCCTGGCTATGAAAGACTGACTGACTGAGTTTGGTTTTACACCGCTTTTAGCAATATTCCAGCAACATCACGGCGGGGAACACCAGAAATGGGCTTCACACATTGTACCTATGTGGGGATTCGAACCCGGGTTTTCGGCGTGACGAGCCAACGCTTTAACCACTAGGTTACCCCACCGCCCCGGCTATGAAAGAGCACATGTTGATGATTGTGTGTGGACCATACGGAGCATTAAACAGTTTATTCAGAAGTTCATTCTTCTTGATATTCTTGTCAAGTTCACACAGCAACTTACACCCCCCATGTGTAGCTAGGGTATACGTGCGCGAACATAGCAATGAAGAGTAGTATTGACTACATCCTTGAACGGTGACCGTACAACATTTGTATTTTATAAAAACTAAGCCATGGGAAGCCAAATCTCTTCCGCAGCATCAGATGAAGATGTTTTGAGAGGAGAAAAACGGGGTTTTTTGTAATAAAAACAATTTATAAGCTGTATGTCAGTCACAGATTATTACGATGTCAGCTTGAAATAGTTAACCTGCGCATAAACTTGCATCGGTATGCGAGCAACGTATGAGAGTTAAGCGTGATTGATTGTGTAGAGTGAAAAACACACTTAAACGCAAAGATGTAACTCGTTTTAGTCTAACGGTCTGTGATAAAAACTGGGTTGTATAAGGAGACCGAGGTCGGGAGCGACTTTTACATGACTTCGTGATGTAGTCACCATGTAAAGTTTTTACAGTTGATAATAAAACATATACATGTATAGTGACGAGAACTACTCGTTCCTGTTTTTTTATAGTTAAAGGTAAAAAAAATCAACATTTTCCAAGGATGATGGAACTGTCTGGAACACTGCGTGACAGCGTTACCCCAGTAACAACGCCGGAGTTCTGTACTTGTTTATCATTATCTGGCCAATAGGATATTCACTGCTGACCTAAAAGGAAAAATGGCTCTATATTGCTCTAACACCATGAAATAAAATAAGTAAAAAAACAGAAATAATGTTGAACAAGGTAACCATAGGTGACAGTGGGTTTTTTTTCATTTCGTCTAGTTCGCGGCAGTTGTTTTGTGTCCACTGAGTTGGTTTGGTTTGTTGTTTAACGCCACACTCAGCAATATTCAGCCATATCGCGGCGGTCTGTAAATAATCGAGTCTGGACCAGACAATCCAGTGATCAGCATCATGAGCATCGATCCACGCAATTGGGATGCGATGACGCGTGTTTACAAATATTTCGAGGATGACCACCCGATTCCGTTATTCGTCCCTCACGACAAGCATGGGTTGCGGAAGATCAATTCTAATCCGAATCTTCAGGGATCTCATCCCTTGTGGGAGGGATGTTGCGTCCTTTGTGGCCTGAGTCTTAGAATCATGCTTTTGATTTGTTATTTGTTTTTCTAAATCGTTTGTTAGTAGAGTTTGGTATTGCTACAATTTTCGTATTGCTATATATTGTGATATGTGTTGGCGTGTTGCAATATGTATTGCAATATATTGTGAAAGTGTAACACATGGGTTAAGGTAATTAAATTACATGTACTGTTTCCTTTCATTTGAAAGAATACCACTGGCCACTGTCAGGACTCAGGTGTAATTGTACAAGACATCAATTGAAAATGTTTCCAATTGAAGACTTCGCTCTAAAGTTTGGAACTCGAGAAAAATCGTCGGCAGGGGCGTCCGCCATTTTGGTTTGTTTATCCTTACCACGAGTGCCGGTTTTATTTATATGGTTTAAAATTAATCACACAAATGCAATTATATGACCAGTAAACATTCGCAAAACTATCAATGTATAATAATATAATGGAAATACAAAATTTAGTGTGATCAGTAATTTTGGCTACATCACGGAAAGTACCGATCGTATCGGATTGACCGGTTCGTGAAAAGTGTACCGCAATATATCGTATTGAGAAGTTAGAATTGCAATATACCAGTTAACCGGTATTATTGCCCACCCCTATTTGTTAGTCATGCCGAAGACCTAGGTTCTCTTCCCAATACCTGTACAATGTGTGACGCCCACTTCCGGTGTCCTCTGTCGTGATATTCTGGATTATTCCTTGAAGCAGTATATAACCATATTCGCTCACTCACTCGCCATAACTGCCCTCGTAGAATTCATCAAACATATTAGGACTGCATCAGTAGTTGACATACTTCTACACAAAGATGGCACGCCGTGGCATTACGGAGGTATGTTCAAAGTTGCATTTATCTCAGCTCTTTCGATCAGTGTTGCCTTACATCCGTTGAATACAGTACGCCAGTTTTCCTGATTTGGGTAGAACTTAGATGAAAACTCAACATGAAAATCACTTTGACCTTTATTTTAACCATTGTACTTTGACCATTTGACCATGCGTCCATTCGCCCCAAATACGATTGGACTGGACAAGCGGAATAAATGATGCATTATTCCCAGTAACGGGAAGTTCTGATCAAATTGTTCAACAGGGCCACAACGGTCGCCATATTGGAAGACATTGATGACCGCCAGCTGATGACCTTCCTGTGAACTGGGTGGTGTTCAGTGAACGTGTACAGTCGGCGTACAGACGCTAGGAATGGAATGTTTTTCTACAATTTTCAGAAAATGGTATTTTCTAGAAAATATATTTCGCATATACGACAGTAACATTCGACATATATATGTTGTCCGTGTGTGCAGCGATATCGCGGTCCGGCTGTTGTGACATAGCTTTAAATCGCTTTGTGAAGACGTACCAAAGTTCGCTGACTGGACGCATAATGGCTTTGTCATCTACTTGTAGTCAATACCATGGTCTTCTGCCATAAATAGAAAGTGGTTATCTGTGTTTCACCGAAGCCTGATTGAATGCATATTCGTTCAGTCCTTGGTGACGACTTTCGTTTTCAGTACAATGAAAGTTGGACGATGCAGTAATGCAGGGAGGGAGTTTGTGTAATCTGTTCAACGGCAGCTGGAGGACAGGTGCCCGGACAAGGGAAGGTCCAGGTCTGGATTCCTGACCGCGTCAAACCAAATGGCGTAAAAAGATGCTTTTTTGTTACTCTGCCTGGCGCTCAGCGTTAAGGGACTAAACATGGATTGTTCTTCTAGGAGTCTACTGTCTGTGTCTGTGTAGGGTATCCGTGTTATACCTTGTTCTGGCCTCTAGAAACTGGAATAATTGAATTGTCTGGTTCAGTGTCGATTAATTATAGACTGCTGCCATATAGCCGGAATATTGCTGGACGTGGTGTTATAGAACACACAAACAAAAAGCAACAACAAATTGGCTTTTAGTCTGGTCTGAAACATGTAGCAACACACACAGACGCACCAATACCATCATGCATGATAGGCGGTGTATCCACTGTAGATCAGTCACTCACTCTCACACACACATACACTCACATTCAACACACAACCACACACATGTTTGTACAACTTGTATCTCTTGAGTCCCACAGACTCATGCACGCACGCACACACACAAAATCACACACTCAACCACACATACACTCTCTCTCACACATACACCCACATTCAACACACAACCACACACAAGTTAGAACAAGTTGCACCCCCCTTGAATCCCACTCATACACACAACCACACACATACTCTTTCTCACACACAACACACATACACTCACATGCAGCACACAACCACACACACACTCACTCACTCACTCTTTCACGTTGTTAAATGAACGCAACAGTTTCAAAAGTAACTTTCAGTACTTTTTCATATCCCTCACTTTCGCATCAAGGACCATATTTGAAATCCTTGTAAAAGTGCCAGGAGAGTTTATAAGTCTCTCAGACGACGAGGAGGAAGTTTATTTCTCAGGAATCGCGAGAAAGGCATTGAGAAGTTGACAAGCAAAACATTATATACCCAGTAATGTGTCATTAAATTTAATGTTTTGTCGAACTTGACGTTTATGTTTTCAAACCAAGTTCATTTTAGGGATAAAATCTTTACTTTCATGACTAGACTTCTCTTCAAAGCACATGTTAATCAAATAGTTCCCTCATTTAGACAAGTCCTATCCGCGTAAGCAGATCATTCTAGGTTTCTGTGATCATAAAAACAAACATATTCAGTTCATAGCATACCCTGCCATCGACATAATTACGGTCTGGCTGGCAACTCTCTTCTCGGCATGGCAAGAGCCGTTTGTGTCATTTAAGCAATTGGATGTGAATGTTGGTTAGTTGTGGTTACGCTTTACAGGCAACCGTTTACAGTTTACATTTTGTGAAAAACACAAGAGAGGCATTATTTTTTGTCATCTTTAATGAGACACCGCGTACCTTAAAATGTTTTACCATGATTGATTATATTTGTGCATTTACGAAAGAGGTTAATTTCAAAAAGCAATTTCGCTTACAATGGAGTCTAAGTAAATGTGGGCGTCACGAGTTGAATTTTGAGTATGAAGTAGTTTGAATATGATGGTTGCCTTTTAGTTTTACAAATATTGAACTGGAGTAATATCCAGTTAAAACTTTAATAAGCCTTGTACCAAAAATAACTTTGAAGAAGCCTATTTTTTCTCTGTTATGGTTAAGGGGCGATCGATAAAGATTAATCATTTACACGTAGTTAGCCCTTGTGGGGGTAGGGGGGGGGGGTTTGGATGACTTCAGATTCTTCATGACATCAATCAAGAGGGTTGAATGACATCGGTCGGGGAGGGGTGAGCGACATCGGTCAGGGAGGTGTGAATGACATCAGTCGGGGGTGGGGGTGGGGAGGTGTTGAATTACATATCAATCAGGAAGGGGTAGATGTTGCTCAAGACATTAGCTTCATGTCTCATGTAACATGGACTCTTAAGCGTGGTAGCGTTCATTGCAGGTTCATCAACTTCACAACTAAGCTCTTTTTCTGAGATTTTGGACATTGTTTCCAATGTAAGACAACGAATAAATGGACGGAATGAAAGACACAAACTCAAAGTGTTTAAAAGGACTCCTGGATCGCTTGTACTGCCGTGCAACACATTTTGCTATCTCTGCACCTTGTTATGGGACCGCCTGGAGCCAACTGACTGCCTTGTTCAAACGAACTGTTCTTAACAATGGCGTAAAAAGGTCAATGAAAAAGCAACTGTCTTAAGCTGTCATCATGGCTTCATTTAAAGAATCCGCGAGGGAACAACTCGATCATACTCTTCTGAAAAAGGTGTTGATTATTGAGTTTTGTTTTTACATTTTGATTTAGAAGTTCCTAGATTGGGAACGTCACTTCACTCACTTCACACATGACGTTGATGACATTCGGAGTCGCCTCACTCATACTTTTTAGTCCTATAGAATGATTCTTCTTGAAGTGCCCAGTAGAATCGTCCTCTATGAATAAATAATAATCGGTCTGAAATATCTGCGAAGCGGATTCCTTTGGGAGTAAAATGTTCAGAAGTGGTTAGATTACAGGTTTGCATTTCTAGTAATCAGGAGCTCAGGACAAGTGTAAGCAGGTTGTGCTCTAATTTATTCACCCAGTATGTGTGTTCCTACAATAGTGTTACGTGTCCATATCCAGTTTGAAATAATAACTTTACCAGAAACCTGTTTGTGAAAGAATTCGGTATTAAAGCAACAAACGACAAAGAAATATTAATGCAATAAATAATTGTATATAGCACAATGAACTGTGTTTACAAATCATAATATACTGCTGAGGAATTCCATGGCAGTACAAAAAGAGAGGCAGTGCCAATACAATAGTTGATAAATACATAAGTACTGATTTTAGCAATTAAAACAGGTTTGATAATAATTGTGGTCAAGCTTATGAAATACGCCTGGTCACGGGATCTAGGTATGATGTGATTAAAACTGAATGTAATGGTCTCTTTGTGATGTGAGGCGAAAGAGACTGACTCTATGAAGTGTGTATATCTCTTCTAGAACATTCTGTGACAAACTGGGTTAGATGATGCAGGATTGTGCCGGGCGCTCTAGAATGCTTCCAGGGGCCCGTTCCACAAAGCGATCGTACTGCTGCGACTGCCGTTAAAGTATCGGAGATCATCTTAGCGCTACGCTCGCTTTGTGAAACTGGGCCCTGATTAATAACAAGCACATCTGTGCCTTTTAGTCTTAACAGAAACAATGTAATAGATTTGCAGTATTGATAAAAATGAATTAGACCAATCTGGAACAACAGTTATATGTGATCGCCATGTCCTTATAACAGTACATCTACCCACGGAACCTGGTCGATATGTACTTCACGGATACTTTGTGGGGGCGACAATATCAACTGAGAGCATTGATTGTTCAGATTAATGTTGAAAAAGCTTCTACGTAAACAGGTTTTTACATACAGGCTATGAAAGATAACAAAATAGAAACAAACATGTATTCTTTTGAAAACAAACCAGACTGGTAGTCTCTAGTGTCAGTCTGTTCAGCCATTGTGTAGCAAGGATTTGTGTTCTGGGCCAAAAGGGCATGTTTGTCAGGTGTTGTCAGCAACAATACTGGCAGGGAAACAGAGACCCGCGGTGCATGTATTCAGTCAATTAAGTCATTTATTAACTTGAATGATTTGATAGAAAGGCACAAAGGTTCATAAAGTACAACTTGGAGAAAATTGATCCAAATATTTATTATTTCACTCAAAGAGTTCTCATTACCGTTGTTAATTATTAAAATGATGTTGGTGAGCCTGATTATTGACGCAATGCGTGATTTATTCAGAATGATTAACCACGATTTCATTATTGACGTTTATGAGTTTGGTTTTACGCCGCTGTTAGCAATATTCCAGCAATATCACGGCGGGGGACACCAGAAATGGGCTTCACTCGTTGTACCCATGTGGGGATTCGAACCCGGGTCTTCGGTGTGACGAGCCAACGCTTTAACCACTAGACTACCCCACCGCCCCTATTTACGTACATAAACCAATGTTTGGATACATGGGATGTTTTGTTTGTTTGTTGTTTAACGCCGCACTCAGCAATATTACAGTTATATGGCGGCGGTCTGTAAATAATCGAGTCTGGACCAGACAACCCAGTGATCAATATCATAAGCATAATCGATCTATGCCAATGGGATCCTATGAGATGTGTCAGCCAAGTCAGTGAGCTTGACCACCCGCCTCTTACGACAAGCATGGGTTGCTGAAGACCAATTCTAACTTGGGTCATAACGGATCACATTTGATGTGTAAATGCAAGGTGTCGTGAGGTACAATTATTTAGTATCTAATGCACCAGTTTTTGTACCTGTACAGGGAAATGTCTGAGTATGTTAGTGTGTGTACGTGTGCGTTCGCCCGTCACGTCGAAGACCCGGGTTCGATTCCCCATATAAATACAATGTGTGAAGCCCATTTCTGGTGTCCCACGCCATGATGTTCCTGGAATACTGCTAAAAGCGGCGTAAAACACACTCACTCACTTTACACATTCAAAGCTTTCTGCTGAAGGAATGATACCGGAATTTCACAAGGTAGTTCTTATGTTTATGTCCAAAGTCGGCCTTTCATATTCGAAAACCGTCTTAGCATTTCCTGTCGATATTGTGCTTTAGATAACACGAAAACACCGTAAAGCAAGTCACGCCTTTCCGCCTCCATACTGACTCGTTGATGCGATTTTGTGTTTAGCCGTTTGATGTTGTGTCATGACCTGTGTTGGATCTTCTGAATCTTGTAATACGTTGTGATGAGTTAAGCATTAATGTATCGTGATTTGAAGCTCTTTTCAATGATAAACCATGCCCTTGGTAATATGTCACGTTGACGCAAATAGCCTAAGTAAAGGTGTGGTAATGCTAGCTCATTGCACGTACAGTAAGATGATCATTTGTGTAACGTTGGTGTAACTGTTTTTGTCACGCCATCTAAAGATGTGTTATCAACTCAACCTCATTATGTCTAAAGGTCAGTGACTCCATGTACAGAAGTCTAAATTTACAGATGAGCATGATAATGCTTATTTGTACATCTTCAATATGCCAAATCGTCATGATATAATGCTGACCTCTTACTTAGAGACCGTCGTTCATTCGGTACACCTGCACGTTATGTGACTGCTCGGGATCGTGCTTACCTGTAACTGATCGCAGTAAACAAGGGACGTCTATTGACCTATCATAATAGTATGTAACCATTTCAATTACAGATATTACAAAAAGCATGCTCATAGTTACGTAAGTTCGCAACTCAGTGGATCAGGACTTACACGGCGTTGCCAAGTTTATCCAAGTAGAAAAGAGTTGATATCGCTCTTACATACACCACATCGGTCCACCAGAGAGCAATACCAGAAATGGGTTTCACACATTGTACCCATTTGGGGAATCGAACCCGCGTGTTCAGTGTGACGAGCGAACGCTTTAACCACTGGGCTACCCTAGCCCCATGCACGTATATCTGTGTAATACAACCCAGTAACCAACGAAGGCCCAACTGTGTGAGACATCTGACGTTGATGTCACATCCCACGACCGTATGAATGATGCACACGATGTGCCATTCCCGAGGGAAAAGCTCTTTAATCCATAGCGGTTTTTTCACTCTATATTCAAACATTTCACCTTGACCTCATCGACGTTCCGTCATGTCTGACGTCTATTACGTGTGAACGTTACTGACGTAGACGTGACAATGCCAAGTATGCTGCAAACAGCCCTTAGACAGAATCACTCGCACCTGTGGGTCATATATAGCAGGAGGGTTTACGGCCAGAGCGTGTACAATATGAACGGTATGTCGACATACGGCGTCTTTATATCTCCGTAGATCACGCGTGGAAACCATAACTGTTAAAGTATGTAAATAATGTGCTCATTTTCACCAGAACTAAGCGCCGATTGTGGCACATGATCACATGGCCACAAGGTCAGCGTGATTAGGGGTAGTGTTTCCTGTTTGCTTTCAAGTTGCAAACGCCATTGTTGAACTTTGCAATTGCTGCTGCTCAAAGATTAGTGACATATTATTCTGTCCTAATTCTTCCATAGACAGCCCAAACAAGGCTGAGGAATTCCTTTAGTGAATGCAGTATGAAGGTTAAAGGTGAAGGTCATGAAAAAGCAATAAACATAAAAGGTTTTAAATTACAATTTAACACTAATTGATCATAAATTGTGATTTGCAACATTCATGACCTGCTGTTAAAGGCTAAATTAAGTCTAAGGTCAAGGTGAACATTCAGGCGTTGAAATAGTTCGTTCATTGTTCGTCTCTGAGGTATGGGTGAAGATACGATTCATTATATTTACATCCGTGTTTACGAAACCTTCCACAGCTTATGTTGGCTCCATGTACAGAAAACAGAATCATAGTTGTATTAATAATTGCAATTTACCATCGCAAACCTGAGGCCGCTGTCCTGTCACTCGGTAATGGCTGATGCATCAAAACCTAACAGATTAAAGTCAAGGTCAGTAAGTAATATTTTAGGCTTCTAGTTGAGAGGGGTGTTAAAGACTTTAGGAGAAAAAAGGGCAATTGGTCTTTCTGTACTTACAAATACATCAAGTGTCCAAACTGTTTCTAAATTGACTTATATGTTTAAATCGGCGACAGAGTTCATGCCGGCCTATGTCCAACATCTGACAGTGATGTCCTACTGCCGCTTAAATAGTGTCTTTATGTCGTGCTAACAACGTGAAAGTGACGTTTTACCAATACCGTGTTATTTCTCACTCTGTGATACATTTTACCTTGACACTAACTCGACGTAGCGTCACGCCTGACGTTTGTGGCGTTTTAGTACCGTTTTACGATCAGTAAGAATTGCTGAGAATGTAATGTATTCTCATTCCGCTCTTAGACACAATCACTTGCATCTGTGGGTCAAATACACCAGGGAGGTTTACGACAGGGCGTGTGTAGGATATGCACGGTATGTCGAAATACGTTGTATTTATAGCACCGTGGGTCACGCGCAAAACCATAACTGTTTAAAGTAGGCTTATTATTTTGTCAATGAGCTCATTTTTACCAGATCAAAGCTATTTACAATCAACAGTGAAGCATTTCTGAAAATGTAATGTTTTCGGGTCGATGGTGGCAGCTCATCACGTGATCAAAAGATCAACGTGATTAGCTGTATTGTTTCGTGTTTGCATTAAAGATGCAATCGTCACTTGTGAATGTTCTGATGGCTGCTTCAAGAAGATTATTGGCATATTAAGTGGTCGAACTCCTTTCAATGGCCTCTTCGGGATGGAATTATTGCACTTGGCATTTTTTAACATACCGCCTAGGCCAAGGTCACGAGAAATGAAAAAGCAGTAACGTTTGACATTGATCACAAAGATGTCATTAAAAATTACAGATAATTCTTCCGAAAAGGACCTTGTTGGAAGGTCAAGGTCATTGTCAGTTTCTGAGCCACCGTTACTCTCAGAGAAATGGAATTCATATTAACATTTTCCTGTGACATCCAGACACATTAAATATCAACTGCATTCCTAACAAAGGTCAAGGTGGCCTGTAAGATAACTGCCAATTATATTATCTTTTGAATATGAAACCTGCTCCTGTTTTAAAGCTCAGATATGAAATGTGAATTGGTCTCGTTTGAGGCATCAGTCTTGTATATGTCCGAAGTAGATGAACAAAATAAAAAAGGTATGATCAGGAATCTATTCCAAGATTCAGAATCTTCGCTCTCAACACCATCGAACCTGAAGTTCCTGTGTGAGGCCTGCATTTTTCGGGCTTCCCTCGCTCATGAAGCTGTCAAGCCATTATAAACCAAAATCCAATTGGACTCTGCCTGGGACACAACACACTAGACTATTACATGACGACAATTACCATAATATTAGATTTTTTAACACTGCGTATCTCTTACAAATATGTGGGTGTATGTCGGAAGTAAACCACATGCCACAGAAGACGTGCATGTTGTTAAACAGTCTTGTTCATTAGAGGTACTCCCTTACTGTGACAGGTCATTACACGTTTAAAAGTCCATCTAATTATAAAATGTCAAAGATACGAAACAGAACGCCTAAAATTGCTTTTTATGTTCCCGTGTGGATTTGAGGTCAAACACATACGAGTCTTGGGGTGTAAGTGAAGCTAATTGGAGCTTACATGTGCTCATTTATATTGTGTGGTGCAGATATTTGTCAAGTGCTTCTTGGAGATCTGATTACATTCATAGCTTGATAGTCTTTTACTTTGGTCTTTCTCAAGCTCACTACCTTAGGATGTTCAGGATAGGAATATCGTAAACGCTTTACATTCAAGTCACATTAAATTAATTAACTTAAAAAATGTAATGTTTCTTTGTTACAATTATACATGAAGGACACGCTGGGTCTTTTTGTAGCTCACAGTTTCAAGAATAGGACACCTTCGTGATCTAGTAGACAGAACGTTTGAACCCCATACGGGTCATGTCGAGATATATTATTTGATGGTACTTGTTGGTCTCCTGCCTTGTACTTCGTATTTAAGGAGTGAGTGAGTTTAGGCTACGCCACACTCAGCAATATTCCAGCTATATGGCTGCGGTCTGTAAATAATCTGGACCAATCCAGTGATCAACAGCATGAGCATCGATCTGCGCAATGGGAAACCGATGACATGTGTCAACCAAGTCAGTGAGCCTCTTACGACAAACATGGGTGAGTGAGTGAGCTAAAATTTAACGTCACATCGGCAACATTTCAGCCATATCGTGACGAGAACAATTAATTTTATGCATAATAAGCAATGGCAAACTATAAAAACCTGTCAACGAAGGACAGTAAAATAACTAGATTATCACAGATTCGAATTTAAAACTAGCAATCAAATCTAAAACAGTCTAACTATAGGACAATACAAGGTAAAAACCGGCTATATATTGCCAACAACTGAAGGTAGATCACCATGGGTTACTGAAGATCAATAATCTATTTAAGAATGAGATCGGAGCCTGTGTAAAGTGGCTGACTGGTTTGTGAGTGTAAAACTTTGAGATGGCATTATAGTGGGATGACGCACCTACAAACATGCGTGCATGTCTGTAAATAATCTGGACCAGACAATCCAGTGATCAACAGCATGAGCATCTATCTGCGCAATGGAAAACCGATGACAAGCCTGACCGCCCGATCCCGTTAGTCGCCTCTTACGACAAACATGGGTTATTGAAGATCAATAATCTATTTAAGAATGAGATCGGAGCCTGTGTAAAGTGGCTGACTGGTTTGTGAGTGTAAAACTTTGAGATGGCATTAAAGTGGGGTGACGCACCTACAAACATGCGGCATGTCGCGACACACGTGCAAGAATCGACGCCAAACCCCACTTTACCTAGCGTTAGACAGATCATGTCAAAGTGTGCTTCAATACAGTCACACAGCCACTTAAGCTAAAGATGATAATTATTATGAAACATTTTAGGGCAGTATATGATTGCACCCTAGCATCCTTACAACGTCCATTTAAAAATTAAAACAAGTACGAATGACAGTGAATTGTGGCAACCAGTATATCAGCTTATTGCTGCTGAGTCCGAGGTCGTCGACGTTTAAAACCATAGGAAAACATACGACGCAGTATTCCAGCCATATGACCTACCGTGAGGGACACCAGGAATGGATCTCACACACTGTAACCATGTGGGGAATCGAACCAAAGGCGAGCGAACGCTTTAACCGTTGGGCTGCTCCACCGCCCAGAAAACTAACGAACACGGGTTTGCTGCTGATAATGCATCATAGTCAGAGTGAACCTTGGATACAAACCCACGCACAGCCTCGACTGGGAAAATAACTAGGGGACGTAACTCTATTCTGAGAATTGCAGAGGCCTAGAATCCTGAGCCGGCAGTTGGAAGTAATATCAGGGAAATCATGTTTCGTGGCATTCAAAAGTGCTTTGTACGTAGTCACGGCGGTCATACCATTTGTAACCACACACTTATTATTCTTCTTGTTTAATAGACGTGTCCCTTCTCTCTAAGTCAAAAACCATTGTAACTGAGTTATTTGAATTGCACTCTCCCGTTAAAGGGTTGGCGTAAGTACTTCCGATCCATAATGCCAGTAGGTATCTTCTTGCGCTACATTCGCCGCCGGGACTATTTTATTACAAATCATGAATATTCATGAATTGTCCCTTTCCTGCAAAACATATTGTATTCAGCTGAAATAGCCACGTGAATCGTGACAGATGGGGATTGTTTTGCGCAAGTTAAATAAAGAAGATCATTTAGAGCAGGTTATTGAGACGCGATGTCTGAAACGGAACCGAGCCTTTCCGATAGTTTCCTTGTCGGGACGAATTACAGTAATCAACACTCTTTCCTGTCCGCTTGAACAAAACACGAATGGTTTAGCATAACATTTTCACGAAGCAGTTATCGTTATTATTCTGGTGAAGCTTCTGAAAGTTGTGAAAATATGTTAATATCTTTAAGTGGAGTGCAAATTTACCTCATTATTAAGACTAAAAACATACATTTAATACGAATGGTTTTAATGGCTATCCTTCTCTATAGTCTCTGCCATTCGTAATAACTCGCCTCTTTCCGTGACCTACAAGAAGACTCGTACCCCTATCGTACGCCATTATTGCCAAGAATCGTGGCAAACCAATCAAATCGCGCGTATTAAAACGCATTTCGAAGCATGAAAATGGCGACTCCGTTGAACGTTGAAACTTCGCTAAACTATGCAAAGCACAATTTAAACAGATACTTTGAGCTAAAGGTTCAGGAACTTTCAACACTGAAACATATTTACAAAGGGAATGACTGTATTGCTGTTTTGCCCGCGGAATATTGGATATTCTAAGAGCCATGTTTGGAAATTCAGAGTTATCTTTCCTTTGTAATAGTACTAGACTATTTTCATCTCCATGCCCGTTTGCGCTTAGACAGAGCCCAGTCGTAAGCATGGCCACGAGAGGGGTACGAGACGCCACCCCGGCTTGCCGGAATGACACGAGTAGTTACGAATGTAGTCTCTGCTTGACACGTCGTGTACTGGTTGAAGGCCGTTCTCAATGACTAGAGAGGAGACTTCGACTGTCAAACAGTCAACTTTCCTCTGTATGTCGAACAATATTGCAGTCGCTCCGGTCTTTGGTGTACACGCTTCCACTTTTGTATCCATGCTCACCGACAATTTCAAAGAGATGCTTCCGACTCTTTGAACTGGGCTGCAACAATCAATTTCCTTGACAAAGACGTTTTATTGTGGACGCGTGGACGACGTGTTATTGTGGACGTGTGGACGACGTTTTATTGTGGACGTGTGGACGACGTTTTATTGTGGACGTGTGGATGACGTTTTATTGTGGACGCGTGGACGACGTTTTGTTGTGGACGACGTTTTATTGTGGACGTGTGGAGGACGTTTTATTGTGGACGTGTGGAGGACATTTTCTTGTGGACGTGTGGACGACGTTTTGTTGTGGACGACGTTTTATTGTGGACGTGTGGAGGACGTTTTGTTGTGGACGTGCGGACGACGTTTTGATGTGGACGTGTGGACGACGTTCTATTGTGGACGCGTGGACGACGTTTTATTGTGGACGTGTGGAGGACGTTTTATTGTGGACGTGCGGACGACGTTTTGTTGTGGACGTGTGGACGACGTTCTATTGTGGACGTTTTATAAAGACATGGTTACAGGTGGCAGTTTTAGTCTGTCCTTGAAATACAACACCTTGAGAAGCATAACAAACTGTCAACAACATCCCTGGGGCTGGGACGGGAGACAGGCGTGGGGAAAGGGGATGCGGGGATGGGATTGGGGGAAGGGGGAGTAATGTTGTGGGCAGCGGGGTTGCTTTGTGGTGGAAGGAGGGGCAGAATTTGCTCTTATGATTTTAAGCTTGTTTTAGTGTTATATTTTCATATAATGCTTATCTCGCGGATCGGAAAACATTGTTGCCATTGAAATTTGGGAATTGCTTCCCAGTGTTGATTTGACCTTCAAGATTGTGGCAAATATTGCAAAATTATTTTTCAGTTTTTCAAACTATCAAGTAATTCTTTCGTATTCTATTTATATGCCAGTTTAGATCATTTCAAATTATTACAGACACAATCATCGGTCGTGTATTGACAAATACATTATTAAATGCCGTTTACTTCTCCGTTGTGGTCAGTGTATCTGCACATCTACATGTTAAAGCGAATCTTGAAGAGATTAGGTCGCTTTTTCAGTTCTCAAACCGCCGATGATCGATGCTGTTCATGGGAAAATTGTCAAACAGGGTGACTTTTGTGTAGACTATCGAGACTGTATACCTCACTGTATTTGGAGATTCTGTGATGTTCATGTAAAATCACATTAGTGGGTTTAACCTTTGATAACACCTTCTGACATGTCTTCATGTGTGTGTGTGTGTGTGTGTGTGCGTCAATAAGAAAACTCCGTCAGTATATATATGCACAGTATGGCCTTTAAACCACAATAAATACACAAATTTTGGCTAGGTTAACCGATTGCATTTCCATGTAGTGGAAGTTGAACTTTTCAAACCCCAGTTCAGCACTAAAACTGTCACCTACTTTGGAATATCTCTGCACACATTCAGCATAAGTCATTGTGTTAAAAACAACTGCACTAAATATTGGAAAATGTGGTCAGTTTTAATTATATTTAAAACACACACAAAATCTTACACAAAATCATCCAGTCAAAGCTGTAAGATGATTTTGCACTGAAGGAAAGGTGTTTGTTAAACTACCGATTCTGATTTGGTGTACCGTAACCTTCAGGTAGTCTATGTGGACGTTTGTTCCACGTCTCATAAAAACAGTGGTACATGTATATGTCTGTTGTATATCATGAGGATGCGCTTACCTTGAATGATTTACGCATGCTGTTTTCATGTCTATGGAAGTCTGGAGTAGTCTGTCTCCAAGATCCTAGAGAACAAAGGAAAATGGGAATCAAGCGCAGAATAACTTGGCAAGTTAAGAGTGTTCCAACTGTTGTTCTTCATCAAGCATTGTTTTTGTACATTTGAATTTTAATTTAAGAGAGATTTATTGTTAAATGGAATACTGTTATTCATGGGATTCCATGATACCGTATGTGAAATATCAGCCACTAAAATAATTTAAAATTCGTAGAGCATTAATAGGAGTTATGGTTCATTTTGATTGATCAAAGTTATGTTTACAAGCTATTTCGGTACCATTTCTGATTGTCTTGTCCATCACGTCATTGTCTCATCGCGACTCGCTGCTTAAATGGAGCACTGCTTTGTGGCGTCAGACAGCATAGAAATGCTTCTTAAGCGAATTGTGTGAGGGGCTACCGGAAGGACAGGTCATTTTCGCAAACACCTGGTGTCATCACTGATCTATTTTCTATGACCCATTCATATACTTTTACAGCTATTTTGCATTCACCCTCGATACTTTCCAGGGTATACGTTACGATCACTCTCCACTAAACCCTCGATGCATCCACGGCTTGGCCCGATGATTTTATTACCTCCCTTTGCTGGCTCCAATCAGCCAAGCCGCCTTTACGTACGAGCTTGCCAGTGTCAACAAAGATAGCGGTCGCAGTCGCGAAGGTTTCTTCGCAGTGACATTCAGCTTTTTGAGGAAATAATACATACCAATTGACAGGTCTGAAACTTTAAAAAAATATATAAAAGAACTCCTTCTACCGCTTTTAATTTCAGAGTACCTCTGCATCAATTGTGTTGCCAAGTTTAAACGGTTAGATAATTTAAGAAGCGAAAGTGAGTTGTGATTGGGTTCGCTCAACATCCCAGCGTAGACACCTGATTGGATAAAAAGCCAGCCAAGGGAGGTAATAAATCATCGGACCAAGCCGTGGATGCATCCAGGGTATAGTGGAGAGTGATCGTAACGTATACCCTGGAGATTACCGAGGATGTTTTGCATTGTACTCCCAAATGATCTTACCGCGGATACCCAAAACGTGCAATTCCCTGGTCTTCACATTTTATGTTTCTGTGTACTGAAACGATTTGGACAATCATGCGCAGGCGTAATGAATGATATCTAACTTTTAATCGATTGATGTAATCCTAAATGTCATCATGGTGTCGTATTCGAGGTGGTTTAATCCAGTTACTACCCATACCTCATTTACGACCTGCCACAAACCGTTATGCACTTTAGATCGATTGTCGGCAGTCTGCTTCCGGTATGCCTCGCTTTCGTTCAGTGGTTGTTATGAGGATCAGCCTTTACATGACAGATTCCAAATTGATTGCTGTGGGGATGGCCATTTCAGACTGTTGTGTAAGGGCATGTGGGTGTTGTGAATAAAGTCATGTGGACAAAGGGCCTGCTGCTGATGGCATGTGGCGTGTACAGCATCTCTGATTACAAGATAAATTCTATGGGCTGCAGAAATACATTCATGTGAAAGATTGGACATTAAACACAGCGAAAACGTAAATATTTTCGTTCATTGGACCTGCATGTCATTCTGTATTAATGATGATTCTTTTAATAACAGAAGCATGCATCTTTGATTTCTGTGACGGGACGTTAAAAATGAAATGTTCCAAGATGAAGGATTTAAGTCCAACCTACACGTAGTACCGACAGATTTGTCAGATTACTACAACTGATGTACATATTGTCGCCAAACCAAGACTGTTCAATGGCACAAATAGAACGTGAACCACATTATTTTCTCGTCCGCCCTGCCGTTACTGTTATACCATACTTCTAAATGATGCGAGTCTTGATTTTTCAGAGGGTCAGCTTTTGATTCTCCTATCTCACACAAACTCTATTCCAATGTAAATTGCGTTTTTCCTTTCTATTAAATCATACAACTAGTCTTCTGGACAGGGGGGTGGAATGTGATAATTCTGTTTGACCCTGCTCCAAACCCTTGCATTCCGGGCAATTAGTTTTTCAAAGTTATTTGACAAACACAAGCCACCTGAACATGTTTATTGTATTTCACCACTGCAGACATGGCACGAGGGAATCAATCATTGTACAGCCTCATTCTGGTGCAATTCATAGGATACAAATATTTCGGAGTTGTTGAGATACGATACTGCCTGTTCCGGCTACGAATTAGTGGTTATTTCATGTGCATGCTGATCTCAATGGAAATTTCATGTCTGAATATTGACCGTCACAATTGCTGAACCCATTATCCGGGTTCTAGATTAGGTTTTCTTTTCCTCAGTCTTCGTACGAGTCTTTCATCATAAGGATAGGATTTTGTTGCCAGGCATTTTAAGAGGGGCATCTTCAGCATTCCATGGACAACAAACACGTAGATCGTGAGCTGTCCAGATACCTGACACTGTAGCACAACACAAAGAGCCGGACACCGACCTCCATATCTTCGGCATTTTCCATTATATTAATGCGGTTTCATCAGCTTTCGCAGACTCCTCAATAGTCGGAGATCACGGCCTGGGATCCGCAGACTGACATCCCACAATGAGGTATCGTCATCAATTATGCGTGTCCTGCCAGAGAGGGTGTTTTAGCGGGTTGTTATTTTTGTAACAACTGTTTTTGTGATGCATGTGTCTCATGCCAACGGCAGCACTCCAGGATTAATACACCCTTGTTCTCGGCACTTGGTCTGTTGTACCTGCTGACTTGAGAATAGGTTGGAATAGTTGTACGAATTGACGATTGTTGTAGATTTGGCTGTTTGTGGATTTGATTGTTTTGTAACTAACTACCGTACGACCTATGGATGTGGTGGAACTGGTTTTGGTATGTGACTTTGTAAGACTGGATGTTGCTGATGAATGAGTGAGGGCTGTTTGTTGATATGTATGATTACAACTACAGTAATGTAATGCACATTACAACTACTAACAACTTTAGTAGATGATTACATTTATCAGAAAGTCTCATTGTATCAATATGTTTCCATAGTACACCTAATCTCCTTTATCAGTTTAATATTTTAGAATTCAGCAAGCATTCGTCGTGTAGTCTCTGATCATAAGCCCGTTGGTAATTGCCAATTACCATCTCCTCAAGTCGCCGGATATTACGTTTACAAGTACACTTGCGCGGATCGCTGACCTTGAACCACGTTGTGTGATCAACCAACAAATCCTACTGACTTGGTCAGAGACCCCGTCCCACATTAACGAAACGGTGTACAGGTTGCGCAGCTTGTCGTGGCGTCTCACCAACGACTTTGTCGATGGTCGTTGGCTGACGTAATCCATGAATGTGGTCTCAACACAGGGAGAACTGGTCGGTCAGACCTGCCAAACCACTTTAATCTTGATCTGGATTCATTGTGAATATGTTCTCGATGACTGACCAGTGATGGCCACTGACATTATTCAAGAAAAGCAGTTTCGACATTTTGTCTCGTACGTGCGAGTTGAACCCCAGACTTGTTCAGCGATTGTACTTAGACAGAGATATTTGGTTGATTTGTTTAGCAGCTTAACGGTATTACAAACAAACCGCATTTGCCTTCCGGGATGTTTAGAGGTATCGAAAAAGGTTTTCGTTAAAAATTTGTTGCCGTTTTTAGAGTTGCCATTTGTGACTGTTGCCATTCTGTGCAAATAATTGAAGTACCATGTGGAACTAGCGTTGCTCGTTTGCCAATCTGTGTGAGTTCCTTACACATGCTCGTAAGCAAACACTTCCAGACACTGACTGCCACCGCCGACCCCCATCTGTTGAAATCAGGGGTCAGCCGGGGGCCTTTAAGAGACTGTTAAATTCCAACCAAGATAACTGACCCTGTTGATGGCGGGCGGTCAGAACTTTTAATTACTGCACTAAAAATGTTCTGTTGACAGTGCTCTTGAGTTTGTGTAACCCCAGGCATGTAATTAATCAACAACAACCCTCTTTTTGTTTTCAACTTTATTCCAACGGGCGGTTTAGTACCATCGCTTATCACCAGAAGGGTACGTTCACATCATGGACCAAGCATCTAAATACTGCCAAGTGGGTTGTTTACGGTCATGAGCGCTTCAAGTTCAATTTATAGTTGCTGTCTGTCTGAAGTTTTTCGAGTTCTGAAGTCTTGTGTTAATGGTTACATAAAAAAACTCCAAATGATTATGTGGCATTAATCGACAAACCAAACGTATTTTGGGTTTGTTAGTATAAACCAGATAGTAATTAGGCCACGTCCACTAACGGACAACCGTTTTGATTGGTTGGTTGTGTTGCATTTAGTCCGCTGAATGATGTCGTTAAATCAACACAGCTGTTGTTGGTTCCTTCTTTATATATGTTAGTGATTTAATAGACAATCAGTGAGATTGATATTGTTATCATTTTATAAAGAAATTGCGGATGGACTCAGCGTTCAATTAAAGTAAAAAATTGAAGTCATTTTTGAAAAGGTATTTGATGAACTAGCTGTTATAAAGGTAATGTTACAAAAAGCATCTATCGTGGAGAACAGGTACATCAGACCCAGTATGACGACGGGGAATGGAAACTCATGAGGTCTTGTGGCACACGGTTCTAGTAGATTCATTTACATACCAATTGTTCAGGTACAGTACAGGGCAAAACAAAGATACTGAACACTTCTTTTGAAAAAACGTTATTAAAACGTCGCTAGGCTGGAAACTTTCCCTTCCCCGGCTTTTAGTTTGAAATAGAGTTCAGCAATTATATAGGTCTTTCATCTCACCAGTGTTGGAATTATTGTGATTATATTTGGAATAGTTTCTCAAAGAACTAAGGACTACAATTATCGTAACATTAGAACCTTAGATATATTAAGTACCAGTCAGAGAGCCTATGGATATATACTGTGTGCATTGATATGATTTAACTTATTATGAAATATGTCAAAAAACGATGCTACTATCATAGAGTCGATAGTGCCAGACATCAGTACCACAAGTGAATGACCCAATATTATTCAGGAACCAGGAACAGCAGGTGCCTGAAAGAGACTTCTAAATTTTAACCAAAATTCACAATTCTTACCGCTGAGGTGCAGCGGGGTAGCGTAGTGGTTAAAGCGTTCGCTTGTCACGCCGAAGACCCGGGTTCGAATCACCATGTGGGTACAATGTATGAAGCACATATCTGGTGTCCCCCGCCGTGATTGTGCTGGAATATTGCCAACAACGGCGTAAACCAAAATTCACGCACCTAATGCTGAACGGCAAAGGTTAATACCTTTTACTGCCACACTAATGTTCTGTTAATGGAGTTTGTTAGTTTTTATAACCTCAAGATTGTAATTAATCACCAGCAAACCTTAATTTGTTTTCAAGTTTATTCTAACATGTGCTGTTTAGCAGCATCGCGTTACAGCGGAAGGGCGTTTTGCAGACCGCTAAGCGTCGCATCTAAGTAATACAAAGAGGTTGGTTTCCGGTAATTAAACGTGTGTGTCTGTCCTACTTATCTTTGAAAAGGTTATTCACTTTCTGCGTCCTCTGTCAATGTTTATATGTGTAATTGGCTAACGAGAAGAGCGAACCAAGTGGTATCGTAACCCACATCACGGTTCCTAGAGAGCTACTTGAGATCAGGTATAGCGTCGGAGCCGGGATAGACCCGTGAAGACTTAGCGTTGCTAAATATCTACAGGCTAAAATCACAGGCTCATCTCAAGTCCCAGCAGCCGTATTCAAGGCACTGCCTAAACTCCCAAATCCTAGACTATAAATTGAATGGTAGTCCTTTTCATGTCTAGGATGATTTGGCCATTCTAGATTGCCTCAGCTCCTGAGCTCAATGTGTTGTTTTGGGGTTATTTTTAGATAAATATATTTTAATTATATTTGTAAATGAAATAATATTATTTCTGGAATCAAATGTCAGTTCAACAAAACACTCTTTTTGTACTGATAATAGATATCAACGTTTATCATTCGCTTTACCCCACTGGCTCAGATTTTATGCTAACGGCCAAAGAGTTATATACTGTGAAACTGGGATTCGAACCTTCCATTTACGGTTTTCAGGATCCTTCATCTAAGGTTGTGTGGTAGGTTACAACAATGGATGTCTCTGTAAAGCTTTGAACGTTCAGTGGAAGAATTTACACGAATCAATATACAAAATGATGTCTGAAGCATTTCCTCAGTTTGACCTGTACCATATGTTCTGGTGTTTTTATGCGAACATTTGTCTTGCCTGTGCATGTGTTTGGGTCATGTGCCATCATTGGTGCGCAACACGTTCACCTTTTCGCAAGCACCTGGTGTCTTTACTAATTCCCAAAGCGGTTCATGAGCTACTGATGTCTGAATGGTAAAACGGACTAAATTTCCAAATTTGATGCATCAGTGACAAAAATGATGTCCGATGTAATTCCCTATTTTGACATTTACCATACGTTCCCGAATTATTTCAGGTGAATAAATAACTAGACTTAGTATGTGTTTATGACCGGTGCCACCGGTGGGGCAGGATACGCTCACATTTTCGCGAACACCTGATATCATCGCTATTTCATAGTGATTCATAAACACATGCTCCGTCTTCGTATCGCATGGTGACAATCACTGGATTGTCTGATTCAGACCCGATTTGTTTACAAACAGCTTCATACAGCTGTAATACAGCTGAAACAAATATCTGCTCATGATATAGTCACAACTGTACAATCGGTTTTTGGTAGAGATTTCTTATGAATGTGGAAAGGGTTTTGTCGCTTCTATATCATTTCCTTATAAGAATGTTATTTGTTACTATCATCATAATGAACGGTTTAACATGTGTTAACAAGGTTGTATCCAGGTGTGATGAAGCTCTTTCTGAGTACCGATACATCTTTGTCAGTGTGAGTGATCGTGAGTGTACCTGAAGTACTAAAATAAACACTCAACAGTAGCTTTCGCAACAGCGAACCAAGACGCAATGGAGAAGCGTCAATCGGGCAAAACACATCGCTGTGGGAGAGAAAAGTGCTAACGAGCGGTCTGACTACGCGAGTAGGTTATCAGCGAGTGGGTGAGTGAGTTTAGTTTTACGCCGCACTCAGCAATATTCCAGCTATATGGCGGCGGTCTGTAAATAATCGATTCACACAAGACAATATCATCTAACTCAACATTTCGGTATTCTGCACCACTGGCTTGCTTCACACAAGACAATATCATCTAACTCAACACTTCGGTATTCTGCACCACTGGCTTGATTCACACAAGACACTATTATCTAACTGAACATTACGTGGTAGAGATTAAACACGTATATTTACATTAAGTGAGTGAGTGAGTTTAGTTTTACGCCACACTCATTAATATTCCAGCTATATGGCGGCGGTCTGTAAATAATCGAGTTTGGACCAGACAATCCAGTGATCAACAGCATGAGCATCGATCTGCGCAATTGGGAACCGATGACATGTGTCAACCAAGTCAGCGAGCCTGACCACCCGATCCCGTTAGTCGCCTCTTACGACAAGCATGGGTTACTGAAGGCTCATTCCAACCCGGACCTTCACGGGTCAGGTTATCAGCGAACTCTTTTAGACTGTTCTGTATGTGGGCCAGGTCTTCAGAAGGAACATACCCACATACTTTCCAGCAGTCATTCCAGTAGTCGTTCTTGTGGAATATTGCTGAGCGAAAAGTAACCACACTCACTCACTCACTCAAAATTGCAAACAGGGTTACAGAGCAGGGGTCAAGTAGAGGTCACTCTGGCGCATGTATAAAGAGTTACAGGTCGGGAGAGACATATTTCCGAAACAGATAGCCAAACTTAATGTGGCTCACCCGGCAATAGTTATGGTTGCGTGAACATGGAATGTGGCTCCCCCCGGCTATGTTGTCAAAACATGCTTAATGATTGAAACGGATTTCCGTATTTATCAAAACAAGACATATTTTATTTCCTCATATTTTAATTCAGATCACAACAGATTGTATTTCTATAATCAGCCCAATATTATGTAGTATTACTAATCTTACATATAATATTATCACATTATAATTAAAAACCTTAATCTGTAAAACATAATGGTAAAGATAACGGTTACTCAAGTCTTTATGAGTTGCTGGTCGACTCAACTTGAGATGTACTCGCAAGGGCAGGTGCAGACTTCAGAATCTATTCCAATCAGAAGGGGCATATTCCAGGGGAACTCCTTCAGTCCTCTGCTTTTTTGTCTGTCCTTAAATCCTTTGAGTTTTCTGCTCAATAAAGAGGAGGGGTACCATCCCGGACCCCTCAGCACAGATCCCCAACAGCGCTTACTCATCTCCTTTACATGAATGACATCGAGCTCCTTGCCAAAGGAGACGCCAATTTGAAAGACCAGGTTCTCCTAGTCGAGTCCTTTTCTAATGATATCGGCATGACTTTTGGACTCGACAATTAATACTCTTCTTTTGAAACGTGGCAAGGTAGTTAATGGTGGATCTTGGCGCAGATCAGGAGAGTGCCCGGGTTCTCCACCGGGAGCACAGCCCTTCTGACACTCTGGGTAATGCAGAAAGCTGCAGTGTTGGGGAGTCTACATATTTTCCGGAATGTTCTTGGTGGGTTCGACTAGGCAGCGTTTCCTGGGAGAAGTGGGAGAAGTCCCATTCGCTGTCTTGGCTGCGTGTAGAGGTCCCTGAGCTGATGATGAGCCTTACCAGCCTGACTGTGCTAGGATCACCCGAACCCTCTCTGCTGCATTTTCATCTTAATCTGTAAAACAATCATAATGGTTAATTTTTTGGGCAAGTGTACATTTCTTATGAAAACTTTCTGTGAGGCGTGGACGTCCACTTTTGGTCTATCTACGGTGACCCCAGTCTGTCTGTAGCGCTGAATAAGTCTTATAACCGTGATATGGTGGCATCCAAGGGCGTTGGCAACAGCACTGTATTTACACACTCTACAACAGTTATTTCTTGTTTTAATAATTGAAATATGGTGACTTTAAATGGTTTATCTCTGTCTAGAGCAGAATTTTATTTCAACCTTTCTTTTGGACATCTAAATCACTGTTATTGGTTTATTTCGGCATGGTCGAAAATAGGACAATTTAACTCTTCTGAAAAAGATGCATTTAACCTAAATATGAAAGCGTTTGAGAATTTGATTCGTGATTTGCATAAAGCTGTGTTGTTAAGCTTTCTTGTAAACTAATACCTTCCAGTATACTTTTGATAGTTTTTAAAGGTCACATGCAACGTAAAACACAACTTTGCAGATTCTGATACCTTTTGTTACTTACCATACAACTGATCAAAAATGGATATTCATAGATGGTAGGAGGGTAACGTTTCTTTTCGCGATTAGTATTTGGTCTTTTACCGGTTAAGGTAATCCATTAATTAATTAATCTACTGGAAATGTGGCTTTACCGGCTACAGCCATGTACTTGAAGCTCACTTACGTATAAAGCTCCCTTACAATTCGTTTCCTCTGCCCTCTTTCCGTAACCACTCAGTATATGGCGTCATTGATCCGATGATTTTAGCAACACTCTGTTTGTGCCGTGCAACTACCACCATTCCCTCAAAGCTTCAATAGGATCATTCCGAATGCTTAACAATAACAATTAAACGTACATCCTTCCCGGAACTAAGGTTAAACACTCTGAATGAACGAAATGTTTTCTCGCTGTTCACCATTAACATGGGATAATAATTTACACTGGCAGAAAACCTTCACGACTTCCGCTTAAATAGAAACAGACGACCATTAATCTTCGGGGTTTGTTCCAGGTAATCATAGCGCTAATGTTTACCACAGATACCCGTGTAGAAGCATGGTGTTTTCTGTTAATAACATATAACGGCCATTATCTAAAAGGAAGCTTCTTGTACAGTTTCCGTAGAGCTTATTAGTGGATGGTGAAAATCACATCATGACATTCCTTGTGGTCTGCTTCGATGGATGGTGATCAACATTGTTTTGTTATGGCGTTGGAGTTACTGTGTGAATGTGGTTTTAGGCCGCATTTGGCAATATCCCTGCAATATCACAGCGGGGCACATCCTATACTGGTTTCACACTGGTACCCATGACTGGAATTGAACCCAGGTCTTCGGCGTAACAAGTGAACGCCTTAACCACCAGGCTATTCGGCCTCCGTCGTTGATTTTTTGTGTGTTTGTTTTGTTATTTAACAACACATCATTTCGTGTCGTTTATATCTAAATACGCCTAAACGTTTGCAAGAATTCTTTCCGCAATTTGTAACTCTTTCTTGTATCAGTTTTATCCCGAGGTGAATCACCTAGACTTAGATAGTGTATATAATTGATTGGTAGTACATGTTTCAGCTGCTGTGTTTGTTTACAAAATCTCCCATTGTAAGAACTGTCAGGACCGCCACTTCTTCTAATGAATTGTTAAGTTGCATAGCAACTATGATTCCATTCCATGGTGAACGACAATACTGATCAGGGACAAAAATAAGAAATAGTTTTGATTTTGTCAGTGTTTAGTTTGGGGATGGGGTATCTTTAACTCGAACTATGACACATTTTTTTAAAGTGGAAAATTGGATTGTAATTACAGTGCTTTAATTTACGTATTTTATGGTGTGGAGTGATCCGCCGCCGCCGTCATCATCATCATCATCATCATCATCATCATCATCATCATCATCATCATCATCATCATCATCATCATCACCATCATCATCATCATCATCATTATCATTATCATCATAACTATATTTAAATGTACTTGAGTTAATATAACAGCCTACCACCGTGTACTTTTCAACATATCATTTTAACAGATGTTTTAACCATTCACAGTTCAAAAGCAAAGATTCATTTGTTCAGTGAAACTTAACGATTAACACAACACTCGTGTATTAATCCGCCTCCGCTAGGGACTATTTCGAGAACATTGCCTAACCCCATTCAGCAGGTGTCTATATCACGATCAGTGAGACGGCTGTCAACACTGACATGCCAACGCAATCAATCGGACACTTAAATGCATACTCCACCATAAAACGTCAAACACAATGGGACTTTCTTGTTCACGTAGCTCTCACGTGACAGGAAATAACCGGTTCCTGTCACCACGAAAGCCTCGTCTATGGGAGTATCGGAAAGTTGCTATATTAGAATCATTCCTCCTGGCTTTGTGTATTCGTTGCTAGGCAACGAACATTTTTTGTTATTGTTACGTATCTTGACAAACAAAAGCTGACTTCCTTGTACAGTGTCTGATTGCATGCTTCATGTTTTTAACAGAAATGGTTTGACGTTTGATGCCTTGAAAATACACTTTCTCAGAAAAAATCTGGCTAAATGTCAAACTACAAATGATTCCTGTACGATGATAGGTGGGCTGAAAAAGATTTCTAGCCGAAGAGAACACGAAATAAGTATTGCAAAGCCAAGACGCTGGCTCCTCCGTGGTTTAGAGGGTAGAGTGCCTTGCCGGAGAGCTGAATGTCAGGCGGTCGAATCCCGGCCGCGTCGTAACAAAGTGCATTAAAGATGGTACTTCTTGTTACTCTGCCTTGTGCTCGATCCGGGTTAGCATTGATCTTCAGTAACCCATGCTTGTCGTAAGAGGTGAATAACGGATCGGGTGGTCATGCTTGCTGACTTGGTTGACAGACGTCATCGTTTCCCAGTTGAGAAGTTCGATGCTCATGGTGTTGATAACTGGATTGTCTGGTCCAGACCCGATTACTTGCAGACCGCCGCCATGTAACTGGAATATTGCTGAGTGCGGCGTTAAACAATAAATAGTTCAACAAATCTCATCTCCAACCTCAACTAGCAAGAGTGTCGGCCGGCTCAAAATGCGCCCTTTTTACAACAAACAAACACAACAAATAGACTCACACATTTTCTAAATATAATAATCAAGACGTAATATTGCTGTATGTGATATGGAGATTTTTGCCACAACTATCCCATGATAACTGCCGTAAACAAAACACTAGGGTAAATTGTTCCTGACAGGAAGTGACATCATATATTAAAGAAAAGTCAATATGTGTCAGATTCTTGCACGACATCGTGCTTGCTGTTGGTCATCAGGTTTCGCAAGGAAATATCTTTATTCGAAAAGCTGGTGTACAATTATGTATTTGATCATTCATTTGTAAACACACCCAGAAACTAGCCTCCGTCAGTGTCGTAATTCTGTACACTGATTGTACGCGGTTACCTGAAAACTGGGAATGCAAAAGAAGCGATCCCTACCCGGATTCCAGAGAATCACCAACCCGCGAGTACACTGAGACGAATACTCCTATGGAAATCGAATGAAGTATGTGATCATCAGCTAAGCTAATTCCTCATTGTGTTAGCCCTTCCACTGCATGGCTCTATCTTGAGATTAGATATAATAATATAATCTTTTCGGAATTTGAATAGAAACAACTTTTTCAAATTGAAAAGGAGACCCAATGATGTTACCTGCAGAGATTTAAACTTGCTTCAATTAGAGGTTTTGCATTACAGACAGAGTTAAGCAGAAAGGGAAAATAACGTGGGTCTGGGATTGTGACACAGACTAACCTGGGTACATTTTTAAACTCATATACATTTTATCTATTTATAACGAACATGTAATTGTACACTGTTATAATATAGTTGATATACAATGATTTCAGTGTAAACAACCCGTGAAGATCCGGGGTAGAAAAGGTCTTCAGCAACCGATGCTTGCCACAAAAGGCGACTATGCTTGTCGTAAGAGGCGACTAATGGGATCGGGAGGTCAGGCTCGCTGACTTGGTTGACACATGTCATCGGTTCCCAATTGCGCAGATCGATGTTCATGATGTTGATCACTGGATTGTCTGGTCCAGACTCGATTATTTACATACTGCCGCCATATAGCTGGAATATTGCTGAGTGCGGCGTAAAGCTAAACTCACTCAATCACTTAATGTAAACATACGTGTTTAATCTCTACCACGTAATGTTGAGTTAGATGATATTGTCTTGTGTGAATCAAGCCAGTGGTGCAGAATACCGAAATGTTGAGTTAGATGATATTGTCTTGTGTGAATCAAGCCAGTGGTGCAGAATACCGAAATGTTGAGTTAGATGATATTGTCTTGTGTGAATCAAGCCTGTGGTGCAGAATACCGAAATGTTGAGTTAGATGATATTGTCTTGTGTGAATCAAGCCAGTGGTGCAGAATACCGAAATGTTGAGTTGGATGATATTGTCTTGTGTGAATCAAGCCAGTGGTGCAGAATACCGAAATGTTGAGTTGGATGATATTGTCTTGTGTGAATCAAGCCAGTGGTGCAGAATACCGAAATGTTGAGTTAGATGATATTGTCTTGTGTGAATCAAGCCAGTGGTGCAGAATACCGAAATGTTGAGTTAGATGATATTGTCTTGTGTGAATCAAGCCTGTGGTGCAGAATACCGAAATGTTGAGTAAGATGATATTGTCTTGTGTGAATCAAGCCAGTGGTGCAGAATACCGAAATGTTGAGTTGGATGATATTGTCTTGTGTGAATCAAGCCAGTGGTGCAGAATACCGAAATGTTGAGTTGGATGATATTGTCTTGTGTGAATCAAGCCAGTGGTGCAGAATACCGAAATGTTGAGTTGGATGATATTGTCTTGTGTGAATCAAGCCAGTGGTGCAGAATACCGAAATGTTGAGTTAGATGATATTGTCTTGTGTGAATCAAGCCTGTGGTGCAGAATACCGAAATGTTGAGTAAGATGATATTGTCTTGTGTGAATCAAGCCAGTGGTGCAGAATACCGAAATGTTGAGTTGGATGATATTGTCTTGTGTGAATCAAGCCAGTGGTGCAGAATAACGAAATGCCGCCTGTACATAGTTTCACAGTATTTTTATTAGCAAAAACCTAGATTGGACCATTGCTAACAGTACAGTAGTACTAAATGTTTATCACTGACCATCACAAAATCTCCATTCGCCCTTAAACGTTGTCTATCCCAAGAATGTCAGGGGCTCATTTGCTTGTAACATTACACAGTGCTTGCAGCTGTTGTTTCCAGGAGATGCCCAAGGGTACGCATCTGTGTAACCTTTGACCAACAAATAAATTGATTACGACAGACAGATGCGATAATTCTCTATCCTACGAGGATCCCAAGCATGTGAAAGTTGCCCGTTAGGGTGGTGATTATACTGATGCTATGACCTGCTGGGGGTGGGGGTGGGGGTGTGATGGGGACGGGCAGATGTTCTACCTATGTAGCAGCTGGGATACATTTCAATGTTTAGTGAGTCTGTTGAATGTTGTGTAAGCAGGAAGACATGCTACACCGTGCCAATCATTATTCTTCAGATCAACAATGCAGTCATATCTTTACAACGTCTTCAGTCTGTGTCCGTGGTTGGCTCCGCCTTCAGCAATATACCAGCATTATCAGGACGTGAGATATGGGAACTTTGCCTGTAGGGGTACTTTAGGTGTATACAGTAACGTACCCTAGTCAAACTCAGAACACAGAAACCTACCCTAGTCAAACTCAGAACACAGAAACGTACCCTAGTCAAACTCAGAACACAGAAACGTACCCTAGTCAAACTCAGAACACAGAAACCTACCCTAGTCAAACTCAGAACACAGAAACGTACCCTAGTCAAACTCAGAATATCGAAACGTACCCTAGTCAAACTCAGAACACAGAAACGTACCCTAGTCAAACTCAGAACACAGAAACGTACCCTAGTCAAACTCAGAACACAGAAACGTACCCTAGTCAAACTCAGAACACAGAAACGTACCCTAGTCAAACTCAGAACACAGAAACGTACCCTGGTCAAACTCAGAACACAGAAACGTACCCTAGTCAAACTCAGAATATCGAAACGTACCCTAGTCAAACTCAGAACACAGAAACGTACCCTAGTCAAACTCAGAACACAGAAACCTACCCTAGTCAAACTCAGAATATCGAAACGTACCCTAGTCAAACTCAGAACACAGAAACGTACCCTAGTCAAACTCAGAACACAGAAACGTACCCTAGTCAAACTCAGAACACAGAAACGTACCCTAGTCAAACTCAGAACACAGAAACGTACCCTAGTCAAACTCAGAACACAGAAACGTACCCTAGTCAAACTCAGAACACAGAAACGTACCCTGGTCAAACTCAGAACACAGAAACGTACACAGAAACGTACCCTAGTCAAACTCAGAACACAGAAACGTACCCTGGTCAAACTCAGAACACAGAAACGTACCCTAGTCAAACTCAGAACACAGAAACGTACCCTAGTCAAACTCAGAACACAGAAACGTACCCTAGTCAAACTCAGAACACAGAAACGTACCCTAGTCAAACTCAGAACACAGAAACGTACCCTGGTCAAACTCAGAATATCGAAACGTACCCTAGTCAAACTTAGAACACAGAAACGTACCCTAGTCAAACTCAGAACACAGAAACCTACCCTAGTCAAACTCAGAATATCGAAACGTACCCTAGTCAAACTCAGAACACAGAAACCTACCCTAGTCAAACTCAGAACACAGAAACGTACCCTAGTCAAACTCAGAACACAGAAACGTACCCTAGTCAAACTCAGAACACAGAAACGTACCCTAGTCAAACTCAGAACACAGAAACGTACCCTAGTCAAACTCAGAACACAGAAACGTACCCTAGTCAAACTCAGAACACAGAAACGTACCCTAGTCAAACTCAGAACACAGAAACCTACCCTAGTCAAACTCAGAACACAGAAACCTACCCTAGTCAAACTCAGAACACAGAAACGTACCCTAGTCAAACTCAGAACACAGAAACGTACCCTAGTCAAACTCAGAACACAGAAACGTACCCTAGACCGAGTCCTTTCCGCATTGTGCCGTTTTCTTGATAGTAACTGTCATAATGTTGTATTAGTTACATTTGAATGCGTTATATAAGAAACACGCGGACACAGTAGCAAATATTTCGCCATGCACAATACCGCTGGCAATTAGTTGAATGGGCATAGCTTCGTATGGTTTTGGTTTGGGGTTGTGGAATATGGACGTGTCGCCCGTTTAGGGTACCGGGTACGTGTCTGTATTTTGACTTTGTTTACAGTACATTGCTGCCTTCAGGAGTACCTCGAACCCACCTGCGGGAGAAGGCAAACGCTTTAATCACTAAACTACCCCACAGCTACCCCAAGTCAAGATTACAGTAAGGGTTTAGGAAAGAAACAAAAAGATGCTGTTAAATTGAACATGAGCCCAAGCGAGACGGGAAATTCAGAACCTGCGGAAATCTAGACTTGCTTCATTTCGGCTTTAGCATTGCAGAAAGGGCTGGACGGAAGAAAACTTATTACGGGTCAGGGCCTGTTAGACAGACTAGGTCTGGAGTAACACATTTAGCAGCCAGAGTGCTCTACACATCAATTATACTACACTAGAGCTGTCGCACGCATTTGTAATACCCATGGAGATCCGGGCTACTGGTCTAAAGCAACCCATGCTTGTCGTAAGAGGCGACTAACGGGATCGGGTGGTCAGGCTCGCTGACTTGGTTGACACATGTCATCGGTTCCCAATTGGGCAGATTGATGCTCATGTTGTTGATCACTGGATTGTCTGGCCCAGACTCGATTATTTACAGACCGCCGCCATATAGCTGGAATATTGCGAAGTGCGGCGTAAAACTAAACTCACTCACTCACTAATCATACATAGTTAGTTTTTAGAATACATTCACCAAAACCAGAAACTCACGTATCGGGGGCGCCTTAATGTGACATGCAAGGTACGAACTTCCTCTTTTGATAGAATACATATCAAATTATCGAGGTCTAACACAAGATGGTGCGTAATGGCACGGTCAGCTTGGTTTACATTGGTGCCACTGGCGAGTAGTAATAACAAGATATCCCCCCCACCCCCTTGATCGTGACACCTTATACTGTGCACAAGGACACAACAATATAATCCCTGTTTCATTTCATGGCAATCAAACCGGTTGATGACTCACAAACCTAGTTATTGAGTAGATACGACCTCCTTTACGACCCAAGGCAAAGGAAGTTCCGATAAACTAGATCCTTTATCTCAGTCCATGTACATATTTGGTCTAAACCAGGAGAGTGGTACACGGGTGTAATACAGATATTCCCAGCCTCTGGTGGTCGGTATATCCTGGTCGGGATATCGTTGATTGTTATCAACGGAGACAAATTATACGTCTGTACAGAGGTACTGAAAGATTAACTATCGAAAATAATAATTGTGTAAATCAACTCGTTAATAACCCAATATCACCATGGGCGGATTAGTGTGTTCTTCGTCGAGTAGAGTGACTGCGATAAGGATCAATGTGAAGTGATGACGACCCACTTTCGCTCAGTGATTCAGATAATGTTGTCTGTCTCTCTGTGTCTGAAACATGGTATTTTCACTTGTGCACAGCCCCTACTGTTACTCTACAGACCTTAGCCTGTTCAGATTTCCCATAGCTTCTAGACATTCTATCTAACTAAGATCCTTTTAAGTTTAAATGCAGATGTTTGTTTCTATCAAAATTATAAATCAGAAGCTATGTTAGTGTCCGACCATTACTTTAACACAAATGAAGTAGAAGCACTAAAATCGCTTTGTGTGTATAACCCTAAGCTCTCGTAATCCCTGAACCATATTGTTTTCGGTTGTAATCCGACTGCCTAGATTATCCCCAGGTTCGGGAATCTCAGTCTCCCATCTCACTGGGCACTGGTCCAATTTATTTATTTATTTCTATCAAAATGATAATTTTGCTGTGTCAGTTAGGCGTTTCTGTGTGCTGGCGATTAGGTGCCTGACTCTGAAAACGTTTGTTCGAATCCCGGGTGGAACTTAATCCAACAAAAGTACTACAATCTGTACTTTACTGAGAAAGTGTAATCCCGAATATACAATGTGTGGCGTTATATTGCGCCTGTATCCACGCTTTTATGCATGATCAAAAAAATGTACAATACAATTAGATGATAATATACAAAATATATATGGTGGGCTTGAAGAGTTAGCAACAGGTGTTCTTGAAAACATAGATTTGAAAGTTGTCAGAGAATCCGAAAGTTGACAGGCAGAGAATTCCACAGACATGGAGCTGTGGGAATGATCACTTGCCGAGTGACGCAAAGCGGATCTTGGGGACTGTTAGCAAGAGCTTGTTCTAGGATCGAAGAGTTCTGTTTAAGGTGTATTCTGTGACGAGATCAGTGAAATAAGCTGGCGTAAGATCTTGTTGATACTTGTAGACAAGGCAGAGAGGCTTAGAGTCAATACGAGATGGAATCTAGGATTTTGACATTGGCCTTTATGTCATCTGATTTTATAGAAACAATGCGAGCAGCTGTACTTTGAACTTCCATGCCTCTTGCCCTTAATGCCGACAGACAAGGTAACAACAAATAACATGTTTGAAGTGTTTTGATGTGCCGCGGTTGGGGACCAAAGTACCGACTACCCAATGGCCAGGGGAACGCTGTGTACATTACACAGCGGGCTGCCGTTCTCAAACAGGAAGTACGCAGGAGAATGATTTCCCAACTGCAATCAAGGTCTAGACATTGCAATTAGTGCCAATGCACCGTGGTAAATTGAGGCACGTATCCAGTTATGTTGCATCATTAGTTTCAAACGGCCAAGTGAATGCAGGGCTGGCTAAAATTGTCCACTTGTGCCGTAACTATTGAGTATCAACTATCTTAAACATCCGCCATTTGGACACTCAGTTTAAGATGAACAAAGTCTCCTAGTCGCCCGTTTCGTGTAAAGTACAGCTCTGATATTCCCCATGACACCTTTGGCGTTTCGGTGTGAAATTCATTCTAAACAAGACTGAAGTTTAGTCCTTAAAGTAACATTATTTCATTAAAAAATGCATCTTCAGCAAATACGGAATACCTTACAATCTTAGATCTGAAGCAATCGAGACTAGACGTGAGTTGGACTCTTTTTAATGTTTTCCCCAGGGCCTGAGAAACAGGTCCCAGATATATTCAACTAAATCGGCAATCAGAATCAGTAACTTGGCTAACTGTCTGTCGTTGTGTCTAGTCGTCGTGAATCTTCAGTAACTGTAACCTTCGGTGCCCAGGCTTGAGTATGTACACAGCCAACTATGGTTATAACGATGGCATCAGTAATTATAGTTCGTTATAACTGTAATTCGATATACGCATTTCCAGTAATATACACGACAAAAGATTGGGGCAAAAAAAATCGTGATGTCAGTCAATTCGTTATAACCGTGTTCGCGTAAATCTAGTTTACTGCAGTTGCCATGAAATACTGCAGGCGACTGCGTCGTTAAACGACACTCATTGCCTCAGCTAGTTGGTAAGCACCCTATCCCGACTGTACATTCTAATATGTCGGTACAACCAACCGTTAAATCATTGTAAATGATTACTTAATGCCAAACGTTCCACATATCTTTTGCTCCTCGTCATAAGTTCCTTGTCTCTAAGTGTTTTCCTGCGATAAGGCTTCTTGAAGATGCTCAAGAAAAACGAGTCACAAAAGAAGGAGAAACACGAGTAGTAACAAGAATGAAGTGGGTGCTAGCGATGCGCTCGGCTTATCCTGCTGTTACGTGTATGTATACCGTTATATCTCACTTCAGGACTGCTAGATGTACTGTGTGATAATGATATGTATGTATAACGAAAACCGGACATCTGTCATTCGATGTCAGTTTCCAGATTGCAACATCTGTGCATAGATGTTGCAGCAAGTGTATCTATTTAATGCACAAAAAGAGATTAGGAATGTTCCTTGGAATATTTCGGTTTAAAACATAAGAAAAACAACAACCTAAAACCAAGCCTTGATAATTCGAGATTTAATCTAACCTACTGTAACCTAATATGAAAACATACAGGGCTCCAGATACTTTTTCAACATCAGGAGTACATACTCCTTATTTTTTCAATATAGGAGTACTGGAAAAACTTAAGAGTACATTTAGAGTACTGAGTGAATTTTAATGGAGTATCGGTATTCTTGTGCGCCGTTTCATATATGCATCACATCATTGCTACTCTTGTGTAAACAGGCAGAAAAAAACAAAACTTTTTCAGACAAATACGCCTGTAAATGATTCTAAGACGGCACACCATTTCTGTGGTGCGTATCTACTACGTTTTCTAAATTATTCCCTACCGCATCATGCATATAATTTTTAGAGTACATACGCCGTAACGGCCCTTATCTGGAGCCCTGAACATAGTTTTATAGATGTTGTGTTTTTCGTGTAATTTCGAATTTAACCTGTTGCAGTTTTGAAGACAGGTCGGGGCTGGTAATATATTATACAGTTTGAGCTGTGTAATCCATGTGTAGTATTATGTCCCTCCCAAATGTGCGTCTCCTCTTGTTTCACTCACTTCAATCTCACCCCGCGCCACACCCGCATCCACCTCCTCAACATAAAAAGAACTCGACCCCGCCTTTGTGCTCACCCTTTACACTCGCCTTCACCTAGACACCTGCATCTTCACCTCACCCTCACCTTACCTCATCTTACACTAACCATACTCCTCGTCTGTTCCCCACCCTCACCTCCCCCAAACTCATCTTACACTCACCATACTCCTCGCTTCATCTCACCCTCACCTTACCCTCACCTCTCCCAACCTCATCTTACACTCACCATACCCCTCACCTTCACTTCATCTTACACGCACCACACCCATCACTTTACCTCACCTTCACCTCATCTTACACTCACCATACTCCTCGCCTCACCTCACCTTCACCTCACCCAACCTCATCTTACACACATCATACCCTCACCTTACCTCACCTTCACCTCACCTTCACCTCACCCAACCTCATCTTACACGCACCACACCCCTCACATTACCTCACCTTCACCTCACCTTACACTCACCATACTCATCGCCTCACCTCAGCTTCACCTCACCCAACCTCATCTTACACACAACATACCCTCACCCTACTTCAACTTCACCTCACCTTCACCTCACCCAACGTCATCTTACACGCATCACACCCCTCACCTTACCTCACCTTCACCTCATCTTACACTCACCATACTCCTCACCTCACCTTCACCTCACCCAACCTCATCTTACACACATCATACCCTCACCTTACCACACCTTCACCTCACCTTCACCTCACCCAACCTCATCTTACACGCACCACACCCCTCACATTACCTCACCTTCACCTCACCTTACCCTCACCATACTCATCGCCTCACCTCAGCTTCACCTCACCAAACCTCATCTTACACACAACATACCCTCACCCTACTTCACCTTCACCTCACCTTCACCTCACCCAACGTCATCTAACACGCACCACACCCCTCACCTTACCTCACCTTCACCTCATCTTACACTCACCATACTCCTCGCCTCACCTCACCTTCACCTCACGCAACCTCATCTTACACACATCATACCCTCACCTTACCTCACCTTCACCTCACCTTCACCTCATCCAACCTCATCTTACACGCACCACACCCCTCACCTTACCTCACCTTCACCTCATCTTTCACGCACCACACCCCTCACCTTTCCTCACCTTCACCTCATCTTACACTCACCATACTCATCGCCTCACCTCACCTTCACCTAACCCAACCTCATCTTACACACATCATACCCTCACCTTACCTCACCTCACCTTCACCTCACCCAACGTCATCTTACACGCACCACACCCCTCACCTTACCTCACCTTCACCTCATCTTACACTCACCATACTCCTCGCCTCACCTCACCTTCATCTCACCCAACCTCATCTTGCACACAACATACCCTCACCTTACCTCACCTCACCTTCACCTCACCCAACCTCATCTTACACGCACCACACCCCTCACCTTACCTCACCTTCACTTCATCTTACTCACCTTCACCTCACCTTCACCTCACCCAACCTCATCTTACACTCACCACATTCCTCACCTTACCTCACCTTCACCTCACCCTACCTCATCTTACACTCACCACACCCTCACCTTACCTCACCTTCACCTCATCTTACACTCACCACACCCCTCACCTTCACCTCTCCCAACCTCACCTTACACTCACCATACTCCTCATCCTAATGTTCATCAGGATGGCCCAAATAACATGTGTCCTTTCCTCGTGCCGCGATTGCTGTAAGCGTTAAAACTTTATAGCTCTACAATAAATTTCAAAATTCATGCCGTCATGTTTTTAATATGGGTCATTTGATTTTAAACTTTGAAGTACAGTAATACCAAACATAAATGGGGACACAAAACTCAAGTTCTCCCTAGATGTGCCAAATCCATTACAACTGATGGAATGCATGTCAGTCGTCACGAGACAAAGGAAAACAGGTCTTTGTTAGCGCCGAACTGCGACAGGGTGGACAATGGCACTCGGTGTATTTTAATATCCGGTTTTATCAACAGACTCATGGCGTGTTTCTGAGTTCGTGTCATAGTCCTGGGTCATAGTCATTAAAATTATCTTTTGAGTACTTCGGGAACAGAAATCATTTTAAGGAATGTTATCTTCTTCAATAATTAATGCCCTCAGGATAATAACCAATTTGTCGTAAAGATTAACCATTGTCACAAGTGCCCTTTAAAATTCATGTGTTTTCAAATACGAGGTTGTTCGTACTATCGGGGAAGATAAATTGGTTTATGCAACTTTATGACATTCTATGACGCTGTATCGCGTTATTTGACGTCGTATGACGTGAAATACACAATGAGCGGGTTAGGCGACTGACTTTGTGTGCTAGCGATTAGGTGCCTGTCTCTGAGGGTGTGAGTTCGAATCCCGGATGGGGCTCAACTCAAAAAGTACTAGAATTTGTACTTTACTAAGAAAGTGTAATCCCAAATATAACATATGTTACGTCGTATGACGTTTTAAAGAGTTGCATTTGACCCATACTGAAGCTCCAGAACTTCATCACCAACTGACATCTCAAATCTTTCCACGTGATCAGCAGAATTTGAACGATTTGCAATCTTCGAAAACCACACACATTATTTCAATACGAATCCATGCATATTTTATGCCTTCAGCCAATCCAGCTCAACTAATCGGCGTTTTATAACAGTACACATCGCAGTTACGACCGTCGTCACTGACGTCTTCACCTGCTATCGTTTCTTGTTTTAATGACCACATCTAAAATGTATCACGTAAAATTTAAACGTGACCCTTAAAGTCACAATGTCACACATCTTCGACAATATTGTGGCCTATATTATATATATTGGGGCATATGCACTCACTTAAGCTTCCTATTGATGCAATAAAAGACGTATTGTCCCTTACGACTTGCCGGAAATCGATAATTGAAACTTCGAGGCGACCAGCTGCAATATAGAGAATACGTGCCATATATGGAATGTGAACACTTGTCGGTATTTGCCGAACTGGTTTCAGTCACAAGTTGTGCGTAGGATATTCGTAAAGATCGCACCAAGCTAAGGGACATATATGGTTCGCTTGTTCGGCCGGTAGAGGGCGCGAGAGTTGATTAAATGCAACGTTGTATTAATTCATTCAAATTTTTCAATTTAATATTGTAATCTAAATGCGTAATTTTGGGGGGAATAAATTATATGGTAGCTTCCCTGAGGGCTGATTGTTAGTATTATTGAGGGAAATGCGTTATGTATTTTTAGAAAAGCGTGGTGTGACATGTAGACTTAACTCTTATATTTATTCAGGAAAAACTATTTATGACACATGTTATACAAGGATTACATGATCATGTTATGATCAATAAAAGTTATTGTGAAAATGTTTTATGTACCTTGAGGTTTTTCGAAACTGGTAACTCAACACTCCTATGTTTTCTGGAGTGATATCATTTATTTTTATTTAATGGCCATCGGCTGAAGATGGACGACGACGGACAATGTCAAAGTGTCATTTAAAGGCCTTGTTTGTGGTGTTACTCGCTCTTCCTTTTCCATTCAAACGAATGTTGAGAGTGGTGGTGCTGGTGGTGTCCAAGGTAGGCCATGCCTAAACGTTTTGTGAACACCCGGTGTCATCACTGACTTTCTTCACATACAATTTTCTTCAGTATTTTGTCCTCACGGCTAATGAAATCTGTTTAGGCAGATTATCGAGAAATATTATCATTGACGATATATATTTATATACGTCAAAGCAAAATCGTTATTTCCATTCCCCTAACGAGATATACAACAGTTTACACGAACCTTTTAGTGTGACTTGTTTTAATCATGATACAAAATATGTAATTTCCTTTGCAGAAAAATGGTAATTTCGGAAACTGAGAAATATCACATTTTCCCAGAGACTCACTTTTTGGTCATATTACCGGAACTACTTTCTATCATAAGAATAGTTACCCAATTCTTGTAATAACACCTCTTGGTTCCGACATCCAAGTTAACTAGCTGGCCCGAAAGTGGCCCCGTCGAGCCCACTCCCAATCGATAATTGTCGGGTGTTTCCGGTTTTAACCATATTTCTCATTGATCAGACGTAATCTGTACGATCGGAACGTATTCATCAAGATCAGCCAGGATCTCGGCAATTGACGTGTCACCTTCTTGACATACCACTTGATTATATCAGGATTGTCCTAATGGCTGCTGTCAAGCGTTGACAATCACGAACTCAAACACAATAAAGAAGCAATGATTTTAGATGATAAAAAATGATCATTTCAAGTTAGGGAAATGATTACATCGAAGCCAATAAAAACAATACTATTTCCAGATAATATTTTCAATTAACAACAGTTTAACAATTGAGAGATTTTAAGATTTTAAGTTTTCACATCAATCTGAATACATGTCTAATTCGACTGAATTACGTCACTTTAAAGAGTTGCGCCCCTTGTATGTGACAGGTTCCATATGTTGGTCTAATTAAAACCATGCAGAAAGAAAGGAATTGTAATTTATGAACCTATAATACTCACAATGTTATAAATATCTTACATTTACTTTTGAAAGAACACAAACCAACAAGCTGTGTAATCTCATCTAAATTAGAGCTTAAAGTATTGAAATAGGAAGCTCGAACCTAACTCAGCCTCGCTCCGGCTCCACCCCCAAACCGCAACTACAACCTTCCCCACCGACACCAAAATCCCCCACAGTGGATGACTGGCACTACAAACCTCCAGATATATATCTCCTTCAGATTACACGGTCCATGGACTGAGCGAAACAATATCCGCGTTCGCATTCGTTGTGTACGAGTTTTGAATGCTACTTTTATCATACTGCACCGAGCAACAAAGCTACAAATTCCTTCCCTGCAAAGTTATTTCATCAGGGACACTTTTTTGGCATATCACAATATAAATCGCTTCAAATAATTGCTCTATGAATCAGACTGACTGTATGTTTTTTTAAAGAGAATTCGTACTTTTTACACGTACTTAAAGAAATAAATCAAATAATTAGTAGCCCGGAAAGCTGTCTTTTAGCGTCACGTGATAATTTAGTTTATTAAGCACGATCACATAAACCATTCCGCATGAATGTTTTGTTCGGAGCTCCATTTTTGATGTTCTTCTACCGATAATTAGGAGTCGCTTTTCGCTTGCACTCATCAATTCTACTTTAACTTTAAGATTCTTCCGTTTATGAAAGACTTTGGGGCTATTTATCACGATTGAAACAAGGTTTCCCTTTAATAATGCTATCAGTTCGAAATTAAATAAAGGATTTGAAATGAGAATACGTTTCATTTTTAAGCTGGTCATTAAGATCAAAATGGCACTTTTTCCTACTGGCAAATAAGCCAGGTTTTTAGTAATCTATTCCAGTGTTGGATGGGATTTGAGCTGCTTTGAACAGGATTTCAGTCTTATACGAGTTTGAAAATCAAATGCAAACATAGCGGAAAACCAGTTTTCTTAAGGGTTGTGATGTAGTAACACCAAAATACACGTTCAGTTAGAAACAGAAGGGAGAGAACAAGCGGGATAGGGGTGGGATCCACGGATCTTCACACGTTCAACCGTGAGTGCATCAACGAGCCTTGATAATACGTCCTATGGTATTATGTGATGTCGTCACTTCCTGTATTGTAACTGACGCCGTTGGATTAAAGATATACAGACTGCACCATGGTCTGTAGGAATAAACTATGCCTGATTACTCAATACTTGGTATTTCGGACAGTTTGCTCAATACAAGTTCCCTGTGCAAAAAAGCTATCCTAGCATTGAAACCATCCTAACACTGATCGCTTTGTGGGGGTTGACCAAACTGTCGTCTCATGTCACTGCGTATGTCGAAATTCTTTGTTCAAGAATTGTGTATTATCCAAAATGGCCTTTCATTCTATTCAAACTATTCTTCTAATCGAGATACGTCATCAAATGGACCAGTAAGCCAGGGAGCTAACGTTTAACTCAAAGCTGAAACGATTTCATAAAGGCAATTATACATGCACCTCCAGAGTTCGATACCTTTAAATGTTTCAAGTACGGGCGCTGGGTTAGCCTACTGGTAAAAGCCGTCACTCGGCATGGCCAGGTTCGAGTCTTCATTTTGCTGAAGAAGCGTCAGCCAACATTCCACCTCTCTCGTGAGAATATCTATTCTGTGCTGCAACTGAGTAACAGATACATTCCCCCTCTTCTTCTGGTATTCCTCTCCTTAGTTCTTCTTCGCTTTCTCCAGTCTTCTTCTTCGTCTTTGATTTTACTTCTATTTCTTGTTCTGCTTCTGCATCTTCTATTTCTGTTTCCTTTTCTTCCGTCATCATCTTCTTTCGTGTCAGCCATTTCTTCTTCTTCTTCTTCTTCTTCTTCTTCTTCATTCTCGTCTGCTTCCTCCTTGTTTTTTTCCGTCTGTTACGGCTATCCACAATTGCCCTTCGTAAGTATGTTCAAGTTATGTTAGCACATGCAGTGTTTGGGGGGTTTCACCAAAGAGGTAAATGTCAAACGTGTATCACTTAGGTCCTTCGTTCCCCTACCCCAACCACTTCCCACCCATTCACTCTCACCCACTCAGTTCATAGCATCCTTAAACCACAAACAAATTAGCCTCCTTCTATATTCTAATCATCCAGTCATGTTATCAATTCCTCATACACTTCAAAATAAGTAATGGAAAGGTAAAAAAAACAGTCCCAAGAAAGACAATTTCTCCTCAACACCCACTTGATGTATGAATAGGAAATTGGATGGTATCGAATTCACCAGCACCTAACATGCCCACGTGAAACACATCATCCTGATGCTAGAAGGACGCCGGTGTACAAGAACAGTGGCCTCATCACTGGTTTTCCAATATTGGCAATACATGGATCCTTTAGGGAGCTCTCGCCAGTTTAAATGCAAAACACTCCAGACGAGGTCGTAATATGTCCAGCCCTGCTCAGCTGAAATAGAAGATGACTGAGTTGATATATCAGGAAAGACCGTCTTTACTGATTTGTCAAGCAGCTGATCTTAAGATTGGGTTTTTGTGTTTTGCTATAGTTGAATGGAACGTAGCCACGGCTGCTGCAGAATGGTCCGTGGTGTCTGTTGATGTGTTGTTAGTTTATTTGTTGCTTAACGCCGCGCTTAGTAGTAGTCCAGCGGTCTGTACATAATCGCGTATGCACCAGGCTATCCAATGATCGACATCATGAGCATCGATCTACGCAATAAGGATACGATAACATGTGTCCACTAAGCCAGCGAGCCTGACCACCCGATCCCGTTAGTCGCCTCTTACCACAAGCATGGGTTACTGAAGATAAATTCTAACTCGGATCTTCATGGGTCAATGTTCATGTGTACGTATACATAGATAACGATGAAAGTAATATTCGATGTAAAGTAACCACTATTAAGATAACCCAGAACATCCGAAGACCAGATAACTCACAAATTCAAGCGACAAAACTTGTTTTCATATCTACAATATATTTCTGCAAACAAATGAGTCGTTTGCACGATTTTGACTATATCATGTGCATAATTATGTTTATGAATTACTATAAAATGGTTATAAACACTCGGTGTTCGCGAAACGGTAAAGTCTGGAAACCATGATTGCCTATAAACCCTGTTAGTCAGGAAACCCCGGTTGTCAGGCAACGCCACGAGTACGAACTTTGTCAAGACATCCTGTTGTCTGAAAACCCTGTTATTTTGGGCATTCTGTTACTCAAGGAAACATGTTTCCCTGGAAACCAACAGTTGTCAGGCAACGCCTACAGAACGGACCCTGTTAATCAGGATACCCTGTTTGTCTGGAAACCCTGGTAGTCAGAAAACCCTGTTATTCTGGACATTCTGTTAATCTGGAAACGTCTTTAGTCAGAACGTATACAACCAATTGCGAAAGTTTTTGCTACAGATCCCCTTCATAAAGCTGGACTGTTACTGAGTGGGTGTTCGACTAACGCTTAGTCTTTGAATATATATAATTTTGATAGTGACAAATAATCCCATTTTGTTTGAAAAGGAGCCCCGATGAGATGGGAGATCCTGAACCTGAGGGAATCTAGACTTGCTTCATGTGGACCTTCCATCTCACCTCAGAACACAACCGGATTTAGTTGTCTTTAAATCAAATCTAAAGACTTCTCTCTTTACTGAAGTATTTGATGTGGTTCAGTGACTGTGACAGAGAGGAAATCTAGCCTTGCTTCACATGTAGAGCTTTAGCATTAGAGAAGGGACAGGCAGTAGGGAAAATAGTGGGGTTCACTGACTGTGAGAGAGAGGAAATCTAGACTTGCTTCATGTAGAGCTTTAGCATTGGAGGAGGGACAGGCAGTAGGGATAGTAGTGGGGTTCACTGACTGTGAGAGAGAGGAAATCTAGCCTTGCTTCATGTAGAGCTTTAGCATTGGAGGAGGGACAGGCAGTAGGGAAAATAGTGAGGTTCACTGACTGTGAGAGAGAGGAAATCTAGACTTGCTTCATGTAGAGCTTTAGCATTGGAGGAGGGACAGGCAGTAGGGATAGTAGTGGGGTTCACTGACTGTGAGAGAGAGGAAATCTAGCCTTGCTTCATGTAGAGCTTTAGCATTGGAGGAGGGACAGGCAGTAGGGAAAATAGTGGGGTTCACTGACTGTGACAGAGAGGAAATCTAGCCTTGCTTCACATGTAGAGCTTTAGCATTGGAGGAGGGACAGGCAGTAGGGATAATAGTGGGGTTCACTGGCTGTGAGAGAGAGGAAATCTAGACTTGCTTCATGTAGAGCTTTAGCATTGGAGGAGGGACAGGCAGTAGGGATAATAGTGGGGTTCACTGACTGTGAGAGAGAGGAAATCTAGCCTTGCTTCATGTAGAGCTTGAGCATTTGAGGAGGGACAGGCAGTAGGGATAATAGTGGGGTTCACTGACTGTGAGAGAGAGGAAATCTAGACTTGCTTCATGTAGAGCTTTAGCATTAGAGGAGGGACAGGCAGTAGGGATAATAGTGGGGTTCACTGACTGTGAGAGAGAGGAAATCAAGACTTGCTTCATGTAGAGCTTTAGCTTTGGAGGAGGGACAGGCAGTAGGGAAAATAGTGGGGTTCACTGACTGAGACAGAGGATATTTAGACCTTCTTTATGTAGCGCTGTAGCATCGTAGGGAGGACCAAACAGTAGGGAAAGTAATGCGTTTCAGGGACTTTGAGACAGACTATGAGGGTGTTAAACAACGAATGCAACCAACTGTAAGTGCTGACCATATTTCAGCATGTGCTATTTTGAGACTACATAGCTGTTAATTGCCGTTGTCATTAGAAGTTCCGATGTCGGCTGCCAGGAACGTGCCTACTCTCACCCTCCGCTATTTGCAGAACCTGGTTCAGACATTGTTCACATGCTGACCACAAGCGTGTACTTGATACATGTCGATGCATTTGGCACAGCGATACATTAACCATTATTATACTAATTGTCAAATTGACATGTAATTGAAATAACATGGATGTAATAGTACGGGGTACATCCTGCAGCAGCTGAACTCGTGTAGAGTTACTTCCTTCTAAATATCTTCCAATGTGATCCACATGTAACACTATCCTATACAGGTTTAGGCCTGAGTCAAATGGACTTGCCAACTGTAATGCATTAGGATCTGCCGTGTGACCTATTTGGAAACCATAACATGTAATAGATATATATGGAAAGCTCTAGGATATGTGCTTTCGGTGGCCTCACTTAGATCTTTCAAAACCACCGAAATATCACCTTATAGCTCTTTGAAGTTATGGGAATGTAGAACTTCCCGTGACTGGGTAACCCCTTATTCTTCAAGACCAATGTCGAAAACCCCAAATCGTGTGGTCTACGGTTAATACAGACATGGCAGTAATCTCGATCCAGACACACATACACTTTTTTAGACCCTTTTGGTAAAACATCTTTGACTGCAGACAAGAAAAATATATTTGGTTTTTTTCATCATTAATCTGGGCACATACGACAGTTTTTCCAAAAATATTAGCAGTAATCCCCGACTGTCTTATAGACCCGAACAGATGAAAAGGGCTGGGGCGTTTTGTCTGTCTTAAAGATACGATTGTTTGAAAAGGGATCGAGCGTTTGTAGGGAGGTTTATGACTGGCTTAAAGAGACGAATGAGTGAATATTACTGGGGCGTTTGTAGGGCGTTTTGACTGGATTAAAGATACGAATGAGTGAATATTACTGGGGCGTTTGTAGGGTGTTTTGACTGGATTAAAGATACGAATGAGTGAATATTACTGGGGCGTTTGTAGGGTGTTTTGACTGGCTTAAAGATACGAATGGGTGAATATTACTGGGGCGTTTGTAGGGTGTTTTGACTGGCTTAAAGATGCGAATGAGTGAATATTACTGGGGCGTTTGTAGGGCGTTTTGACTGGCTTAAAGATGCGAATGAGTGAATATTACTGGGGCGTTTGTAGGGCGTTTTGACTGGCTTAAAGATACGAACGCATGAAAAGGGCTTGGGCGTTTTGTGGGGCGGTTTAGGCAGTCTTAAAGATACGATAGCATGACAAGGGATGGGGCGTTATTGGCATGCTGGACACTTCATATGTGAAAGTGACAAGAAAAACTTTGTGAAATAGTGTCAATCTTGCAGACTTTCATTGTTTTTTTTAATTTCGAAAGAAATGATTGAAGGAGTCAGTAGTAGTCGGTGATGCATTTAACCACACGTCTATACTATCTGTATCAATATCTCCGGACAAATGAAGTAAAGAAACCCGTACATCAAAATATCACAAAAACTATTCGTTTTATAAAGTGTGAAAGTCAGTCCCGTCAAATTCTTGCACATGTTCGAACATTACAAAAACTCAAAACCGACATCTTGACATGTTTAAACCTTACCAAACAGTATATTGTTGTAAATATTTTCTTATTCTGGCAAAAACGGGGTCCTCATCATATTTTGTCCTTTGTCAGGAGTCAGAGAATACCATGGTTACAGTGCTCAATAAGACATCACGACAATTGAAGTTTTGTATTGACATCTATGGACTTCTAAAAGATCGATAAATGTATAGCATGGCGGCCAGGTAAAAAGGTATTTCCACGTCAACTATATTTTGTAATAAAACTATTCTATTACACATGACACATGAAATGAGCCAGTTTTCAAAATCCTTGGGTCATATTCCCAAGAATGTGTTTTCATCAAAGCTGTAAACGCTGAAATGTCACGTTAAATTGTTTATCAAGCTAATCCACACGGCAGAATATTTGATATTCTTTTGTCTTATTCCTTCCTTGTCTTTGAGTTGGTTGTATTCCCCGACTGGCCATGTTATCATCTCAACATTTAAGAATAAAGTTAGATTTCCTTCAAATATTGACACTAAAACAATGGGTCTGTCCTGCGTCATACGAGCTTGTGAATATGAGGTAATTAGTAAAACTATTATTCTGATTATTATGATCAACCCAGAGACTGACTGACTGAGTTTGGTTTTACGCCGCTTTTAGCAATATTTGGGTTTGACCTTTAAGACACAATGTCACACTTTTTCGACAATAATGTTACGTTGCATTAATTCATTCAAACTTTTTAACTGTAATCTAAATGCGTAATTTTCGAGGGAATAAATTATATGATAGCTTCCCAGAGGGCTGATAGTTAGCATTATTGAGAGAGATTAATTATTTATTTTTAGAGAAGTGTGGTGTGATATAGTGCCTTTAAAATTGCAAACGCTACATAAGCGTTACAAGACTGAACCCAGTCGCTGAAACACTGCATACTGAAGGTTCAGAACACAAGTATTATGTTCGTATGACTGACTGACTGAGTTTGGTTTTACGCCGCTTTTAGCAATATTCCAGCAACATCACGGCGGGGAACACCAGAAATGGGCTTCACACATTGTACCCTTGTGGGGATTCGAACCCGGGTCTTCGGCGTGACGAGCCAACGCTTTAACCACTAGGCTACCCCACCGCCCCTCAACCCAGGGAAGTATGATCTTATCAGGATAAGGAAAATTGGATAACTATATACAAGGCTTTGTAACGGGGTGGAGTAGGGTGGGGGGATTCACAGCACAATTGTCACAATCGGTGTCCTGTTAGATTGTTGTAATACCAGTGTTGATCCTGAGCATGATATTCTGTGATAGAATAGAATAGAATAATACTTTAATGCCTTTTCAGGAATTTGTGTTACATCAGCAGAGCTACTGACACATTAGAGAGATACCAACATATTTACATAAATTCTTGATTTAGATATCTTCACATTTGTTTAAGAGAGATATGGTACTTGGAATAAAGGATGTACGGGCTCTCTTAGTTTTCACAATTGGAACTTTGTATCGGCGGCCTGAAGAGAGAAGGTTGTATTCCGAATTTAAGTAGTGAGTACGGTCAGATATGATTTTGACAGCTTGATTCACGATTTGCCGCGCATATATTGATGATAAACATTCGAATCTGACTCCAGCGATTTTACTTGCAGTGTTAACAATTTTGTCTATTTTAGATTTGAGATGAACTGAGAGAGACCCGTACCAGCAATTGAAGGAAAATGTTAAAATACTCTGAATAAATGCTACATAAAAAGATGACATTCACAAGCCGTATCGCAAATAGTTATGATTAAACCGTTTCTTCTTCAGCTCCGAGGGCTCGACTTGTGTTTTCCACCAATTAAACCGTAGTTCAGTTACATAACGTTATCAGTTACAGCCGTTTTATATCAAGAACTGTTGAAAACATCTTCAAACATTTAAAGGGATGCTAGCCGTCCTATGATTTGTTTGTCCGGAACAAATTGGTTTCATTGTGAAGCTTCCGGATTGATTAAGATAATTGGCATCATACAGAGTGCAGCGATATTCGGAGATTGGTCCCGGTGAAATGGACGAACAAGTACACACACACTGAGAATATATCACCGAATTTATTTTATACCTATGTAAAAGATTTTATGTGTGAGTTTCGCATGACAGATATTTTCCCAAAATACAGAAGCCAGAATAACGCTAGTAAATGTTATGCGCAGATGACCCTCTGAGAAATCATTACAGATAGCGTCCACGTTATATGTCGTAACTGTTAACGACCCAAGAGATGCGGTAAAATGAAATAGGTATATGACGTAAGGTTTGTGACTGTCAGTAACATATCAACTTCCCATGAAACATTCGGTAGTTTATTTCGAGTATTTCCAAAGTCCATGAACCCGGTCTAGACCATAGCCATGTAAATGTGAGCTTATCGACGCTGAGATTCACATTGACATCAAACAGTATAGATCTACAATATTCTGATATGATTCTAGACGGCGTGGCCTTTTGAAACATCCGGGACCATTTCGTTTGATGTTTGTTTGTCGTTTGGACTATATTCGCCTATTATAAAAACCATTTCTACTGAAAATAACATTTCTATGGAAAAGTTCATATGGAGGGACACTTCAAAAAGGAGAAAAAATACGTTATAAGTTTTTTTTCAACTTTTCGTTAAAATAGATACAAGAAACAAGTTATTGATTTTTTAATATTTTGTGATTAAGGAAACTCATGGGCATATGAAGACATGGACCACTGAGAGAAACCGCCGAGAAATAGAGTGGTAGTATCTGACCATGTATCACAATCAGGGATTCGAACCTGTGATTGGTGGATCAGGGTTATTCTAATACAATGATTACGGAGCGGAAGAAGAGTTTCTAAATAATGACCCTGATCTTGAGGTTGTGTTCAGTTCATATTGACACCGTGTAATTGTTTCTGATGAGATCAGTCTGTATGATGTCCTTCCTGTAAAACTGAATGAATTGTTTAACGCCTGTATGAACCGGGTTTTAGTTTTTTCAGCAATATCAGAAACATGTTATTTTATCCCTGTTGTTGTTTCACTTGTACATTTTCAGCTATCTGTTTCCTAGTGTTTCATTCACCTGATGAAGGATAAGAATAATACTCGAAACATCGTGTTCCTTGAATAAAGAAGTTGACATTCATAAACTCTCGCCTTCATCAAATAACAAATTTCTAAGACACCCAAACCCTGCTTCTTGCGCAATGAGTGCGACCGTTGGATTCGAACCCTCAAGTAACGAGTCCTGGGACGACAAAGGCAGGCAACTCTGCACAATGAGTGTGGAGGATGCTGGGCCACCTGTTCCTCCGTAACGCATGTGTGTACGTACATGTTCATCAGCTACTTAGTCAGCTGTCGACACAGGTGTCAGAAGGATTGGATATACACACCCTGAAGTAATCCTCATTCATCGCCGTCTCTGTCTGAATCTGTGACTGGCGAACTAACACTCGGGGGCAGATAACATCAACAGGAACCTCTGCCCTATGTTTCGAGTTTCTGTGAACACCTGTTGTCATCACTCTTTTGGGGGGGATCTTTCCATGTATGTTAGCTCTGCTATTTTGTTTTTATGCCCATTCGAATCTGCAGCGTGGGATAGTCGAGACTGGTTATTCTGGCATTGATGGCATACAGTTGTTATTTGAAAAATAATTTTACCGGGGTTTTTTTGTGTGTGTGTGTGGGGGTGTGTGTGTGTGTGGGTGTGTGTGTGTGTATTATGGTTTTTGATGTTTTTGGGGTGGGGGGTTGTTTGGGTTTTTGTTTTGTTTTGGGGTTTTCTTATGTGTTTTTTATATGTACACCTCTACAGGCATAAGGTAGGAATGCGAAGACGCACGTTGTAAATAGAATGAATACTTCAGCCATGGAGTCACTGGCAGTGCCAATGCTATGCTGCATTCTGTCGACATTTGTGAGAGACACTGCTGGAGGTAATAATTAGACGATGTTCCAGTTCTCTCCGTTATAAGCGGTTAATCCACTCCACCATTCATTTAAATGAGTGAGTGAGTTAAAATTTAACGTCACACCGGCAATACTTCAGCCATACAGTGACGAGAACAAAGTTAGTATATATGATAAATATATGTCACAAAGGACAGTAAAACATTAGCAACGTACATGTATCACAGAACTCAAGTCTGAAGAGCTGCAAGTGTTACCCACCACGAGGAGGTTGCTCTTCAAGGGTGCCCCATGCCTTTGAAACAAAATGTCATAAATAATAATGTTCATTCTGAGAAGCAGATGCTTAATTGGCACTGATAGGTACAGCAACGGACAGATGGAAGACGCTGATGGAATGAGTTGAAGTACGGACAGGTAATTAACACTCTAATTAACACTGTAATTAACACTGTAATTGACAAGGGAGGGAATTGGTAATTAGTACCGAGACATGATTGTCATGGATAAATGGAAGCCAGCTGGATTAATTGCCTAGATGTATAGAATTGATGAATAGCCATCCAAGATCTTTGAAAGACATTTAGAAGGGATGCACATAAGGAAGAGTTTTATGGATGTCAACTTCTCTATTATGAGGAACGCAATGTTTCTGAGTATATCCTTACTCCTTCATTAGGGAGAGAATTGTATGGATGTCAACGTCTTAATTATGACGAACACAACGTTTCGGAGTGTATCCTTACTCATTCATAAGGCGAGGAAGATAGTTTTATCGATGTCAACTCCTTAATCATGAGGAACACAACGTTAGGGAGTGTATCCTTACTCATTCATTAGGAAGAGAGTTTTATGGCTGTCAACTTCTTTATCACGTGGAACACAACGTTTGGGAGTGTATCCTTACTCATTCATTAGGAAGAGAGTTTTATGGATGTCAACGTCTTAATCATGTGGAACACAACGTTTCAGATTATATCCTTACTCCTTCATGGTGACGAGAGTTTTATGGATGTCAACTTTTTATTATGAGAAACACAATGTTTCTGAGTATATCCTTACTCCTTCATGGGGACGATAATTGTATGGATGTCAACGTCTTAATTATGACGAACACAACGTGAACACAACGTTTTATCGATGTCAACTCTTTTATCAGGAGGAACACAACGTTTGGGAGTGTATCCTTACTCCTTCATGGGGAAGAGAGTTTTATGGATGTCAACTTCTTTATCACGTGGAACACAACGTTTCGGATTATATCCTTACTCCTTCACAGTGGCGAGGGTTTTATGGATGTCAACTTCATTATTATGAGAAACACATTGAGTATATCCTTACTCCTTCATGGGGACGAGAATTGTATGGATGCCAACGTCTTTATTATGAGGAACACAACGTTTCGGAGTGTATCCTTACTCATTCATAAGGTGAGGAAGATAGTTTTATCGATGTCAACTCCTTTATCATGAGGAATACAACGTTTCGGAGTGTACCTTTACTCCTTCATGAGGAAGAGAGTTTTGGTGATGTCAACTTCGTTATTATGAGGATGATGCTCAGGCACTGGTGATATCCTAGGGCTATTGTGATACTAGTGTATGGGCACTGCTGATGTGACGGTGCCACTGTTGTGGTTCGGGGCACTGGGCAGTGTTGTGCTGGTGGATTGTGCTAGTGTGATAATGACAGGACACTGCTGATGTGATGGTGCCAATGTTGTGGTTCGGGGCACTGGGCAGTGTTGTGCTGGTGGATTGTGCTAGTGTGATAATGACAGGACACTGCTGATGTGATGGGGTCATTGTTGTGGTTCGGGGCACTGGGCAGTGTTGTGCTGGTGGATTGTGCTAGTGTGATAATGACAGGACACTGCTGATGTGATGGTGCCATTGTTGTGGTTCGGGGCACTGGGCAGTGTTGTGCTGGTGGATTGTGCTAGTGTGATAATGACAGGACACTGCTGATGTGATGGTGCCACTGTTGTGGTTCGGGGCACTGGGCAGTGTTGTACTGGTGGATTGTGCTAGTGTGATAATGACAGGACACTGCTGATGTGACGGTGCCACTGTTGTGGTTCGGGGCACTGGGCAGTGTTGTGCTGGTGGATTGTGCTAGTGTGATAATGACAGGACACTGCTGATGTGATGGTGCCACCGTTGTGGTTCGGGGCACTGGGCAGTGTTATGCTGGTGGATTGTGCTAGTGTGATAATGACAGGACACTGCTGATGTGACGTTGCCACTGTTATGGTTCGGGGCACTGGGCAGTGTTGTGCTGGTGGATTGTGCTAGTGTGATAATGACAGGTCACTGCTGATGTGATGGTGCCCCTGTTGTGGTTCGGGGCACTGGGAAGTGTTGTGCTGGTGGATTGTGCTAGTGTGATAATGACAGGACACTGCTGATGTGATGGTGCCAATGTTGTGGTTCGGGGCACTGGGCAGTGTTGTGCTGGTGGATTGTGCTAGTGTGATAATGACAGGACACTGCTGATGTGATGGTGCCACTGTTATGGTTCGGGGCACTGGGCAGTGTTGTGCTGGTGGATTGTGCTAGTGTGATAATGACAGGACACTGCTGATGTGATGGTGCCCCTGTTGTGGTTCGGGGCACTGGGCAGTGTTGTGCTGGTGGATTGTGCTAGTGTGATAAATGACAGGACACTGCTGATGTGATGGTGCCACTGTTGTGGTTCGGGGCACTGGGCAGTGTTGTGCTGGTGGATTGTGCTAGTGTGATAATGACAGGACACTGCTGATGTGACGGTGCCACTGTTATGGTTCGGGGCACTGGGCAGTGTTGTGCTGGTGGATTGTGCTAGTGTGATAATGACAGGACACTGCTGATGTGATGGGGTCATTGGTATGGTTCGGGGCACTGGGCAGTGTTGTGCTGGTGGATTGTGCTAGTGTGATAATGACAGGACACTGCTGATGTGATGGTGCCACTGTTATGGTTCGGGGCACTGGGCAGTGTTGTGCTGGTGGATTGTGCTAGTGTGATAATGACAGGACACTGCTGATGTGATGGTGCCCCTGTTGTGGTTCGGGGCACTGGGCAGTGTTGTGCTGGTTGATTGTGCTAGTGTGATAATGACAGGACACTGCTGATGTGACGTTGCCACTGTTGTGGTTCGGGGCACTGGGAAGTGTTGTGCTGGTGGATTGTGCTAGTGTGATAAATGACAGGTCACTGCTGATGTGATGGTGCCACTGTTGTGGTTCGGGGCACTGGGCAGTGTTGTGCCGGTGGATTGTGCTAGTGTGATAATGACAGGACACTGCTGATGTGATGGTGCCACTGTTGTGGTTCGGGGCACTGGGCAGTGTTGTGCTGATGGATTGTGCTAGTGTGATAAATGACAGGACACTGCTGATGTGATGGTGCCCCTGTTGTGGTTCGGGGCACTGGGCAGTGTTGTGCTAGTTGATTGTGCTAGTGTGATAATGACAGGACACTGCTGATGTGACGTTGCCACTGTTATGGTTCGGGGCACTGGGCAGTGTTGTGCTGGTGGATTGTGCTAGTGTGATAATGACAGGTCACTGCTGATGTGATGGTGCCCCTGTTGTGGTTCGGGGCACTGGGCAGTTTTGTGCTGGTGGATTGTGCTAGTGTGATAATGACAGGACACTGCTGATGGATTGTGCTAGTGTGATTATAGCAGGGCACTAGTCATAAACTAGTGCGATATGTTTAGGCGGAGGTTAGGATCACACAGTCCTCAGTCTAAACATCACAAATATGCAGTTTATTGTCTTCAGCCACGAGTCATGGTTCAAGACTGTAATAGCATCATTCACATCGACTCGTTCGGTCCGGATTCACGGGGTGCCACTATTGACGGAGGCTTCACATGGTACAATTGTCGCTCAGCTCTCCCATTTGTGTATATTATAGTTATGCTATACCACAAAAATATCTCTTAAATTTAACTTTGTACTATATTCGTAGATACTATTTTTTTCCCTCCAGCTCTGTGGCTGAAATAATGCTGATGCCACGTTAAGGTTGAACTCTCACTATGTCAACAACGGATGTAACAGCGTGAAAACCCTTTAAGATGAACTCATCACACATACGTATTACGTACGATATATATTGTCCCAATGACTCGACTCGATTGTTTTACTGTAGCAATATTCATTTCCACCTACACAGTCGACAGTATGACCGATGGTTGGAAGGAACGATCTATCATTTTGTCATCATGATCTGATAGTACAAGAGAGTGAGTTTGGCATTACTTAAAAATTAGGCTCTCTCGCCGAAATGTGATAACATTGATAGTTGTTGAAAACACTTATTTCTCTGTATGTCTGAAATATCTGAGTCTTGAAACCAGTCTGCAGATGGGTTGTCATGGCTACAGCCATTTCAACGTTTATTTAACTTTAACTGGTTACACAATGACGCAGTTCTCTGACCAGAAACGCCCCAACTACTTCAATTCATGCCTCTATTTTTATGCGAACCCTTCGGAGAGAGGTCTGTTTTTGTTCTCTTGTAAAAACGTAATCGCGAATATATACTGAGAAGCACATTTCATTAATATGCCATGTTTTCGTGTAAACATATCGGAAATAGATTTAAGACTCATGTGGCTGTGACTTTATACATCTAGGTACATTCACACCTGGAATACAATAAACTGGTCTGTTTACGGTGGGTAATGTAAGCAATTTGTTCCAGCATTATCAAGGCTAAGCGGTCTGAAAAAGGCCTCCTCTCAATGTATCGAACCCAAAGATATGACGTGACAAGGAAATACTTTGACTCTAAGGCTAACCCGACGGCCCGCCATTTCAGAAAAAATGTTCCACTATTCTATAGCTAATTACTTTGAGGTTGTATTATAACACACAGAGAGAGAGAGAGAGAGAGACAGACAGACAAGTACACTACTACACTCACACAAACACATACAGAGAGAGAGAGACAAACAACCACACGCGCGCACGCACACACACACACACCAACACCAACCATTTTCAGCCACATACCACATATGCTGACTAACTGTAAAAGCGCACATAATTATATTATCATGGGGACACATATTCGGGTATTCACCCTTATATTAGGGTTCAGGCTCACTGGAACTATTGATCCAGGCTGCTTAATCTCTGGCGTTGCTTTCCAAAAAGCTTCAACTTGTATTCTTGCTATCCGACATCACAACTAGTATATCATGGCTTCAGCCCCATTTAGTAGTGATTACCCGATGCCCCTTTAACAAACAAAGAGGATAAATAAATGTAACAGCGAAGATGCTTGCTTTCGTGTTTATGAAGAAGCTCGTTCTTTACAATCCTAAATTGTGATTAATTTTCACCATCACCTTGTTCAACTGGCAGACCAAGATATGTTTGGAAGAAATCAATTATGCTGATAAGGACTCCTTGTGCTGTTACAAAAAAAAATGCAGTGTATCCAAATGATAAAAAAACAACCATTTCCATATTCAAAAGACATATCTGCTAAACTTGTGTTGAAACCAGGTGTCCGCGAACATGTGAAACCAGGTGTCCGCGAACAGGTGAACTTATATTGTCCGACCTGTGGCAACCATTGCAAGAACATACAAAGACAAGTCCCCAGGAACATATGGGAGCGCGAAGTACATGTCAAAATAGGCAATTACGTCGAGCATCATTTTTGCACCAAATCGTGAATGGTCCTCATCTCTCCCATAAAACTAACTGAAAGCTTGAACGAGGCGTTGGATGTTGGAACACTGATCTAACAACTGTAAAGGTTTGAGAAAAAACAATGTAACTCCAAAATTTCAAAATAACGATCAGGAAAAGGAACCTCCCGTGCATCAGGTGTGATGATTACAACGCTATCTGGAAAGTGGACAAGCCTCTTTAACAATACCAATGATTCTGTAACACACGTGTGCTGTTAGGTTCGCCATGAGTAGCTCCTACTTGTTACAATAATGGTCAAAACTGGGAATCGGGTGGTCAAGATACATAAACCTAATCGTTGTTCATGCTTTCAATCACGGGTTTGTTGGTCCATAGTTATGTCTTTTGGTTATTCTGATTATTACTGTGACATAGCTGGAATATTGCTTGATTGCAGCACAAAACAACTTTAATAGTAATACTGTTTCGAGAGAAAACAGGTGACTACACACAGGCTTCTAACTATTTGTCCAGTTGTCACATTCGCAGCTAGACAAAAGTGGACGCATTTATGAACTATAATATTCCAATAGTATGTATCTGATTAACCGGCTGAAGAACGTATACACTCATGTCTGGAGATGGCTAAAAATGAAACACACAACAAATGGTCATTCGATACTGATGTGATTAATATGGGTTCTGTTTCGACCGAGGTTTGTCGGTTTTCCCGACTGTTTTCAGTCTAGTAATTTCAATATTTCCGGGTTGTTGTTTTTGTCAAAATCCATTTTTCAAGTGTATACTTTCTTTTACCTGGCATTTGATTTGCCCTTGCAACAGATGGCCTAAAGTTATACCCTTTGACTAAAAGTGAATAATGTGTATATTCTGTTTTCAGCTGATTTCAATTGAGAGCAAGCATCACCAGTCATTCCTCCTGCACAAGGCAGAAATCAGATGTGTCAAACGCATCAACGCATCCGGTGAGTAATACGCTTTATGGTCAGCTCTCATCTCACATTACATGAAAATACCAGCTTCTGGACCCGTGAAGATCCGGGTTAGAATTGATCTTCAGTAACCCATGCCTGTCGTAAGAGGCGACTAACGGGATCAGGTGGTCAGGCTCGCTGACTTGATTGGCACATGTTATCGTATCCCAATTGGGTAGATCAATGCTCATGTTGTTGATCACCGCCGCCATATAGCTGGAATATTGCTGAGTGCGGCGTAAAACAAAACTCACTCACTCACCAGCTTCTGATTGCTGTGACTGTAATCTTATGTGGATATACATCTATGAATACACAATGCCATTAAGAATATACATCGTTATTTTTTCTTAATATTTAACTTCCAGGTGTCATGCGGGGTGAGGTATTGCCTCCAATCTTAATTTCGTTGTACATAAATGATTTTGAACAATTTTACTATCAATAAATTGTTTATCCTGCGACTGTAAATTTCTCAGTATATTTCTGTTCACATAAGCAGATGACTTGTTTCGTGTCTCTGAATCAATCGAAGGCTTACATTGGTAGCTCTGTATTACACCAATGGGATTAGAAGTGAATGTTTCAGGATCTAAAGTGATGGTCTGGAAGGGTTCGCAAGGTAAAGAACGAGGACATGCAATCATAAAATGGGGATGGTGTGGAAATAGTATATTTTCTTGTTGAGGATTTTATCAACCTACAAAATGACAAAATTTACATGCTGTGACAAGCATCGTGCAGATCAAGGTGGAACGCCTTCATTCAAGCTGTATCGTGATGACGTGGTACTTGCCCTAAATACTAAGACAACGCTCTTTGATACATGAACTGCTGGAGTAAATTACTGATAATAGCACCTTCAAGTGATGTCAGAATAAATGTTTGATAACTTTGGTAATAATGAGTAGCCGTCCCTAGCATAATGTTTTCGTTAAATTAATTTGAGGAACTAACAAGGAATAGCATACAGTAAGAAGCCAAATATTCAGTTTCCCTAAGCGTGTGTTATACAAACCTCTTTTTTGATAATCACGTTTCACAACTGACTTGAAAACTGTAGTGACTGGTTTGTACAGAAAAAGAAGTTTCCATATTTGGACATTGTTCATGTCCTTGTAACAGAAACTAGACAATACCAGGCTTTAGAATTTGATAGAAAACGACATGATTACGTTTCAGACATAGAACATGAATTTCATTTTACACTATTATGTCGTTGTATTATGATCTCTGGACAAAGTATATCAAATAATATTACTGAAATACTTTCCGTAATTAAACTTGTAGACCGTTTTAATTTAAAGGATGTAAACTAATATCATGTTTGGATAAATTTCTCGGTAAAGTATGAAATTGACATTTTGACGTTTGATAGTTATGTTCCTCCACGACACGTGAATCCATATCATATATCCTGTTTCATATAGCTGTATCGCCTACAACTAATAAGGAGTGAAGGATATAACCGGATTGAATAACAGGCCTACATACACACGGTGAACAAATCATCAAACCTGAACTCATATACACCAAAACAGATTAAAAATCACTAAAATAGCAAATAAACTTCCAAAACTGCCACAATATCCTCTAAAACCGAAACAATACATCTGTAATGGAAGACTACTCGTTTGAAATGGAAACAAAACTCGCGTATCAGCTACAAGAGCGCGCGAGAACGGTCGCCGAGCGTACGTAACGGCATTCATAGCATCCCAACACGGCAGTCATAGCATCCCGAAAAGGCAAACAAATCGTCAAAGATGGCGGGGAGGGGAGACAAATAGGCTTGGGTACATGTTTTTCGACACTATGAGTTTAATCCTGACAATTTGATATCGGGATGTAGCGCATCAACCCCTATTGTAATAAAGCTTCAAACTTATGTCCATACTTCTCAGTGTCAGGCTTGCAATTCTGCACAATGTGGTCCCTCGTTCGACCGAACAGGGTTTGTTGTCAACATGCCGTGCTACAGTTTCTCTTCAGTTTTTGTAAATGAAGTATTCATAGCATCACAATCATCATTACTATATTTTAGTGATTTAAAAAGTTTACAACAACTTTGCACGGGATGAGTCGTAGGCTCAGTGACAGCTACAATGTTATCACATGGCCACCTTTATTCAGACTGTGTGTTTGTCATCACACACAGAGTCAATATCACTTTCACGTCAAATTGAAAAGGGACATGTTTACATCAGCTCAGACAGCTGTCTGAATGCCAACTGTTTGGTAAAACAAGTATGCACCCTTGCTCGATGGTGAATCAGTACTAAACAAACAAGAATTAGATGCAGATGTATCAGTATCGATATTACCTGTATCACGATCTCAGTAACATAGGATCAGGGTCCAGGCTACCACCGCTCCAGATGTATCATTATCGATATTACCTGTATCACGATCTCACTAACATAGGATCAGTGTTCAGGCTACCACCGCTCCAGATGTACCATTATCGATATTACCTGTATCACGATCTCACTAACATAGGATCAGGGTCCAGGCTACCACCGCTCCAGATGTATCAGTATCGATATTACCTGCACCACGATCTCACTAACATAGGATCAGTGTTCAGGCTACCACCGCTCCAGATGTATCCTTATCGATATTACCTGTATCACGATCTCACTAACATAGGATCAGTGTTCAGGCTACCACCGCTCCAGATGTATCATTATCGATATTACCTGTATCACGATCTCACTAACAAAGGATCAGTGTTCAATCTACCACCGCTCCAGATGTATCATTATCGATATTACCTGTATCACGATCTCACTAACATAGGATCAGTGTTCAGGCTACCACCGCTCCAGATGTATCATTATCGATATTACCTGTATCACGATCTCACTAACATAGGATCAGTGTTCAGACTACCACCGCTCCAGATGTATCATTATCGATATTACCTGTATCACGATCTCACTAACATAGGATCAGTGTTCAGGCTACCACCGCTCCAGATGTATCATTATCGATATTACCTGCATCACGATCTCACTAACATAGGATCAGTGTTCAGGCTACCACCACTCCAGATGTATCATTATCGATGTTTCCTGTATCACGATCTCAGTTTCATAGGATCAGTGTTCAGGCTACCACCGCTCCAGATGTATCATTATCGATATTACCTGTATCACGATCTCACTAACATAGGATCAGTGTCCAGACTACCACCGCTCCAGATGTATCATTATCGATATTACCTGCATCACGATCTCACTAACATAGGATCAGTGTTCAGGCTACCACCACTCCAGATGTATCATTATCGATATTACCTGCATCACGATCTCACTAACATAGGATCAGTGTTCAGGCTACCACCGCTCCAGATGTATCATTATCGATGTTACCTGCATCACGATCTCAGTTAACATAGGATCAGTGTTCAGGCTACCACCGCTCAGATGTATCATTATCGATATTACCTGCATCACGATCTCACTAACATAGGATCAGTGTTATCAGGCGATACCACCGATCTCAGATCAGTGTTCATACCACCACTTGTATCATCGATATTACCTGCATCACGATCTCACTAACATAGGATCAGTGTTCAGGCTACCACCGCTCCAGATGTATCATTATCGATATTACCTGTATCACGATCTCACTAACATAGGATCAGTGTTCAGGCTACCACCGCTCCAGATGTATCATTATCGATATTACCTGCATCACGATCTCACTAACATAGGATCAGTGTTCAGGCTACCACCACTCCAGATGTATCATTATCGATATTACCTGTATCACGATCTCACTAACATAGGATCAGTGTTCAGGCTACCACCGCTCCAGATGTATCATTATCGATATTACCTGCATCACGATCTCACTAACATAGGATCAGTGTTCAGGCTACCACCGCTCCAGATGTATTATTATCGATATTACCTGCATCACGATCTATCTCACTAACATAGTATCAGTGTTCAGGCTACCACCGCTCCAGTAAAAAATGAACGAATTCCCCCTTTCCATAAAAACAGATTGTATTTTATCGTAAGGATAACAGTAAAAAAAAAAACACTGCCCAAAGTTTCAATTTTCTCCTGTCTTGTAATCTTCCCTATTGTCGTTTTTTGTTTTGCTTGGTTTGGTTTTTTTTAGTGTTTTTGTGTTTTTTTGCCGATGCAATGTCTTTGATATCATGCTGGCGTTTAACATTACTACACGACTGGTGCCCAGTATACTGACTCCTTGTCTGCTTCCTTAATGTCGAGGGCGGTGGGGTAGTCTAGTGGTTAAAGCGTTGGCTCGTCACGCCGAAGACCCGGGTTCGAATCCCCACATGGATGAAGCCCATTTCTGGTGTCCCCGCCGTGATATTGCTGGAATATTGCTAAAAGCGGCGTAAAACCAAACTCAGTCAGTCAGTCAGTCCTTAATGTCGACGGCCAGCCAGGGTAACAAAAATACCAACTTTTTAATGTCATTGATTATGACGTGGGTATGGAACCACTAACCTTCCTCTGTATCGTCTCCTAGTTACGTCATCAAATCCAACAGCCTGGCTTTTGAGGGCTGTTGTCACCATGGCAACAAACTAATGGAGAATGAGATCAATTTTGGCTTCCATCTTTCCTGTTCCCGTGTAAAACTTTATCGACAATGGATATGACGTCACGGTTTTATCTCCAGGCTGTTATAACATAATTTTATATCGGTTGTGAGGTTTCCTGGTCCAATTGGCTTCCACACCGTAAGCCAAGATGGAACCCTGTGATTATCTTGCTTAAACAAGTTATGTCATCAGAAGATAATAGCAACATGGGCCAGTATCTCTTCAGCCCTTGAGAATCCTACAGCCTTTAACATAAATATCTTGTCCTTTCTCCAATCTAGGTTGTTTGTCTGGGATTTTTTATTTATTTATTTTATTTATATTGTTTTGCTCTTTGATCCTCGTAATTGAAAAGATTCATACTGGATAGAATGCATAACAGTTTCTCCAAGAAAAGATATTTCGATCTTCTAATGACTAATGAACGGAAGGGGGATTATATACTACCCATCAAAAGTGTAAATGTAGCCACTTACTTCAGTCAACTTTATCCTCGTGCAACCCATCTGCATAAGGTTTGCAGTTGGTCCCACAAGTTGTAGAGAAAATCATCTTCGATGTAACCATAAATGTATACACAACATATAGTGAGTTCTTTAAATGAGTCTAAACTTTTGATGGGTAGTATATTATCACACTGTTGACGCACACACAAACCCATCGTTACTCTCAATGACGTCATCTACTCTGAAGCTCTATAACTTCAACTTCTTTCTGGATAACATGTACTGATAATTGCAATTCTCTATTTGTCGAATATCTGAAACAAATTCTCGAACTTCAGATAACTCGACACGTGATTTGTTGCCACTAGAATTTCGAGTTAACTCGGGTCCACTACATTTTACGTAAATATACTTATCTCTACCCCTGAAAGCAGCACATAGGACTGTTTATTGCATGATGCATATGTCTTATTAAATCAGATTGGGACTTCGACATACATGGCGGCCAGTGGTGCCCTCCGGCTTGGGACCGACTCCTCTGCTGGGACAAAGCCCCTGCAGGACAGACGGTTCACCAGCGATGTCCCAACTACATCAGCGGTTTCGACCCTGACCGTAAGTACCTACACTTTACTAACTTACTTTGGATATGTCGAAGTCCAAGGACACTCAAAATGAGTTCATGCTGTCAGTAGTGATGTCCACGACTGTAGCGTTGATTTTTACTCCTATATCATCGAACAATATAATCGTAATTGTTTTGTTTCTTTGTGTGAGAGTCTGATTAAATACCTTTGCGCTTTTGTCGTGTGCAGAAATGACATAACATCAGGACGTTACCAGGTCATGTGATAAATCAGATCTTCCAGCCTATCGATATTGGTCAATGGCTTTCTCTGTAGTGGGCTGACACTGTTTCTGACAGGGGTACAGGATGTACCTGTGATTAAAGGAGTGTAAGGGATTCGTCACTGGTCTGTCGGAGAGTGGGGTAGTCTTGTGGTTAACGCGTTCGCTCGTCACGCCGAAGACCCAGGTTCAATTCTCCACATGGGTTCAATGTGTGAAGCCCATTTCTGGTGTTCCCTGCAGTGATATTGCTGGAATATTTCTAAAAGCGGCTTAAAACCAAACTCACTCACACAGACCGGCCACTAACATGCCACTGAGATAACGAGAGTGCAACCATTTAGTTTTCAGGATTAATTCCTAAATACATACAGCTCACAACAATATTCAATTCACTTCTTTCCCCTTCCAAGTTCGACTTCATCTCACATATAATTTATCTTATCACAGCACACAAATTCAGTTCAGTCGAGAAAAAGAAAAACAACTTGCAAAACAAATAAGTCATTTTTTACGCAAAGGAAAGACGTTTTTCGATTGTATGACCCTTGTAAACATACTTCTACATGAAGACTACGATTGCTCCAATTTCCCCTTCCTCAGCCTTGTGAATTACAACGTCATCAGTTTTTACATCTGAGGATGTTCATCCGTCTAACTCGTCGTGAAACAGGAAGGAGGCATTGCAATGGAGGCCTCGCTGAGAGGGGGCCATCAATCTAATCCTCGATCGCTCTTCTCGGGGCACGACATCGTGGCTTCTCTGAGATTAACGCTTAAGGGCAGTTGCAGATGTTGTTAGATTGATGCAGAACAGGTTATGAAACCGGAATGATGGACATGTCACTGAAATTACTTGATGAACATACGACCTAACCCGGGTTCATTAAGGAAATACATGAGCAAATCAATTGTTCTATGAACAGTGATAAGATGACATTTTCACTGATTTTCTACATTACATCAGTCAGCTTGTAGCATACTTGTAGTATAGAAATGTAGGTGGCGGTTTTTGGAGGGGGTTCACAAGACCGTTTTAGCAATAGGTGATGAAGTGATGTAAAATGCAAACTTAATATGGTGCATAAGCTTATTGCACTTAAATAACGACGTGCATGCTGGGGTCAGGCTGTGGTGTTGGGGGATGGGTTTGGGTTCAGACAAATACTTGTTTAACATGCTTCCCCACTTAGACACAGTCCTCACGAACATTCCGCTTAGTCAAGGTATTGTAGTCCTAGCCAACCAGTTCTGATTTTGTTCCCTTGGCGAATCATTTTTAAGGTATTTTGGAATGAGTGAGTGACTTTAGTTTTACGCTGCCTTTAGCAATATTCCAGCAACATCACGAAGGGGGACACCAGAATGGGCTTCACATATTGTACCCATGTAGAGAATCGAACCCGGGCCTTCTTCGTGACGAGCGACGCGTTAACCACTAGGTCACCCCGCCGCCCACGTATTTTGGAATGTCGGGGTCGGGGAGCGAACCACCAATCTTCTGCATGACGGCAGAGTCCGCTTAACCAATGACCGCAGACTTAAGTATACCGGCCATCCTCATTGACGCCAACCTAAAGATGTGGGTTAGAATTGGCCTTCACTAACCCATGCTTGTCATATGAGACGACTAATGGGATCGTGTGGTCAGACACGCTGACTTGATTGACACATATCATGGTATCCCGATTCGTTAGATCGATGGTGATGATGTAAATCACTGGACTGTCTGATCCATCTCTTTAAAAACTAAAACCAAAATGCATACACCTTCATACAATTGCTCCTTCGTGTTTTCCCGTGGTTTAAGGGATTACAAATATTTGCTGTCCTACATCCACTGCTCAAGCTTCCGATGAATTGTGTTATATCCATAATCGGTTTAATCCGTCCAAATTGTCTGCATGATATTGATTGTCTTTGTGAATACATGGTGCTCACATTGGTAGTGTGTTCCTCCTTAGAAACACTTCATAAACATTATATCGATGAAAACTCACACGCAGCATTTTTAGTAAACACAATAAAACAAATACAGCTATTTTTAGTCCAGATTGTGTATTATTGGTGTTCTATATTTTATTCATAAATCGATAAAAAACAGAATAAGTTGCATTTCTTTTATTCATCATCAAAGAATACAAATAGTTTATACAGGAAATGTAAAACATATAGCAGTGCTAAAATAGACACAACCTGAATCAAGGATATTTCGATTGGGCTTCCGAGAGTGCTGAAGATGCTCGCCTCTTTGCGAATACCTGCCGTCATCACTGATTTTCAGCGATTCATTTATTTTTTTACTATTAACAGATATTTTGCCTTACGCCCGGTGTAGAATCTAGTTATCCTCTAGCTTTGACGGCCGCCTCTGTGTTGTAGTGGTTAGAGCGTCCGCCCGGAGAGCGAAAGTCGCAGGTTCGATCCCCGCCCGCGTCATACCAAAATACGTTAAAATATGGTACTTCTTGGTCCCTGCCTGGCGCTCGGCATTAATGGATACTACAAGGACTGATCGGCTCGGAGTCAGTATAATGTGTCTGAGTGGGGTATTCATGCTTAACTGAGGCAAGGCATCTCAGTAAGCTAGTACAGTAAAACCAGCTTAAATCTGGGCTAGTACAAGCCGCCACACATACACACGCATGCACGTCGTCATATGAGCGAAATATTCTTAAGTACGACGGTAAACCCCATTTCACCCCACCTCTACCTTTGACGTGTTCCCTTTACAAAATACCAGCATAGTTGATATTGAAGTAACCTCACTTTTTAACTATCTTGAAATATCTTTTTAAAAAAAGGAATTTTTTTTACCTCGTCACCAGTTCGTTCCAAAGCAACAAACGCCTCTAGAAACTCAATAATCGTTTGAAAACATTTTGTTCTGTATTCATTGTATTTTCAAGGAAGAAATTGAAACTAAAAAGGACTATTTAAAAATAATTATCATCTATAAGTTAGAAAAATATAACTTTTTCTGTCTATGGTTTCAGACTATGCTGAGAGAAGCTGCACTGAGAACGGAACATGGTGGTTTAATCCGGACGTCAACAAGACATGGACCAACTTCTCACAGTGCAGTCCAACCTTGAACCTCGAGAACCACGAGGTATTCAATCTCTGGCAGCATTGTAGATAGTATTGGTTGTGGGAAGTATGGTAAGGTGCACCCTTATACTCTCTAGTAGGGTTGTATATGGTATTGGTTGTCATGGTAGCTGGTTGTTGGAAGTGTGGTGTGGTGCACCCTTATACTCTCTAGTAGGGTTTTATATGGTATTGGTTGTCATGGTAGCTGGTTGTTGGAAGTATGGTAAGGTGCACCCTTATACTCTCTAGTAGGGTTGTATATGGTATTGGTTGTCATGGTAGCTGGTTGTTGGAAGTATGGTAAGGTGCACCCTTATATTCTCTAGTAGGGTTGTATATGGTATTGGTTGTCATGGTAGCTGGTTGTTGGCAGTAAGATGAGGTGCACCCTTATACTCTCGAGTAGGGTTGTATATGGTATTGGTTGTCATGGTAGCTGGTTGTTGGAAGTGTGGTGAGGTGCACCCTTATACTCTCTAGTAGGGTTGTATATGGTATTGGTTGTCATGGTAGCTGGTTGTTGGAAGTATGGTAAGGTGCACCCTTATACTCTCTAGTAGGGTTGTTTATGGTATTGGTTGTCATGGTAGCTGGTTGTTGGAAGTATGGTACGGTTCACCCTTATACTCTCTAGTAGGGTTGTATATGGTATTGGTTGTCATGGTAGCTGGTTGTTGGAAGTGTGGTGTGGTGCACCCTTATACTCTCTAGTAGGGTTGTATATGGTATTGGTTGTCATGGTAGCTGGTTGTTGGAAGTGTGGTGCGGTGCACCCTTATACTCTCTAGTAGGGTTGTATATGGTATTGGTTGTCATGGTAGCTGGTTGTTGGAAGTGTGGTGTGGTGCACCCTTATACTCTCTAGTAGGGTTTTATATGGTATTGGTTGTCATGGTAGCTGGTTGTTGGAAGTATGGTAAGGTTCACCCTTATACTCTCTAGTAGGGTTGTATATGGTATTGGTTGTCATGGTAGCTGGTTGTTGGAAGTGTGGTGAGGTGCACCCTTATACTCTCTAGTAGGGTTGTATATGGTATTGGTTGTCATGGTAGCTGGTTGTTGGAAGTGTGGTGAAGGTGCACCCTTATACTCTCTAGTAGGGTTGTATATGGTATTGGTTGTCATGGTAGCTGGTTGTTGGAAGTGTGGTAAGGTGCACCCTTATACTCTCTAGTAGGGTTGTATATGGTATTGGTTGCCATGGTAGCTGGTTGTTGGAAGTGTGGTGAGGTACACTCTGTATGGTAGTTTTGTAAATAATATTCGTTGTTATGGCAACGGTTTGTGGGAAATATGGTCATATACAAATACCGTATTTCCTCTAATAAACCCCTGGAATAAAGCAGCGGGTAAAGAAATAAGTGCCGGGCCTCTAATAAGCGCCCTCATGAACACAGAATGAACCATGTATAAGTAGTAGCAACACCAGTGGTGGTGGTGGTAGTGTATTGGAGTAGTAGTAGTAGTAGTAGTAGTGGTAGTAGTAGTGGTAGTAGTAGTAGTAGTAGTAGTAGTAGTGGTAGTAGTAGTCGTGGTGGTATCGGTAGTAGAGGTAGTAGTAGTAGTAGTAGTCGTGGTGGTAGATGTAGTAGTAGTAGTGGTAGTAGTAGTAGTGGAGGTGGTACTGTTAGCGATAGTAGTAGTAGTAGTAGTCGTGGTGGTATCGGTAGTAGAGGTAGTAGTAGTAGTGGTTGTAGTAGTAGTGGAGGTGGTACTGTTAGCGATAGTAGTAGTAGTAGTAGTAGTAGTGGTAGTCGTAGTAGTAGTAGTAGTAGTGGTAGTAGTAGCAGTAGTAGTAGTGGTAGTAGTGGTAGTAGTAGGAGTAGTAGTAGTAGTAGTAGTAGTGGTAGTAGTAGTAGTAGTAGGAGTAGCAATACAATCACATGTTCTCCTCTGTTATCCAGCCGGGCGCCAACAGACTGGAGCTGCTGTACCGGGTGGGGTACGGGATCTCCCTCGGCTCCCTCATCATCGCTGTCGTCATCATGTTGTGCTGCAGGTAACACATGTTCACATATCCCTGGTTGGGGCCCAATACTCACAAAGCGTGTCCACATCAACATTGTGTATAGGGTAGCATCAATTTAATATAGGTTAAGTTTAAAATGGAATTATTATTATATTTTATTGTTATATTCTGTTGATTTTAATCATTTGGACGCTCTTATGATACAACAGAACCTTCATTAAGTTAATGACGTGCTAATAACACCACGACGTCATTAAAACGTTGGTACAACAGAATTCAATGATACATTAGTTAATGACACGTTAATACTTCATTAAAGTTTAATACAACCGTGTCCTGTAGAACAAGTAAGTATATGGATGACAACTTTTTAGAACTTACGTACATTCTTACTTGAAAACGATACAAGAACCTGTATCGAAACGTCGTGCTCTAGAATAAAAGAAGTTGTCATCCATATATACTTGTTCTACAGGACACGGTTGTTATCCATATACTTACTTGTTCTGTCTGACTTCCAACTTCTAAAATGCCACTCAAATAAGTCAACCGTGTCCTGGTCAATATTATTTATTTATATTTTATTAGAATATGTGCAATGGTTGTACTCATTCAGCAGCAATGTCGCCGTCGAGGTTACGGTGAAAACTGATCATGAAATATGACGGACACTACCGGACAAAACACAGTATGCAGTTGGAAGTGACCAACCGCAAACACGAGTTATCAAAACGTTACTTCCTGTGAAGATCAGGGTTAGAATTGAGTTTTAGCATCCCATTCTTCTCATGAGAGTGTCTGGACCAGACTCCAGTATTTACAGATGGCCATCATATAGTTATAATCGTGTTGAGTGCGGCGTTAAAGAAAACGAAACATTGTCAACCAAACGTAGCTTTATTTAAAACATACGCTGAAACACAGCAAAGATTTAGGTCCGAAACACCACAATAATACCCGTTTAAATCCATCAGCATCGAATACACGTTTCTCATTAGCTGTATGTTTAACCACCATCACATATAGATGCATGAACGAAGCTTAATGTCGGTACTTTTGTAGCACAACATATTATTTTTAGCGAAAGTTCTTGTTGATTCGAATAGGTTTTCGTTGCTTCAACTCTTTTTTCGTTGCTTCGAGTATATTTTCGTAACTTCAAAGATGTTTTCGTTACTTCATATATTTTGTCGTTGTTTCATTTTTTTTTACATTTGAACTTTCGAGTATATATTCGTTTACTTTCTTTCAAAAGTTTGAAGGAACGAGAAAATTCTCGAATCAACGAGATATGAATCGAAGTAACGAAAAGATAATTGACGTAACGAGAAAATACTCGTAGGAACAAGTCAACACTTGAAATTTTTGACAGAAACGTGAAGTAACAAGAAAATACTCGAAGCAACGAGTAAATAATCGAAGCAGCGAAAATTGTCGCTGGAAAACTATGATACAGAAATAGAAGCATTAGGCTTTGGTATGTACGTTCTTTTACTCGGCACTTTATAAAGGTATACCCTGACATTTCTGTTTCACTACTAAGATATTCTCGTCTATATTTTGCAGGCGGCTCAACTCCAAGAGCAACACGCTCCATATCAATCTATTCTTTGCCTTCATTCTACGAGCCTCGATTTCATTCATGAAGGGGGCGCTGTTTGTCCGCGAGGTCGGCCTTGAGAAGGATGTGAGAGAGAAGGAAGACGGCACATTGGAGTTTATAGAAGAGGGGTCGGTCAGTACACTTCCTGCTCTGTGAAGTATTGTGTTGATGTGTTGTCTTATCGTCATAGTGAGGAGGGAGGAGTTTTGACAAAGACACCAGCTTGTTGAAGGATGTATAGAGTAAAATATAAACCCAGGATTACATCGCTTATAAAACATTTTCAACCAAGCATATTGAAGAAAATAATCAAAAAGTTATATTGGTAACGAAAACACGTTAAAAACTCCCTCGTATTCTGAAATCTAAAAAGAGCTAATAAGCATTTTCCACCGAAACGTCGCTCTATGCAACAAACAAGATGTTGTTTTGCACAAACGTTCGTTAATTTATGAGTTGACATTGCATGATAAGCCATGTTTAGTGGAAAAAGATATATTTCATTTGGAATGTGGCACATACAAGACCATAAACTGAATATGTGCATAATAGTAAACCGAATATGTGCTAAATATGTAAATTGAATTGGCATGGAAACTGAATGTCTTGCATTGACCTTTGTAATTGTTGTAGGATGGATGTAATTCATGGAATATATTTTAACAATGAATGTAGTATTACAATACGTTTTTTCGTTTTTCCTTTAAGTTTGTCTTTTTCTATACTTGACGGATGTCTTAAAATGACAGTAACATCATGTTGGCTCCCTTTCCAGTTTTCTCCAAGTCTCGATCGCTGTGCCAAGATTGGCTTTCTTAGCGCTATACTGCTATTTGCGCTCTGAAATGGGACGAACTGACACTTGGTACTTTCATTTGTTGAACTACTTCATCCACTTGAGGCTATCTCATTTTGTGAATTCTGTAAAACGAGTAAATCTGAAAATTACTTCAATGTTGTGTTGATTAATGCAACGTAAAGAACGAAAGTGGCGTACGTCTCCCCACTATGATGTCACAGCTGCAGCTTAGCCGAAGCTCTGATAACAATATGCATATGTGTGGGTCAGGGTAGTTGTTTGTTGATTGTCAGATAAATGAAAATCCATATAATTTTATTTGTGTGTACACGTGTAATGAGTATGACTAGTTTTGATTCAATACACGTCCGTTAAGATGGCGGGATGAGACCCCACTTGAAGTGTCCTTGTCCAATGTACGGATGGGCCGAGATTCAGGAGACAACTTGTCACTGTTATCAGCATGTTATATGCGGTTCTCATTTCACATCGGTTCATTTTTGTATGTGTTTAAGATAATGTTCAAAAAGCTGCTGGGTTTTTAACGAAGCCGAATAGTCACCGTTCTGTGGGCTTCCATTGATATTTGTCAGTGGTACGAAGGCCACAGAGAGTATTTCGAGGGGTGACCGCGTTCCGCAGCTTGACTCCTTGGGTATTTAGGGTTTTTGTCCTCACCCACAGGGTTTACACGTGTGGCGTGCTGTCTCCTTCAGCTACTGACGTTGTTAGGAACATGAATGTATACTCGGCATTGAACGGGTACCCGGCAGGATTAAATGGTAATTTGAATACAGTGGCAATTCTAGTTAATAAGTTCATTAAAAAACAGAGCCTAATTATTTACTTCAAAAACATAATATCAACTATGGGTTTTTTGTCAACTGACTTTGTTAGGAACATGAATGTATACTCGACATTGAATGGGTACCAGGAAGGATTAGATGGCAACTTGAATACAGCAAACATATCAACAATGTATTTTTGTCTGAAGTGTAATATTTAATTCCAACGTGTTCATTGATAAGGTCAGGGTTTGAATTGATCTTCAGTAACCCATGTTTGTCGTGAGAGGCGACTGACGGGATCGGGTGGTCAGGCTGGCTGACTTGGTTGACACATGTTATCGTATCCCAATTGGGTAGATCAATGCTGATGCTGTTGATCACTGGATGGTCTGGTCCAGACTCAATTCTTTACAGACCGCCGCCTAATAGCTGGAATATTGCTGAGTGTGGCGTTAAACAACAGCCAAACCAAACCAATTCATTGATAAAAATCTCACGAACATAAACTTCAGATGTCAAGACCTCTTAAAAAGTATGTTACGTTCTTCAGTAGCATCGGCTAAGGTCGTCCAGAAGTCATTTCATGCTGTCCTTTCGATCAATGGGCGTTAAGTGCCTTAGGTACTATGAAATTATAAAGATAAAAGGCTTCAACTATTTAATTAGTAGCAATACAAGATTCCGGTACTGACGTTACATCAAAACGAATGGAAGATGTTACCGGAACTGGCTTCAGGTAGGGCGGAGTAGGTTGACGCTTCTTTGATAGTTTCTTTCAACAAGCGGAAGTTGGAATATCGGAGAAGAAAGCGGTCATAGTTTCATGCCCGACTACCATCACTTCAGTGAAGAAGTCGACGTATCTGAACACGTACATCAAACGACACTTTTATGTTCGATAACGTCAACTGAGATCAACGTACTTCGAAGTGGAAACAAACCTTCACATGTAGTTCCTTGATGTCAATGGCGCCGAAAGGCCTCTCAACATCTCTTGATCATTCCGCAGTTACACAATTATGAAACATTATTTCTGACAAGGGCTAGCATACAGGCAGTCTAGACCGTATCCACTTAAGTCAGTTTTCATTAGATTCTGATTCATTTATTTTTCATTTTCATTTGTTGATTGTTGTAATAGATTGAATTGGTCTTATCACGAAATATGCCCGTAGGTATTTGAGGTGGAACGTTTACCTGTAACATTAAGGTAGATGTATCTATGATTCGGTGAAGATGGCTGGTGGTCAGAATGCCGGTAGACAGGACTGACTGACTGACTGAGTTTGGTTTTACGCCGCTTTTAGCAATATTGCAGCAACATCACGGCGGGGGACACCAGAAATTGGCTTCATACATTGTACCCATGTGGGGATTCGAACCCTGGTCTTCGGCGTGACGAGCCAACGCTTTAACCATTAGGCTACCCCGCCGCCCCACCGGTAGACAGGACATGCTTATCTATGTCGTGAACACCCGGTGTCTTTACTGGGTTTCGTTCATCCGTTATCAATATTTTCAGTCATACTATCACTTTCAAGCTTATTGAAATCTGTTCCGGTAGATAATTGAGACTGATGATGATGATGATGATGATGATGATGACAACGAAGATGATTTGGAGGTTTAACGTGCGCTCTCAGACATAATGCGCATGCGACTGGTTACTTGAATCGGTATTTTATAATTGTTGACTGGTTGACTGTGTGTCGACGACGTGGGTCCGTGTCTCTCTGTATTAAGGTTTTGAATATCTGATGTAAGCATCATGTCACTTAAATATCGGATGCAGTATATACAGGTAGGACGATGTAGCCATTACTACCGTAAGCTGATTGGACACAAGATCACTGAATATCGCCAGCACCGGAAATTACTCTTTCGTTGTGGATAATGAATACATTTGTTTGCTGCGTGGGATAACGATCATCTGTTGTAGAGCGTCGATGCCCACGGCTTACCAGCAACTGATGTCCAGACATTTTGGTGTGACACGTTACATTTCATAACATTAATTACCAAGTGGATCTAATCAGAAGAACAAATCGGTGTTGAACGAGTTTCAGAAATGGGATAGGGTTACCGGTTGCCCCAAGTTATTCCCCGGGTTATGTGTGGCACACTGAACAGGAAGGACAAACAGAACTGAAATTATTTAATGTAACCCCTATACGTCTTACTGTGGATTTCCGTGAAAGTAATATATGAACAAATCGTGTCATCGTTCTTTGAAGACAGATAGGTTGACAGTTTTGCTGATTTACTATCGTACATCTAAGAGTACTCGTGGCCTACTTCCAGTTTAAAGGCTATAAAGTGAATCGGAGTGGTCTCCTGTCAGTAGGTCGTGAGGAGACGTGACGAAATGTCTGTTTGTCTGTCTATCAGTCTGTCCGTCTGTCTGTCTGTCTGTCAGTCTTTACGTGTTTATATTAAAATATATTGGTGTAACCCCTATACAACTATATATAGCTATCGTGTATCTTGTAAATCTCACACTCTTTGTCTCTCCCTCTACCTCTACCTCTCTCTCTCTCTCTCTCTCTCTCTCTCTCTCTCTCTCTCTCTCTCTCTCTCTCTCTCTCTCTCTCTCTCTCTCTCTCTCTCTCTCTCTCTCTCTCTCTCTCGCTTTCTAGAAGCATCCGCCGTCGGATCTACGAAGCTAACATTTAACATTTCGCTTTCTATATTCCGTATAACTTACCTTTCTTTCTGTAATCAATAATAATGTGTTGACTACACCATCCCATGTATCATGTAACACGTACACCCTTTTCTATCACATGGGATGAGCAATAACCTATAACCTATCCTATAACCTATCAGTGGGCACTCACGCGTAAGCGCACTCACTCTCTCTGTCTCTCTCTCTCTCTCTCTCTCTCTCTCTCTCTCTCTCTCTCTCTCTCTCTCTCTCTCTCTCTCTCTCTCTCTCTGTGAGATAGGAGAGAGGAGAGAGTGTGAGCGAGTGCCCACGGATACGGTTCATCACGTGATTGCTTGATACAATTGTAACAGCTGAGTATTATGATTATCTGAAAATAACTCGGGCGGGTTACAACACCATCACGATCTTTAAAGTAATCTAACGACAAACATACATAGAGCGGACAGCCACCCCTCAAGTTGTCGTTTTAGGGGTAAGAGTAGGGTTTGGTTTGTTATTATTTTGGTCTCGGTCGCCTTCAGGGTTTGTTTTGTTATTATTTTGGTCTCAATGATGCCTCCATGACGTACGCTGTGATATATAAATGTATCTCACGAGGTTGAGCAGCCAAAGAGTCTATAAGACTCCATAATTCAGTGTATTGTTCGAACACACCCTTGAGCTTCTGCTACGTCAGTCGCCTGCTGGGAACCAGCCACAAGATGAAGCAACAAGGAATACTTGTGTGGGGGAAATAGCAACATAGAATGACGACTCAATATACATATTTCGCCCACAGGCGAGAAATTAAATATAGCTATCTGAATTAGATAAATAAATTAAAATGTGTTGAATTACGTGTCATTGTGCTTGCAGTATTAACTTCATACATTTGCAAACTTGACATGAGTTTCAAGCAAATGGATATGTTATCGCCCTCGAGCGAGTTATTTAACTGAACGTATAATGAGTTGTAATGGTTCTTGTAAACATATCGTTATGAGTTTGCAAAACCAGATCCTGAGTGCTGAGCACGGAGTAATACTCCCGGCATGTGCACATAGAGTAATGGCTTTCAAGAATATATATTGCACGAGTTATATGTAATTATGGATGTAAGTTGTGAACAAATTGGTTTCATCATTTAAAGTGTATTCTTTCTCACAGGCTTTATGGATATGGCGCCTCAATTCTTAATAGATTGAGCGTACAAGAAACATGTCTTCGGGTTTGCTGTACATTAGGCAGACATGCCGTGATACAGTTGATAAACCACACTCACTCACTCACTCCACTGTTCACCCGAAACTCACTCACTGTACCATTTACCCATAACTCACCCACTCACTCACTCAACCGTCCACCCAAAACGCACTCACTCACTCCACCATTCACCCAAAACTCACTTACACACTCCACCGCTTACCCAAAACTCACTCACTCACTCACTCACCATCAAATCAAAACTCATTCACTCTCTCAATCGTTCACCACTCACTCACTAACTCACATCCCCGACCGCGTCATACCAAAAGACGTTAAAATATGGTACTTGTTGGTCCTTGCCTGGCGCTCGGCATTAATGGGTACAACAAGGACTGGTCGGCTTGGTGTCAGTAAAACGTGTCTGAGTGGGTTATTCATGCTTCACTGCGGCATGGTATCTCAGTGGGCTAGTACTATAAAACCAGCTTACGTCTGGGCTAGTACAAGCAGGCGCACATACACATACACACGCATGCACGTCGTCATATGAGCGAACTTTTCTCAAGCACGACGTTAAACCCAATTTCATCTCACCTCACTAACTCACTGTTCACTCAAAACTCACTCACTCATTCCACCACAAACTCATTCACTCACTCAAGCGTCCACACAAAACACACTCTCTCACTCACTCAACCGTCAACTCAAAACTCACTCACTCAATCGTCCACCACATAGTCACCCACTCAACCGTCCACCACTCTCACTCACTCACTCACCACTCACCCACTCATCCATTCACTCACTAACCCACTTATCCATTCACTCACTCACCTACTCACTCACTCACTCACTTGTGTCGCCTGTCGTAATAATTCATTTTTTAGGGAACATACAAAATGTACTTCAAACAACAGACTCGTAGACTCATCTTCTTAATCTGCACACAAACATCTCGTATCTTCCATAACATCCTCTTCGAGTGTATTACAATCCCACGAAGCGCCAGACAATTATCTCCCCAAATGAATCCATAGAAGCGATGTGATATTACTAAGGAATTCACGACAAGTCTAGACACAAGCTAACGTGATTGTGGCATCAATTCCAGACAAATGAATTGCAATGTTTTCAGTCTGCGTATGTCAAAATTCCTTACCATTGTTTCTATGACTTTTGAAAAATATATGATGCCGTTTGAAAGACAAAGTGTTATTTACAAGGCAAGCATTTTCCAGAAATATTAATCTTGCTGCTCTCGTATTCAATATTTCTACAACGCCACGGGCTTAACGCCATCAACACACGTATCAGCAATATGGTCGCTTGTTTTAGTGTGTTACTTCATACATACACACTGAATTTTCCCTTATTCGGAAGGGCTGTGGGATAGCCTAGTGGTTACAGCGTTATCATGTAACGCCGAAGACCCAGGTTCGAGTCCAAAATTGGTACAATTGTGAAGTCCATTTTTGGTGTCCACCGACGTGATATTGCAGGAAAGTTTGTTAAATGCGGCGTAAAGTTTTATTCACTCATCGATTGTAATGTGATTAGCTCCGGGTAAGCCTGTATCACCATTTGAAGTGATGTTCTCTTGTGACGTCGTCATGACTGTCCCAGTATTGTCTTCTTGTACGATCAGTAGGGATAAGCCTGTATCACCATTTGAAGTGATGTTCTCTTGTGACGTCGTCATGACTGTCCCAGTATTGTCTTCTTGTACGATCAGTAGGGATAAGCCTGTATCACCATTTGAAGTGATGTTCTCTTGTGACGTCGTCATGACTGTCCCAGTATTGTCTTCTTGTACGATCAGTAGGGATAAGCCTGTATCACCATTTGAAGTGATGTTCTCTTGTGACGTCTTCATGACTGTTCCAGTAATGTCTTCTTGTACGATCAGTAGGGATAAGCCTGTATCACCATTTGAAGTGATGTTCTCTTGTGACGTCTTCATGACTGTTCCAGTAATATCTTCTTGTACGATCAGTAGGGATAAGCCTGTATCACCATTTGAAGTGATGTTCTCTTGTGACGTCGTCATGACTGTCCCAGTATTGTCTTCTTGTACGATCAGTAGGGATAAGCCTGTATCACCATTTGAAGTGATGTTCTCTTGTGACGTCTTCATGACTGTTCCAGTAATGTCTTCTTGTACGATCAGTAGGGATAAGCCTGTATCACCATTTGAAGTGATGTTCTCTTGTGACGTCTTCATGACTGTTCCAGTAATATCTTCTTGTACGATCAGTAGGGATAAGCCTGTATCACCATTTGAAGTGATGTTCTCTTGTGACGTCTTCATGACTGTTCCAGTAATATCTTCTTGTACGATCAGTGGGGATTAGCCTGTATCACCATTTGAAGTGATGTTCTCTTGTAACGTCTTCATGACTGTTCCAGTAATGTCTTCTTGTACGATCAGTAGGGATAAACCTGTATCACCATTTGAAGTGATGTTCTCTTGTGACGTCTTCCTGATTGTCCCAGTAATGTCTTCTTGTACGATCAGTAGGGATAAGCCTGTATCACCATTTGAAGTGATGTTCTCTTGTGACGTCTTCCTGATTGTCCCAGTAATGTCTTCTTGTACGATCAGTAGGGATAAGCCTGTATCACCATTGGAAGTGATGTTCTCCTGTGACGTCTTCATGATTGTCCCAGTAATGTCTTCTTGTACGATCAGTAGGTGTGTGTGATCTTCAGGAACGTGTGTTTGAGCACTGGAAGCGCCGTCTTCTTGTAACGATCTCATGTACGTTTATTGCAGTATTTGGAGTGCCGCCATCTTGTTACGAGCCTCATGTACGTCTGTTTCAGCATTTGCAGTGCCGTGTTCTTTTTTTAATCCTCATCTCTGTCAATTCCAGTAATGGGAGAGACAACTTCTTTATATGATCCTCATGTACGTTTGTTTCAGCATTGGGAGTGCCATCGTCTTTGTATGTTCCTTATGAACGTCTGTTTCAGCATTGGGGTGATCCTCGTGTACGTCTGTTTCAGCATTGGAAGTGCCATCGTCTTTGTATGTTCCTTATGAACGTCCGTTTCAGCATTGGGGTGATCCTCGTGTACGTCTGTTTCAGCATTGGGAGTGCCATCGTCTTTGTATGATCATCATGAACGTCCGTTTCAGCATTGGGAGTGCCATCGTCTTTGTATGATCATCATGAACGTCTGTTTCAGCATTGGGAGTGCCATCGTCTTTGTATGATCATCATGAACGTCTGTTTCAGCATTGGGAGTGCCATCGTCTTTGTATGATCATCATGAACGTCTGTTTCAGCATTGGGAGTGCCACCTTCTTGTAACTATCTTCCTGTACGTCTGTTTCACCATTTGGAGGGCAACCTTCTTGTAACTATCTTCCTGCACGTCTGTTTCAGCATTGGGAGAGCCGGCTTCTTATAATGATCTTCATGTATGTCTGTTTCAGCATTGGGAGTGCCGCCTTATTGTAACGATCTTCATGTATTCCATCTGTGTGAGTCAGCTATGGATCTTCATGGAGGGTCTGTATCTCCACAACCTCATCTACAGGACTCTATCCACGGAGAGGAGAGGTGTCAAGCCCTACATATTCCTTGGATGGCGTGAGTACCATAATGTCACTTAGTATGGTATTGCAGGCGATTTACACGTCCAATTATAACAAACATGTCACAGTTGCTGACTATTACGTTACTCCATTATAGTCAGCAACATTCCAGCTTTGTCACAACGTAGAAATGAGCAGTACACCTCAGAAGAAGAAAACAGCTCCATAATCGTAGGGTTAGAGCACCTTTCTAAAAATATGTTTAAAGTTACAGTTATAGAGCAATAGTCTACTATATTACAGCAATGTCACAACGCAGGAGTCAAATCAAATTAATGTCACAACGCAATTGTCAACAACACAAATTAATGTCACAACGCAATTGTCAACAAAACAAATTAATGTCACAAGTCGATCTGGCGTCAGCGTTAACAAAAAATGTAACAACGCAATAATACAAGAGATATTACGTCAATGCAACTACGTCAGATACGTTACGTCAATGTAACAACGTCAGGTACGTTACGTCAATGCAACCACGTCAGCTACGTTACGTCAATGTATCAATTCAGCTACGTTACGTCTATGCAACCACGTCAGCTACGTTACGTCAATGTAACAACGTCAGCTACGTTACGTCAATGTAACCACTTCAGATACGTTACGTCAATGTATCAATTCAGCTACGTTACGTCCATGCAACCACGTCAGATACGTTACGTCAATGTAACAACGTCAGGTACGTTACGTCAATGCAACCACGTCAGCTACGTTACGTCAATGTATCAATTCAGCTACGTTACGTCTATGCAACCACGTCAGATACGTTTCGTCAATGTAACAACGTCAGCTACGTTACGTCAATGTAACCACTTCAGATACGTTACGTCATTGTATCAATTCAGCTACGTTACGTCCATGCAACCACGTCAGATACGTTACGTCAATGTAACGTCAGCTACGTTACGTCAATGCAACCACGTCAGCTACGTTTCGTCAATGTAACGTCAGCTACGTTACGTCAATGCAACCACGTCAAATATGTTACGTAAATGTAACAACGTCAGCTACGTAACGTCAATGTAACCACTTCAGCTACGTTATGTCAATGTAACAACATCACGTACATTACGTCAATGCAACAACGTCAGATACGTTACGTCAATGCAACCACGTCAGCTACGTTACGTCAATATATCAATTCAGCTACGTTACGTCAATGTAACCACGTCAGAGACGTTACGTCAATGTAACGTCAGCTACGTTACGTCAAGGTATCAATTCAGCTACGTTACGTCAATGCAACCACGTCAGATACGTTACGTCAAGGTAACAACGTCAGCTACGTTACGTCAATGTAACCACGTCAGATACGTTACGTCAATGTTACAACGTCAGTTATCAGCAATAACAAACACAGTACATATCAGTACATCATACTGTGAGTTGAATTCACCCTAGATGGCTTCGCCGGGGAAGATATTCGTGTTGTCTTATATATAAGTTTAATCTAAGCCGACAGTCTGGACACAGTTACAAAGGTTACAGCAGCATAATCTTCTAGTGTGTCTCAACCAATAACTGGAGTTGACATGAAGGCTGACTATTTCCACAAAAGATTAGACACCATAGTCAACAACGAAGCCTCGGTTCCTGGGTGGCTGAAGGCCAGATTAAACCTATTTTAAAAACGTGACCTTTTCGTGCCACAGGACGTCCATCTAAGACTGGTATCGAAGGTTGCCAGAAATACTCACTATCCATGGTGAACCCGAGTTTTATTACTCGCCCGTGGATGATACTGTAGTATAATATTTTTACGGCAATATTACACAAGTGTAATACCGCTAGACATATTATTAGTTACATGGTGTTTTGAAAGGGTGTGGGGGACTGTAAGACCCTTGTAAATTCCGTATTTCCTGTGGCGCAGAATTTACAAGGGTCTTGCAGTCCCATACACCCTTTCAAAACACCGTATAGATTCGTATACTGTTGTCAGGCAAGTGGAAAGCAAGTGGCAAGCATGAGTATCTTGCCTTTGTCACCCTTCGCTGTCCCCATGATTTCAAATCTGCTGATATTTTTATCCTTTGATTTGTTTCATGTTCAGCTAGTGATTGATAAATGTCATTTTCCTGTTTCAATAAATTAAAACATCTACGTAGATCAGATTGTCTCATCTTACAAGAGGACAAGTATCATCTCCGTAGATTTAGAAGAGATTAAGAAATAAATTTTACGGAAAGTATAACAGTGCTAAAAGTAGAATGTCATGTGCGCTTCATGTTTTCTTTGTGAAATATCTCCTTTTCAGCGAATGACTGATTAGTTCCTTTCACGTTTCAGTCTTGCCTTTCACATTCCTTATACCCTGGGTCGTCGTCAAATATGCTCTGGACAACCATTTGTAAGTACACAGAAAACCCTCTTAGTCCAAACCTCGATTACCCGGACATCGCGTTTTCCGGACGTACATTGCTAGTAGTTTTAAATCAGGAGAAAAATTCACGTGGAAAACAATATATACTTATATGAAGAGATATTATTTAATTAATTACTAAGAAGTCAATTAAATTTGAAGATTACTTAAAATTATAGATTTATGAAAACATTTAAGTCATATGCTTTTAACTTCGGGCTAAAACTATCACATAGAATCAGATACAACTAACGTTGATCATCCGAAATAGGCTGTAAATTATGAAAATAGTGCTACGATGAAATTATTACAGAGAATTCGAGTTCCCCTTCCTATCATTATACCGAAAATGTTTTCTGCATATACTAGCATGTATCTCTATTGTTTGGTCTTATTCGATGTACAGACAACTAGATACGGAATTGTAAAATGGTACGGATTAAACAGCACAAGTCACGATGCAATGGAAATAATATGAGGTGCAAGGCTTTGGGTTTGACCTTTAAGACACAATCTCACCCGTTTTCGACAATAATGTTACGTTGCATTAATTCATTTAAACTATTTAACAGTAATCTAAATGCGTAATTTTCGAGGGAATGAATTATATGATAGCTTTCCAGAGGGCTGATAGTAAGTATTATTGAAGAGATGAATTATTTATTTGTAGAGAAGTGTGGTGTGATATAGTGCCTTTAAAATTGCAATCGTTACATAAGCGTTACCCAGTCGCTGAAATACTGCATACTGAAGGTTCAGAACACAAGTATTATGTTCGTATGAAATACATACCAGTAAATAACACTCTTCTTGTTACGTTTTAGTTTATTCACTAACAGACTTGAACTTGAACAAACTACAAAAACTCACTGGGTTAAAGATGGCATGGCAGTAAAGGTTAAAACTGCTTTGCCTGATGTCATTCATGAAGAACGTTTGTGTTCATGAATATACAAACGAGTCCGGCAATTCCGCACGACCAGTAATTCTGCGTAATAGCGTACTTCCGTATCGAAGGTAAAATCGTCTGCTACCACGTTTACGCTTGAAATCGGGACATTTCTACAATGGACTGGCTTTTAATCACTCAATGTAAGTGAACAACAGTAATTGACAGATAAATTGACAGTTTTATGAAAATCGTTTTCTTCAGACTTTTAAACCTTTTTCTTCATTAATCATAATTGGATTTAATATGAAGCACGTACCCTTCCTTACATTGATGAAGTGATTTTTGAAAATAATCTGGCCCTAATACGCTCCCATCGTTCGGATCTCCAGCTGGATGTTGTGCGCATCAGTTGCTGCGCAGAATTACCGGACAGCAAGCGATGTCGTCAGATTGACTGACTGACTGAGTTTGGTTTTACGCCGCTTTAAGCAATATTCCAGTAACATCACGGCGGGGGACACCAGAAATGGGCTTCACACATTGTACCCATGTGGGGATTCGAACCCGGGTCTTCGGCGTGACGAATGTCGTCAGAACGCCGGTAGGGTCAACCGTATGGCATAATGCAACGTTAGAATCTTATAGTCGTCATGTTAAGCATGTTTAGTCACGTAAACCACAAACAAATAGAGACGTTAGTTGCCGTGTTGCGATCGATGTGCTTAGGTGCGCGGAATTACCGGACTACATTGTACAGTAAACTATGTATAAAACGAACCCGCTTATGACGAACGGACGGATGTATCGAATGTTTAGCGGGGTCCTGGACACTTGTTGTAATTTTAGTCGAAATGCATGGAACGTTGTAACAAGCTAAAATTAGTTGTCCTGTTGAGTTCGCTACAATCGTAGATTGATGTTCAAGGAACGGATTATTGAGGTGATTGGAGTTCGCTATAACCAGGTTCTCTGTTTACTGAGGGTCACATGTCTCTGTTGTTCTGCAGCTGCTGGACCGTGACTAAAAGGAAAGAATTGTTCTGGATGATACACGGACCTCTGCTGGCTACAGCCGTGGTAAGTAAATGAGTGAGGTCATTTTAATGCCATGGTTGAACAGCTATTCTGTCACAACTGCTTGTCAATTCCTTGCCCTAAGAAATTCCGAAAACTTTGGCACTTTGATGAAATCAGGCGCTGACAGCGATACAGTTCAATCAGCGCCCAGGGTCATAGTGTTCTGGTACATCTCAGGGATGTAACTGAGTATATGGAGTTAACTCGACAGAAGGGATTTGTTTTATGGCTTGTGGTAAACGCTTTGGCACCAATGACATTGTTAAAGCATTTATGGATACAACTCTCGTTTATCTCCTCAATCACTCTGGCACTGATGGGAGTGAGTGAGTTTTTACCCTATATGGCGGTGGTCTGCAAATAATCGTGTCTGGAACCAGACAATCCAGTGATCAACAGCATGAGCATCGATGTGTCAACCCCGTCAGCAAGCCTGACTACCCGATCCTATTAGTCGCCTTTTACGACAAGAATGGGTTGCTGAAGATCAATTCTAATCCGGATCTTCACGGGTTTCCGGCGTTGAGGGTGGAATGATTTGCCCTCTAACGTGTAATAGTGTTTCGCCCGATGCGTACACTGTACAGGTGAAGCAGACACGACACAACAAATGGAAGATTCGTTCATTCTGGAACGTTCGTACAAAAAATGTGAAAAAAAAAGGTTTTGTGACCTGTTTAACAGAAACACATTGCCTTCTGTTTAATTACCTGTCCTGGTTAATTGGGCAGGAAATGTGGGACAAAATACACCCTCGGGTCTCTGCTTCGAAACATTTCTTTGGGCGGTGGGGTAGCCTTGTGGTTAAAGCGTTCGCTCGTCACGCCTAAAGACCCGGGTTCCATTCCTCACATGGGTACAATGTGTGAAGGCCATTTCTGGCGACCTCCACCGTGATATTGCTGGAATATTGCTGAAAGAGGCGTAAAACTCACTCACTAAAAACAATTCTAAGAAATGTAGCAAAGCTATGTCCATTGTACTCACTTATGTTCATCAGTTGATGCGATGGTGTGGTCAGGTTATGGGGCTGTTCGTTTGTGAGTTCGATTCCCAACTCAAAATGCCGTGGCTGTTCAATCGTCCTCGGCATGGTATGGATGAACCAATGGCCAAAATAGCATAATGATGATTCACTCACGCTCAGCTGGTGAAAAATCAAATACATACACATGAAATAATCAGATTTTTACAATCGAGACTTTTGATGGATGTGGGTGTATTTTGTTGATTCTATTCACGAATACTACCCATGTGGGGCATCGAACCCGGGTCTTCAACGAGCAAACGCTTTAACCACTAGACTACCCCAGTCTGACAATATCAATGGTCTAGCACAAAGAACCGGCATGTCTGAACTGGTTCAGGCAGCACACACGTGGATTCATGTCCCAATATAAGAGCAATACCCTTGAACACAACGTTTAACCCAAGTCATCCAAGTGTTTTTGGTAACCTCATATGAAACGACATTGCTCAAGCAAGTTGCGTTATACTCCCGGTTAGTGAGTGAGTGAGTGAGTTTAGTTTTACGCCGCTTTTAGCAATATTCCAGCAATATCTCGGCGGGGGACACTAGAAACTCCCGGTTAGAATTGGTCATCAGTAACCCATGCGTGTCGTACAGAGGCGACAAACTGGATCGCGTGGTCAGGCCCGCTGACTTGGTTGATATCAGCATCCGAATGGCTGGTCAAGAATTGATTATCTACAAACCGCCACATTGGCATATTGCTGAGTGCGGCGCAATACAAACAAAACAAACCCAAATCATACCAATCTGACAGAGTGAATGAGTGAGTGACCATGGTGTATAACACCGCTTAGTACGTGCATGATCCAGAGGGGGGGTTCAGGGGGGTTCAAACACCCCCCACCCCTTTGAAAATGACTTTAGATCACATTGAAGATTTTGTTTTGCGTTGGCGGAGCCAATGTGGGGTTCAGGGGGTTCGAACCCCTTGAGCCCCCTCCTTTCAAAATTCCTGGATCCGCCCATGCATGTGGTTATGGCACTGTCAGTGAGTGAGTGACTTCAGTTTTACGCCACTTTCAGCAATATTCCAGCCAGCATCATTTAACTACGCTATTCAGTGTAATACATTTTCTGTTGTAGATAAACTTCATATTCTTTTTTGGATATATTACGAGTACTGTGTACGAGGGTCCGAGCATCGGCACGACACATGGGGCGTACTAAATACAGGTGAGGAGGCAAGGTGTTATCCGGTATATGAATACCAGCTCTCTTGAATATCAGGCCATCTTAAACATGTTTCTGGTTTCATATAAACTAAGTACTGATTATTTCAAAATTGGAGGTGACAATCACAGTAACATCTCACCCTACCGGTTACCCGTTCACTGCTGAGTGAACAGAGACATTTGTAGGTCGATGTAATATGCACATATAATTCAGTTTGTGTCACAACTGAAGCCCATTAACCTGCAGTCAAGGTTAGAGTACTCGCCTTGGGACCTGCTGCCAAATAAGGTCACCAGCTAGCACAACCAAACTGCTTAGCTTCGCGTGATTAATGACCTCTGCAAGCCACGACCACGTTCCACCCACCACTGGTTTCTCTCTTCCGGATTCGGTTCATGGTGACGTGATGAAGCAGCAAGTGTGCTAACAACGGCTTAAATTCCGGGTTCGAATCCCGGATGGGACTCAACCCAACAATCTGAAGTTCAATCCCAAATATAACATATGTTACATTTGAAAACTTTGCATTGTGTATTTAAGGGCTTAAATATTTACACGCTTTCAATGAAATGTTTTTGATTCTATTCCAGACGATTGGCCAAGTTCGTGTTGGTTCTAATTCCCTTATTTGGAGTTCTGTTCATCGCATTTCATGTGGCTTTCCCCATCAGATTCAAAAATAAATTCGACCTGACACATCTCTATATAGAGATGACGTATAATTCCTTTCAGGTACGTGCAGACTCTCAGTTTCACAAGTCAGTTTATAGTATTGAATCCATGGTACGCTATGGTGAAACGACAATCCCCATTAGTGAGTGAGTGAGTTTAGTTTTACGCCGCTTTTAGCAATATTTCAGCAATATCGCAGCAATATCGCGGTGGGCTTCACACATTGTACCCATATGGGGAATCGAATCCGGGTCTTGGGCGTGACGAGCGAACGCTTTAACCACTAGGCTACCCTACCGCCCCCAGCAAACCGAAACATGAGTCTCATTAACGTATTCAGACAATGACCTACTTTTCAGCCGATCCGAATTTTCTCGTGTGAAAGTGAAAATAGACATCATAAACAACTATGGGAGAGCCTCGTTTTGAGATTTCCACAATTTCCAGGTTCCTGTTTGTCAGAGCTCGCTGTACGACAGAGCACGCTGCACGACGTGTTTGCAAGGATTAAAAGGAGCGTAGTATTGCAATATACAGGTGCTTAGATGTATCAAAGAATACTGAATAATAATTATGTATCCAGTTAAATGAATTGGTCCCAAAAACTTGACTAGTTATTGTACTAAGTTGCGCAATAGGACGGGATCCAGGCAACATGAAACGAGACTGTTGTGTAATCAATGTTTTGACTTGGGTGGGCAAGTAAACTCCCGGACGAAATAAAATTTAACGTTTAAATAAGATTTGATTTATTTGTTTCTCCGTTTTTCATGCGCAGTCCAACTTTTAAGTGCATGCTGTATTTTGACCGGTGAGTTAGGGAAAACGTACTCATGCCGAAGACTATTGTCACTTTATATAGATGGAATGTTCTTAGAAAGGGACGAAAACCCAATTCATTCTCTTAATCCTGTGGGAATTCCTAATTCCACATCTTATGAGCAATTAGGAATGTGAATATTTCTCTCAGCAAGTTCATTGTCTGGACTGGTGTTCGTAGTCCCGCCATTACGCGTACAACCTTCGTGGGGCTCTTGAATTGTTAAAACTGTGAACGTGATGCAAACAACTTAATAAGTAAAGTGTATTACCCGAGTTATGGTTGAAAGGATGGGAAGGAATAATTATTCATTTTTGCTCTACAAACACAGACAGGAAACACTCGAAATGATGCATTTGCATGCTCGAAACTGTTACACAAGTTTTTTGAGTATAATATGATTGCACTTTTAAGTGCCTTTTTAACGTCAGATATTAATTCTGTTTCAGGGATTCATACTGTCGCTGTTGTTCTGCTTTTTAAACGAGGAGGTAAGTAATACATTACTCTTTAGTTTTTCTACTGGACGGCTCAGTGTGTGACCTTAAGACTTTTAAACGTTGACATTTCAACAAGCGTGATGTGACATAAACAACTACCCCGGAGTATATCCTAAATATATTGATCAAACTTTATATGAAATTAACGTGTTATCCATTTCGTCAAGCCGAATTTCACGTTATTTTAGATTTGTGATTGTAAAAAAAAGTCATTTTTCGAAAAAATGTTCGAAATATGTCAAGGATCCAATTCAATTTATAACATTCTCAGCTAATCAAATCGCAGCTCTCACTTCCCACAGTTTGACCTCGTCGTCATTGAGAGTTGAACCAAAGGAAAATATATTTTTCCTAATTTTTGTCGAACAAAATTAACGAAAGATTAAAATATATCCTTGTCAATGAGGAAACTTATAACATTTTACAGTAATATATGTATAAATATTATGCGGGCATATGACACCTTAAACAAGTGTGCGCACATAAGAAACAGCGAAGGGGGAGTTGTTTATGAGGGGCAACCGGCGGTGGTTTATTCTTCTTGACATTATATTGTATAATGTACTACGACTACGAATCTTGTATTTCCTATATGACATACCAACGTTATCTACAGCCTCTTAAAGGGTGTTAATACCATTTACAAGTGTTAAACTATTTACCCATATAAAATATGGATGAGTTCTTCAATACAATCAGCTATGTGAGACAATTCTATGTAATGAACAGGGCGTTAAGTTGGTTTACCCTGCATCAAAATGCTCAAATTTCCAGTGGGACTTTTCTCCAAATACTGATTGCAACATATCGCGTAATTTCGTTCATATACGTTGCCGACCAATACCTAATGGTAACAACCCACTACTCTCAAATAACTGAAATATACGTCGTCCAGTTTGCATCATGAAGTTGCGAGCATATTGTGTTAGCTGGTTCCTGGCCGTCTCCTCAGTTTACAATATGTTAGACGGGACCCAGCTGAAGGTATGTTGAATATCCAGAAACGACATCATGATAGATCAGTAGGAAATAACCACGTTCTCCGCTGTTCAAGCTAATGTATATGTTTGTTTTTCAGGTCCATGCAGAGATAAAGCGCATGTGGTATAGAAGGAAGAGTAGGCGTGGTGACAGTGTGGCCTTGACGAAATCATTTGTGGTATCCTCCTTTAAGAGGGCTTCCTATATCAACAGAGGACAAGTACGAAAAAACGGTACAATAGTGCCAGTGGAGGTTCCCAAAAATGACGATATTTTAGCCAAATTACGCACAAGGGCTTTAAGATTATTCAGAAAGCAGGAAAGTATTGACGATGGAGAACTGAACGAACTCCAATCTGTTGGAGAGAGCAAAATAGCCAAAGACAAGAACGATAACCGTGCAGAGTCTTCCAGTCGTGGGGATTGTTCCGATCGGGTATCGTGAATGCAATCGGAGTAGATCGTTTTTCAAAATGTTTGTACAATGCAATGCGGGATTCCGATTGTCAGATGTTGAATGGTGGACCAGCGAACTGTAAATGTGCACAAATTAATTGTGATCGTGTGTTGATCACAACAATATGCTTAAACGTTATGGCATGTTCAGTGTTAAAGAACATATATCATGTGGACATTTTCTTCGAATCTGCCTAGAACCCGGATGATGGATCGCGCTTGAGGTCCATGGAGTATTTATCTCGGATTTGACATTGCAAGGATGCCTATATGTCACCATCAACACCTTAAACATTTTGTATTGACAGAAGCAATGCCAAATCCTTGTTAACAGTTTGAAAATAAGTATTGTGTTTCTAGAGAATCAATATGTGTATGAGTCGTTGTTCAAAGGGACTGGGATTTTTTTTATGTTTTTTTTTCAGTTTTGTACAGTATTCCCTTAAAAGTGTAACCTGAAACATCATTATGTTTCATGGAACCATACGCTTGTGGTAACAACAGGTGAGAAACTATTTTCCATTTTAAAGCATTTAGAGGAACGTTATTATATTTTAAGGAATCCCGTGTACCCGTATTGTCAGTCTGGTGGTTTATCAAACGTTCGTAATGAGAGCCTCTGGTAAAGAGGCACAGAGATGTATATTTACCTTCCATGGTCAGGGACATGTCATCGCATCCCAGTTACGTAGATGGATGCTCATGCTGTTGGTCACTGGAGTGTCTGGTCCACACTCGAATATTTACGTGTGCGACGTCAAATAACAAACCGACCAACCAATCACGGGTTAGGGAGGTGAAGTAGGGTTTAACGTCGGTTCGAGGTTATGACGCGTGTGTGTGAGTGTGGACGTGGTTTTGGTGCGAGAGTGTGCGTGCAGGCATGTGTGTGTGTGTGTTTGTTTGTGTGTTTGTGTGCGTGCGTGCATGTGTTTGCTTGTACCAGTCCAGACTAACGTCGGTTCGAGATTATAGCGCGTGTGTGCTTTCATCTGAGTGTGGTTTTGGTGCGAGAGTGTGTGTGCTTGTGTGCGTGCATGCTTGTACCGGACCAGACTAACGCCGAGTATTATGAAGCCAATCCCCAAACTTACCATGCCGCAGTTGACATGGATTCTCCACTCAGAATATCGACTCAGATCTGACATTTCTTGTTTTATCGAAATTGATGCCGAGCTCCAGGCAGGGTGACAACAAGTAACCCTTTTAAAGTCTTTTTCTACGACACAGGCGGGTCATCGACAAGAGTGAGTGAGTGAGAATGGTTTTTACGGCGTTTTTAGCAATATTCCAGCAATATCACGGCGAGGGACACCACAAATGGGCTTCACACATTGTACCCATGTGGGGAATCGAACCCGGGTCTTCGGCGTGACGAGCGAAAGCTTTAACCACTAGGCTACCCCACCTCCCCTCATCGACAAGATGTTACAAGAGAAGGACAATACTGATCTGAGACGACAATTATATATCATCGTGGTATGTTGTCATTTCTAATCAGACGGTTGACACAGAACAGAGACACTGGGATTGTTTTCATTTCACGCTGATTATACCCCTAAGTTACACATGTTCTCCAAAGTTTTCTTTATTATAGGGTTGGAAAATAACCGGAAAATTTTGTAATCATATCAGACACGAACAATTTCCAGATGGGGTTTCACGAAGAAATACGAGATGATGATGCCAGGACAGGGTTACTGGGAGTCGCTATTGATCTGATGAGCTCAAGAGATGCTTCAGAGTTCCTTCGCAACGTAGCGTGACGTTATAAATTGAACGACATATGAAGGTTTAACTGTACCAATTGAATTCTGAAAAAAAAAAACACCGAGCCGACGCTGATTTGAATTTAAAAACCTTCAACCTTTCTTATCACTCATGCTATCCAGTGACAAGCCGTTTGGTTTCCGGAAAAGAACGAACGGAAATAATTGCAGTTCAATATCAGCACTTCATTCTTGTCGCTGGATCGGGTCTTCCGTGTCACTTTGCGCTGCATTCAAAGGCATGATCAATAATAACACAGTTGATATGATTGTCAGGAGCAAATTGTTTGAATGTTTGTATTAATGGATCATCCGTTACATGTTAACCGACCACGTAACATGTATGTGAATGGGGCTGGAATTTATATTATCAAGCAATTCGAGTAAGGTGATGGAGTAGATATTTAACACTGCTCTGAACAATACATCGCGGGTGTCGACAATGTGTAGGGTGGGGTGGTGGTTTAACATAAGTTGGGTCGTAGACTTGTACATGAAACCTACGCATATGGATATTGTGCTATGGTGCTGTCAAATAAACAATATGGGTGTCATAATGTTCGTATTTTGAATATTTGCAAATATCCAGGAAATGATTGCTCACAAAGCAGATTCCTCGGCCACTTCGATCGCCATTTTGTGATTCGACTTGTCCGAGAGAGATGCCGAATTTATCCCGACATGTTAATGGTAAACATTTGTCAGGCATTATAGACTTCTGTCATAAATGAAATGAAATCAAACGTGAGTTTCAATTTCATTTGAAAATCGTGTCTTATTACAGATTATTAACTTCACGATTTATTGCTTGTGTGATCAGTGACTGACGATGTTTGACAGAGATTGCATTCAGTGAGACTCTAAATATCCGGCAAAAGAAAGTATACCCTCGGAAATTAAATTTAACAGAAAAAATAAAACGGAATCAAAACTTTACATGGCTGGAAACAGTTGCCGAAACACTTCAAACTTATCGCCCAAAACATAACTGTGATGCAGTAAGAAATAACACAGTAGAACAACCATTTCTGTTGTTTTTCCACCCAGCATAAAACATGGGTGTGCACTTTCTTCTGCCAGGCTGTCGTTTTTTTAAATACATGTATGATAAAATCTTAAATATTAATAATCATGAAATAAATATTCCATATGATGCTCAAAGTGACGACATTTGTTACTGCCAAGACAGGTATGCAGTGACACAATAGTGTTTATTTGTTTGTTTTGTTTATGTTTATTGTGACGTATTTGTGTATATAATTATGCGTAGGTTGTGTTTGTGATCATGTATACAAGACAACACGTGCTATCGGTTGCTCATATTTGTATTAAATATATATCTCGTCAAGTCACAGACTCGTGTTTTATTCAATATGTTTGTTTAATGCCGTATTAAACTGCATTGATGATATGTCACAGAGCATCAACTTCAAGAAAGTCATCCATCCAAGATCATAAGCTGGAAGGCATTGAATAACACTGACAAAGTCTCACAATTACAGCACTCTTCCGTGCACGACACTTGTCGTATGACCTGAGCTTCCGTGTTGTTTAACGCCGTACTCAGCAATATTCCAGCTATATGGCGGCGATCTGTAAATAATCGAGACTGGACCAGACAATCTAGTGATTGTTCCAGTGAACATCGATCTACACAACTGGAATGCGATGACATGTGTCAACCAAATCAGCGAGCCTGACCACCGAATCCTGTTAGTAGTGTTATAAGGCGAAAATGCATCCGTTATTCAAGAAACGTATCACAAATCCATTATTGAGAATTACGGTTATTTCGTCATGGAATCAATGCTATTACTGCTTGGTAATAAACTAAAGGATAGAGAACATGATAACTGTCAGTAACAGAACAGAAAATACTCTTAAAGTAGCGATTAACGGTGAGTCACCGATGAGTTTACAGTAATTCTCTGATTACGAGGTACGACATGAGACCATGGAATGATGTAACTTTAAACGAATCAGAGGGGTTGTATCTGGTCATGTGACAAGGGTGAAGCAGGCTCGAACACCTTAAAAAGATGGGTTAGCACTAGAAAGTGGTGCGGGTTACAAAGTCAGCAGAACGTTCGCATCGCAATCGATCAGTTCCATATCTGGTGAACAGCTTGCCCTATCCTGTCCTGACCATGTCACCTTGTAATGAAGAGAAGGATCGAGTAAACCTATGTGAGTATAGAACCTAGTGTTGAGTTATTTCTTGTAATGACAGAGTGACAGTACATGAATGTAATGTTGTAGTTAGGAGTCTCGGTCGTCAGACCTCACACTCCTAAACGTACAAGCCCCGGACGGGCCAAACGAGTATGTAACCTGAGCTTATATAATTTCATCACCCCTGACAATGCGGAACGGCCATCTTACTAGGTAACTGGTAGTAGGGTTTACTAACACCCAAATCCCGGTTACGACATGGTGGAGATGCGAGTGTTGAAGACCAGTTCTAACCTGGATCATCATGGAGGAAATGCTTTTGTCTGAATATCTCAGTAAAGCTGATGGCAATGATGATGTTGGATAACATATTTTGACAAGTATTAAAAAAACTCTGGTAAGAGTTCCGCGGGTATCCCCGCTTGAAATGTGTTCTATTTATTATGATTATTTCTAGGGTTTAGGTTTTGGGTTTAGATTAAGCATTATGTAAGGTTTAGGGTTTGGGTTTGGGTTTGGGTAGGCTTTCTATAAAAAAACCAAAAACATCTATTCTTGGCATAGAATGATAAAAGACGGGGCTTACGGGCGGAAATCTTTCCAAACCTCTGCCAAAAGTCCACCCTACAATTCCAACTCTGAAATGACCATGTGTTTGTGAAAACAAGTCACATAGTGATGACGCCTGGTGTTCGCGAGAAGCTGAATGTCCCTGTCTCAACAGTAGTCACAAACACACGCTAAGGCAAGGCAATTCTTCACCAAGGGAACATATGGTATAGAAGAAAACAGTGAAATGCTTTCTACATCACAGAATGCAGACAGGCGTATGCTAAAGTGGCTACCTTTATTGTGGGCGCATTAAAACACCACATTGTTGACATTTACAACGTACCCGTGAAGATCCGGGGTAGAATTGATCTTCAGCAACCCATGCTTGTTATATGAGGCGACTAAAAGGATCGGGTGGTCAGAATCACTGACTTGGTTGACACATGTCATCGTATCCCAGTTGCGTAGATTGATGCTCATGCTGTTGATCACTGGATTGTCTGGTCCAGACCGCCGTCATATAGCTGGAATACAGTTGAGCGCGGCGTTAAACACCAACCAACCAATCTTTTACAACGTTGATGCAACGTATATGGTGTTGATGACAAACGAACCAAAGTATAGGGGGGATTTACGAGCCGACCTAAGTACAATCACCCATTCATTCACCGTAGTAATGACTTGCCCAGGCCGGTAAACTCCATTGATTAAGATTCACTTTGAGCTCGGGCAGGTCATTTTCCCGATCATGAGCAGCGAGTGCCTCAGTCCAAGGTAAACGAAAGTCTGGAGTGAGTGAGTGAGTATAGTTTTACGCCGCTTTTAGCAATAATCCAGCAATATCAAGGCGGGGGACACCAGAAGTCTGGAAGCTCCCCATGGAGACAAATCGGTGTGCTGAATGTTTCATACGTATGGGGTGGTGTTTGCTGGCTCATGAGGTATTTTGCTCCATATTATTATTTAACAAAACAATAACACATTACACCAAAGTTTTAAAAAACGGCGTCTGCTTACGGGTGAATATTGGCGTAAAGAGGTACATTGATTAAATAGCGACTTTTGGTAATCTACGAATCAGAAACCTTGCAGTTTTATTCCAATTTGTCACACACATTGCATATTGCTGCAAGCACCAAATCCTAGGGACCCATCTATGGCCTTGTTAGGGTTTGATGTTTCTTGTATCCAGTTATATGTTTAAATAGATATACCATGTCTATAATCAGTCAGAAATCACAAAGGGAACGTACGTGTGTGTGTGTGCGTGCGTGCGTGCGCGCGCGTCTTGGTTTTATTCCACTTTTAACAACACTCGAGCAATATCACGGAGGGGAACACTAGAAATGGGCTTCACACATTGTACCCATGTGCACAAAAGGAACAATATTAGGGGTGGAGAACGTGAGATGTTGAAAGCTGCGATTTTGTATGGAGACGGCCTTTTTATACCACCACCCTCATTATTGTCTTGCCTTAAAATCTTGAAACAATGTATTTTTGTGGTAGACATTTACTTTCAAAATAGTTCTACATCTAGACTAACGCTTAGTGTCCGAATACATATATTTTTCAGAGTAGCAAATAAATCCTTTTAAATTGAGAAGGAGCCCCTGGGAGACCAGAGTTTACCAGAACCTGAGGAAATCTAGTGCTTTTAGCACTGCAGATAGGACTTGGCAGTAGGGGAATTTATGTGGTTCAGGTACTGAGATAGACTATTCTACAGCCTGAAGCAGAGTTAGTTTTGACATGCATCTGTCCCATTGTAATGATTGATTTTCGTTTCTTGTTCAAGGCCGGGTTCACGCAACATTTCAGCTTTATGATGGCGTTACATATGTCATATTTGGGATTATACTTTCTCAGTGAATTACAGGTTATGATACTTTTGTAAAGTTGAGTCGGGTACCTAACCTTCAGCACACAATGTACGTGATCTAATCCACTCAGCCATCGCCGCTCCCTAATGTGAGGCTCAGTGGGTTAGATCGCCCACTTTGTGTGCTGGCGATTAGGTGCCTGACTCTGACAGAGTGTGTCGAATCGTATATTCACCATTATACCTGGCCGTTAAACGCCGAGGCCTTGATCTACTCTGTGACAAGACGTATATATTCGTCTATGAATGTGACCGCATTTGGAAAAGAAGAAACGACAAAAAAAACACATCTTTATTGCGTTTTCTTTGGTACTGTCACATTGGATGTTATTGTCACAAAGTTAGACACCTCGCTTATATTTTTTGTGATGTTTCACGGGCCTTTTACCTATCGCCTCCATCCAAGCACTGACACAGTAAGGAAGCCATTGAATGAGTGGGTAGTCGGCGGTTATTTTGGGGGTCAGTGGCCAAATGCAGTAGATTGGGCGATGAGAAAACCATTAAGCTATGCTGCTCTTATCTGTTGATGGCCATCATCAGAGAGAGAGCGAGTTATATGTAAAGCTAGGTTCCGCCGGCAGTGTTTCAGCATATTGTTACTGATCTCTTTCTCTCTCTCTCTCTCTCTCTCTCTCTCTCTCTCTCTCTCTCTCTCCACTTTTGTCTCTACTCAGAGATACAGTTACTATGAGGATCAGATGGGGGCATCAACAGACCTTTCAGATAGTGATTCATCTTAACGTCTATCCATCATCCAATTGCTGGTTGATTCCACTGTCCCACACCCGTCAACGTTTCGCGGTGAAAGACACTCAAACATCTACAAACTCCACCATCTTGTGATCCAGTGAAATTCCGGGTTAGAATGAACCTTCAGCAACCTATGCTTGTCGTAAGAGGCGACTAACGGGATCGGGTGGTCAGGCTCACTGACTTGGTTGACACGTCATCGGTTCCAAACTGCGCAGATCGATGCTCATGCTGTTGATCACTGGATTCTGGTTATTTACAGACCGTCGCCATATATCTGGAATATTGTTGAGTGCGGCGTAAACTAAACTCACTTAATACCATCTTGTGTCATATCAGACGTGTCAGAAACACTCTTTCAATGTCACAGCAATGTCAGGCGAGGTCAAGGCGACCAAACCGAGAACTGGTGTCATACATCAAGTCCATGATGGGCATCAAACCACTCGTGACGGACGTACAACTAGCCACAACGCCACCGGACATCCCGCCGGGCACCGTAAATACAAGTGTTAACCAGGCTTGATTTCCCACGCAGACCACTACTGCTGGTATCAATATACCCGCTAACATGCAGGGTAAGTGCCTTTATAGAGGCGGAAGTAAAGTGATACCATCAAGCAATGCTTTTAAGGAACCCACAATAATGTACTACTCATCGGAGTGCCTTCGAACGTCCATATCAACTAGTACAGGGAGCCAATAGCAATAATCACATCATGAACCAATGCTCCAAATGACTTTCTGGATTCATATTGGATGTCCTGGGTCGACCAGGTCCACCATACGTTTCTGTAATGAGTCGAGTGAGTGTGAGTGAGTTTAGTTTTACGCCGCTTTTAGCAATATTCCAGCAATATCACGGCAGGGAACACCAGAAATAGGTTTCACACATTGTGCCAATGTGGGGAATCGAACCCGGGTCTTCGGCGTGACGAACCACTCGGCTACCGCACATCCCCTATGCGGGGTAAGGAAATCAAAATGTACTATTAAAAAACTAGTAGCTTTATACTACTTTTCCAGCGTTCTTTGAGAAACAAAGTGGCATTGTAGACGGCAATTGCGATCAGTACGATCTCCAGGAGTGAGTGAGTGAGTTTAGTTTTACGCCGCACTCAGCAATATTCCAGCTATATGGCGATGACATGTGGCAACCAAGTCAGCGAGCCTGACCACCCGATCCCGTTAGTCGCCTCTTACGACAAGCATGGGTTACTGAAGGTTAATTCTAACCGGACCTTCATGGGTACGATCTCCAGGAAAAGAAAGACTTGATTTAACGCATCACATAGCTTCACATAGCTTCACACGTTCACATGGAATTGGACACTACGCACACGTAATGCGCACTACGTAATTATGTAGACAATACGTACTCTTCCGTACACACCACTCGTATGACTTGTTTGCGTGTTGTTTAACGCCGCACTCAGCAATATTCCAGCTATATGGCTGCGGTCTGTAAATAATCGAGTCTGGACCAGACAATCCAGTGATCAACACCATGAGCATCGATCTAAGCAATTGGGATACAATGACATGTGTTAACAAGGTCAGCGAGCATGACCACCCGATACCGTTAGTTGGCTCTTAAGACAAGCATAGATTGCTGAAGACCAATTTTAACCCGGATCTTCAAGAGTGGTATGTATGTAGCGTTTACCTTGTTCTGATTTTTTCATTGCTACGAGAAAGGTTCTGATATCATATTCACTTTGCATTTCCTTTGCAAGTCTGTCACTCATACTTGGTGAGTTGGGAGATCCTTGTGGTTAAAGAGTTGCCTGTTAGGCCGAACACCTGAGGTCGAATATTGCTGGAATTGAACTGGAAAAACTGGGGAGACAATGAAACCATTATCATCAACATTGTCAAGGGGCGGTGGGGTAGCCTAGTTGTCATCGTATCCCAGTTGCGTAGATTGATGCTCATGCTGTTGATCACTGGATTGTCTTGTCCAGACCGCCACCATATAGCTGGAATACAGTTGAGCGAGGCGTTAAACACCAACCAACCAACCTTTTACAACGTTGATGCACCGTATATGGTGTTGGTGACAAACGAACCAAAGTATAGGGGGGATTTACGAGCCGACCTGACGCACAATCACCCATTCATTCACCGTAGTAATGACTTGCCCAGGCCGGTAAACTCAGATGATTAAGATTCACTTTGAGCTCGGGCAGGTCATTTTCCCGATCATGAGCAGCGAGTGCCTCAGTCCAAGGTAAACGAAAGTCTGGAGTGAGTGAGTGAGTATAGTTTTACGCCGCTTTTAGCAATAATCCAGCAATATCAAGGCGGGGGACACCAGAAGTCTGGAAGCTCCCCATGGAGACAAATCGGTGTGCTGAATGTTTCATACGTATGGGATGGTGTTTGCAGGCTCATGAGGTATTTTGCGCCATATTATTATTTAACAAAACAATAACACATTACATCAAATTTCAAAAAAACGTCGTCCACTTACGGGTGAATATTGGCGTAAAGAGGTACATTGATAAAATAGTGACTTTTGGTAATCTACAAATCAGAAACCTTGCACTTTAATTCCAATTTGTCACAAACATTGCACATGGCTGCAAGCACCAAATCCTAGGGACCCATCGATTGCCTTGTTAGGGTTTGATGTTTCTTGTAACCAGTTATATGTTTCAATATATAAATCATGTCTATAATTAGTCAGAAATCACAAAGGGAACGTATGTGTGTGTGTGTGTGTGTGCGTGCGTGCGTGTGTGCGTGCGTGTGTGTGTGCGTGCATGTGTTTTGGTTTTATTTCACTTTTAACACTACTCGAGTAATATCACGGAGGGGAACACCAGAAATGGGCTTCACACATTGTACCCATGTGCACAAAAGGAACAATACTAGGGGAGGGGTGGAGAACGTGAGATGTTGAGAGCTGCGATTTTGTATGGAGACGGCCATTTTATACCACCACCCTCATTATTGTCTTGCCTTGAAATCTTGAAACAATGTATTCTTGTGTTAGACATTTACTTTCAAAATAGTTCTACATCTAGACTAACGCTTAGTGTCTTAATACATATAATTTTCAGAGTAGCAAATAAATCCGTTTAAATTGAGCAGGAGCCCCTGGGAGACCAGAGATTACCTGAACCTGAGGAAATCTAGGGCTTTTAGCACTGCAGATAGGGCTTGGCAGTAGGGAAATGTATGTGGTTCAGGGACTGAGATAGACTATTCTACAGCCTGAAGCAGAGATAGTTTTTACATGCATCTGTCCCATTGTAATGATTGATTTTCGTTTCTTGTTCAAGGCCGGGTTCACGCAACATTTCAGCTTTATGACGGCGTTACATGTCATATTTGGGATTATACTTTCTCACTGAATTACAGATTATGATACCTCCAGCACACAATGTACGTGATCTAACCCGCTCAGCCCCAACAGCTCCCTAATGTGAGGCTCAGTGGGTTAGATCGCCAACTTTGTGTGCTGGCGATTAGGTGCCTGACTCTGGGAGAGTGTGTCGAATCGTATATTCACCATTATACCCGGTCGTTAAACACCGAGGCCTTGATCTACTCTGTGACAAGACGTATATATTCGTCTTTAAATGTGGCCGCATTTGGAAAAGAAGAACCGACCACTCCTAAAAAACTCCATCTTTATTCCGTTTTCTTTGGTACTGTCACATTGGATGTTATTGTCACAAAGTTAGACACCTCGCTTATATTTATTGTGATGTTTCACTGGCCTTTTACCTATCGCCTCCATCCAAGCACTGACACAGGAAGGAAGCCATTGAATGAGTCGGTAGTCGGCGCTTATTTGGGGGTCAGCGGCCAAATGCAGTAGATTGGGCGTTTAGAAACCAATAAACTATGCTGCTCTTATCTGTTGATTGCCATCATGAGACAGAGAGCGAGTTATATGTAAATTTAGGGTCCGACGGCAGTGTTTCAGTCATATTGTTACTGATCTCTTTGAACTCTCTCTCTCTCACACACACACACACACACACACACACGCACACACAGACGCACTCCTCAATATGCCGTGATATACCTCGACATTGACAAACACACCAAATAACTAAAGACACAATTAAACATCTACAAACCCCACCATCTTATGAACCAGTGAAGGTCCGGGTTAGACTATTGATCTTCAGTAACCCATGCTTGTCGTATGACACTGTTGTCACTGCTTGTCACTGACTTGGTTGACACGTCATCGGTTCCCAATTGCGCAGATCGATGCTCATGCTGTTGATCACTGGATTTTGGTTATTTACAGACCGTCGCCATATATCTGGATTATTGTTGAGTGCGGCGTAAAACTAAACTCACCTACTCACTCACTACCATCTTGTGTCATATCAGACGTGTCAGAAACACTCTTTCAATGTCACAGCAATGTCAGACGAGGTCAAGGCGACCAAACCGAGAACTTCATACATCTAGTTCATGATGGGCATCAAACCACTCGTGACGGACGTACAACTAGCCACAACGCCACCGGACATCCCGCCGGGCACCGTAAATACAAGTGTTAACCAAGCTTGATTTCCCACGCAGACCACCACTGCTGGTATCAATATACCCGCTAACATGCTGGGTAAGTGCCTGTATAGAGGCGGAAGTAAAGTGATACCATCAAGCAATGCTTTTAAGGAACTCACAATAATGTACTACTCATCGGAGTGCCTTCGAACGTCCATATCGACTAGTACAGGGAGCCAATAGCAATAATCACATCATGAACCAATGCTCCAAATGACTTTCTGGATTCACATTGGATGTCCTGGGTCGACCAGGTCCACCCAACGTTTCTGTAATGAGTCGAGTGAGTGTGAGTGAGTTTAGTTTTACGCCGCAATATTCCAGCAATATCACGGCAGGGAACACCAGAAATAGGTTTCACACATTGTGCCCATGTGGGGAATCGAACCCGGGTCTTCGGCGTGACGGACCACTCGGCTACCACACATCCCCTACGCGGGTGAAGGAAATCAAAATATACTATTAAAAAACTAGTAGCTTTATACTACTTGTCCAACGTTCTTTGAGAAACAAAGTGGCATTGTAGACGGCAATTGCGATCAGGACGATCTCCAGGAGTGAGTGAGTGAGTTTAGTTTTACGCCGCACTCAGCAATATTCCAGCTATATGGCGATGACATGTGGCAACCAAGTCAGCGAGCCTGACCACCCGATCCCGTTAGTCGCCTCTTACGACAAGCATGGGTTACTGAAGGTTAATTCTAACCCGGATCTTCACGACTACGTTGTAAATGTCCACAATGTGGATTTTCCAGCATGACAACGACCCAAAACGTCGTTCAAAGCATTCACAGGCCTGGTTTCGGACCCAAAATATGACATTATTAGATTTGGTCAGCAGTGAGGCTAATATACTTTGATAAACGTTATCAAATCAATTAACATGCGTTTCATACTTCCTGCACCCGTGTCAACCCGTGATTTAACCGGCGTTACAAACAAGCAAACATAATTCCCAGGTATCGAAGTTTATGTAGCTTTGTTTGGTCAAAACTTTGCGATCTAAAATAACAACAACGGCAATAAACCACGAGAAGCGTTGTTTATAGCATCTTCAACCAGCTTGTTGGCAATGCGTGTGTCCAATAGGCCACGTCAAAGAGCATCTTCCGCTCAAATTCTACAAATAGCATATGATGCTTGTGAAAATGTCAAAAAGAACTGTAACAAGGCAGAACATATTTAGATTTAATTATCACACCAGCAAGACAAGAAAATAGGGCTCTCACGAGTCCAAAATTTGGGACTCGAGTACTCGAGGTGTCAGACCCGACGACCCTACAATTTGGATGCTTATCTGAAACCAACATTCAAACATACACGTAGCTGTTTCAACTTCCAATCTACGAATAATGCAACATGTTTATGTGAATCCAAACGCTCCTGAATAAAGCAATTGATATTCAATGTCAATGGAAGTATCTATTATCTTTTTATTATTGCAAACAGAATGTGAAGGCAACGTAAGTGTCACTGTGACCCAGTTCTACGCGATCAATTATGTGATAAATATTCATGAGCTGGGCCGGTGATACCTCATTACGCCTGTAAATGCTGTAATATGATTGGATGTGTCCGGGAAAAGAAACCAATCAATGTACTTCTCTTTTCTTTTGGTTTTAAGTTTAACTACGCTTTCAAGATTATCTAATATTAATATGTCGATGCAGTTATGACATATTAGCAACTTTTAAACATTCACCTAGACGATGTCACTTAATCAATTAACCTTAATCACGGTTAAAATGCAGCAAAACACGTTCCAAAGCTGGAAGATACATAGATAAAGCATTCATTGATTGGTGCTGCATTAGATACTTGTATCTTGTAAAGATGGATCGACTATGGAACTTAAAGAATATGTAAAACAGGATTGATGTTTATTTGAGACTTCTTATAGTGAAAACGTTTTAGTTTCAAACTAAAGACTATAACCATTTATTAAGGAACACTACACTGTATTTCTTCTTCTGAAACTCTGCTGAACGGAGATCACGTCAATGGTATTCATTGTGATTAAAACTTTCACTATTAAGGATATAGGTCTTCAAGTGTGAATGTTATTTTGAATGCGTATGTATGTGTTGATTGTTGAATATGTAACACTGAAATACGCTGGATAAGAACGACTGAATATCTATCTAGAAAACAAGTTGTTCAAACATAGGTATAGTGAGCAGTGACAGTGATACAGCCGTGAGTGGCTACGCTTGTCCACGCGTCCGTAGTTAGGGCAACGGCAGGTACTGTTTTGGGTACTGATATTTTGTTCTCCTTGCAAACTTCATACGACTTTATGAGGTAGTTGTGAATTGTCGCAGTACATGGGACCTGGTAATTTGGGTTCAATGGTTCACAGAAAGCCCTGAAACCCTCCCCTTTAACAAGACTTAATGGTCGCATATCATTAACGCGCATAAGAACTGCTTTTTGTGTAATACTTTCATACCATTTCCTGTCAACAGGCTTGCGACGTTTGCTATCAAACTTACCGAACTGCCCCAGCGTTGCTTGTTGAGCTGGTTTTCTGTCTACAGTGCTTATTGTGGGTGCTTACAGGACAAATGCTTGTGTTACTAAGGGAAACGCCCCAAAGACGGCATTTCGTATTTTGGCCACTAAATCAAGATAAAAATGCGCCCAGACATTGGATTTTTCTCACGATAATCCATCTTGATTGTGTGAGATGTTCAGAGGTATCTCCCCTGCGAGTCCTCGAGTCCATTCAATTGGACTCGAGTCCTGCTTTACCCGACTCGGCCCCGAGTACCCGAGTACTCATGAGAGCCCTACAAGAAAACATATAATATCCGATAACAGATTACAACACGTGGCTTTAAATGACACTGATGAATGTATTCTAGCCATTGTATGTCCTCGGTAGGCATGAAGAAGCAAAACAGAAGGGAATATATAAATGAATGGTTTGATTCTGAATGTCAACGCATGAAAGGAGATGTATGTAGAGCTCTGATTCAAAAAATATAAGCATAATTACTCTAAGGAGAAATCAATATAATGTAACATGAACAGAAATAGATACAGAACTAGTTTAGATTTAAGAAGCAGGGATAAGGAAACGATAATAATTCGAAGGCAAATCACCTGAAATACTTAATACTGTTTCAGAATTCTTTATTCTATAGGTGAGTAGAGACACTTTCCAAGTTTATCGTTGTTATAATTCCTATACCTATATTATCTATACCCAAATTCCTATGTATGTTGTATGGGCCTGAGGCCTTAAAAATTGAATATATTCTGTCTGTCTGTATAATTCCTTTCATAAGGATATTGAGATGATGAGGTTACACTTCATACTTGAGAAGAAGTGGAAATCTGCTGGTGCCAAATCTGCTGAATACGGAGAGCGAGTTCAAGGAAGGAGACATATTTGTGCCGCAGTGCACTGCCCTTGTGAAGTTGTACACCTTTTGTGTTTGTTAGTGTTTTTAAGGCCGCGCTCAGCGATATGGCGGGGGTATTTAAATAATCGAGTCTGGACCAGACAATCCAGTGATGAACACCATGAGCATTGATCTGCACTATGACATGTCAACCAAGTTAGCGAGACTGACCATCCGATCCCGTAAGTCGTCTCTCACGATATGCCTGGGTTGCTGAAGACCAAATCATTTGTGAGTTTTTCACGACTTGTAGCCTTGCTATTGTGTTGCAGTAGCCTAGGCATAATCGGCATTACTTTGACCATAAATGATCTGACCACTTTTCTGCACTTTCTCCATCAGCATTCTTTAGTAATGCCAGAAAAGCGAAGCCATGACCTTGCGGCTGATGGCACAGACATGGCAATAAACCACACAACAAAATCTGCTGGGTCGCACCTTCAGCTGGCGAATACGATTTAATGGTGATATGCTTAATTGGGCCGTCAAATCACAAAATCGTTGTGATTCACGTGTAGCTGGGGTAACACCCTATATATATATATATATATATATATATATATATACATATATACATATATATATGTTATGTTATGTTCAGAATTTCACTCATTTTCTGAAGGATATATACTACCCATCTAAAGTTTAGACTCACTAGTGTAAATGTAGCCGCTGGTGTAAATGTTGACTTCAGTCATCTGTCCTAAATAAGATTTTGCAAAATATTCCATTACTGTTTAAGGTACTGTTTACACATGAACTGATGTATTGTAAAACAAATTTGTAACATTGAAAAGATTATTGTCATGAGTTCAATAAATGATGAAACTCAGCGAAAATTGCCAAATTCTTAACAAAACATTACACCAAAACGCAGCTGTTCACATGCACGATATTTGCACTAGTTTTTCAGCAATTTGATGCATCATTCTCGTGCATTTCATCTGCATAAGCTTTGCAGTTGGTTTTCCCTAAGTTAGTGGAGAAATCAATCTTCGATGTAACCATATATATACATAACATATAGTGGTAGTATATATGTGCCCGGTTCACCTAAAAAGGGCCTCGGTTTCATATTTTACGGCGCTTCGTGTTTTATGAGATGCCAAAAGCGTCACTTTTCTATACTTCCAATAAAGGTCATACCTTTCATGATTATTTGCTAAAACAAAGTAATATCAGGCATGAACTCAAATATGTTTCATGCACACCAAGAGAAAATAATGGGTAATAAACGAAAATGGATGAAAACCGGTGTGAATGTCTTGGAACATGAGGCGTGTTGCAAACCTTTTATGGTTCACACCCGAGTGAGTGAGTGAGTTTAGTTTTACGCTACACTCAGCAATATTCCAGCTATATGGCGGCGGTCTGTAAATAATTAAATCTGGACCAGAAAATCCAGTGATCAACAGCATGAGCATCGATCTACGCAATTTGGATACGATGACACGTGTCAACGAAGCCAGCCAGCCTGACCACCCGGTCCCGTTAGTCGTCTCTTACGACAAGCATGGGTTGCTGAAGACCAATTCTAACCCGGATCTTCACGGGCTGGTTCATACCATACATTTTAATCGGTTTCGCAATTCACTCTGTATCTCTAAAACTGACACAACTTGTGTCATATAGCTAGGTCCAAGTTAAATACTATTTCAGTGTTTGTACTCGTGTTGTGAGCTGTGAGTTTCTCTGATTCCACATAGGTAATTCAGTCTCGAATGCCGATTGACAAAGGTGACGCTATTTATGTTTAAAACAAAGAAAGACCATGGTACCTACACTACTACTACTACTACACTAGACTACTGTCATGTTTGCATTTATATGCGTATATGACTCTGATGTGACCCCAACAGATACCGCTTGTATCTGTTTACATCCTCCTCCTTAAACACATTCCCATTATACGATAAATCGCAGCTTGATATAGGAGGTCTTTTACCTGTACCATATAATCACATGAAAATACCATGGCAACAAGGATTTCTTGGGTGATGAAAGGGACGCAACTCTGCACAGCTTATTGCGTCACCTCAAATGACTAGAGCTTTCTTGTTTCATTTTAAATCAGATTTACAAAACTTACATTCAAATTTGTGAATATAATTGCCCAATTGTGTGGCAGTGTTGAAGACTGATTGTATTATCATCCAGCACTGTCACTGTTGATAATGATCTTAGTTGAAGGTACAATTGATTTGTCAATTTCTGTCTTGATTCAACTGTTATCTTTAGGTCTATACCACAGTAAGCTATATCATATAGCAGCCTGTATATCACTGAATCCATACCAGACTAATACCAGCGTTTGGTATTAGATATCAGACAGTGTTTGGGCTTTCATATGTTGGATTATCATGAATTCTTGGGTAGACTAGAAGTACTATGATGCAGATCCTGTGATTCTTCACTGAAACTTGGACCTCTCCAGGCCAAGGAATTCCAATGCATTGCCAGCCAGCAAGTTATCCTGAAATGAATTCATCAGGTTAGTGGATTAGTGAATGAGTAAGAGGTGACTGAAATCCATTTTTAAGTGTGCTATAGAGCACCACACACATAATCTAGTTGTGACATTCTAAAACAATGTGTACCTTTTGATGATCCAATTAAACGTAAAACATCACAACAGTTGTCATTTCAATTTATTGTTTAATAATCAGTAAACATTATGTAAACTTGTAACCTTAAAAGTTGTATTTCCTGAAAACTATCATGACTACAAGAATAGTTCAGCTTCATTTGTCCTGAACCCATAAACTAACCCCAAACTATGGTATTGTCCAAAATGGGATTTCCTGTCATGCGCAATGGCATTTAAGATGTCAAGATGGCCACATCCATGATATGCTGTGAAACGGAGAGCCACTGATACACGGTTTGAAAGTGAGTGAGTGAGTGAGTGAGTGAGTGAGTGAGTGAGTGAGTGAGTGTGAGTGAGTGAGTGAGTGAGTGAGTGAGTGAGTGAGTGAGTGAGTGAGTGAGTGAGTGAGTGAGTGAGTATGGTTTTATGCCGCTTTTAGCAATATTCCATCAATATCATGGCGGGGAACACCAGAAATGGGCTTCACACATTGTACCCATGTGGGGATTCGAACCCGGGCTTTCGGCGTGACGAGCGTACGCTTTAACCACCAGGCTACCCCACCCCAAAGATTTGAGTTAGTCAAATTTATTGCATTTTTCTATAAGATGATTCATAGCACATGTATTACTTTGATAATTTCAGGTGTGCCACCTGGGCACATTGAAATATTTCATCTGTGCCATTTCAATATTTAGCATGCCATGACATGCATATTGAGCACAATTCCGATCCCGAAGTGTTGGTTAGTACATCTAGATTGGGGGTCAAGATGATTCTGGTGACGTCAGTTTGCAGAACAAATAAAACAACTAAAAAAAGAAATGTCTGATAGATTTGTCATATGCATATTGCACATATACATCGGGGCACACAGTTTATTAAAAACAGTTTTTGTAATTTAAAAAATGTCCTTCATTAAATACTTTTGTTATTTGGGGTACCTTTAGACTTGCATCAAATCCGTCCATGGACTCCACCAGCTTGCCTGGGTGGTGTTCTCCCAGGGGGAATGGGTAGTCACTCCCAAGCAACACTCTCTCCTGTCACAACAGACAGACAAACATGACAACTCCTTTCAGTTGGAAATCATCAACAGACATTTTTTCAGCAGGATATACCTATCTACAACACTAATCAAGCTCAGACAGGGCCGTTGTACAAGTACCAACCTATAACTACAACCCATGTACCCACCTTCTTCCATTGGGACCTCTAGGGCCCATAAACCATCTACAGCAACCTGGACCTCTTGGACCTATGTACCACCAATGTCAACCTGGACCTCTAGGGTCCATGTACCTACCTACGTCAACCTGGACCTCTAGGGCCCATGTACTACCTACATCAACTTTGACCTCTAGGGCCCATGTACCATCTACATCAACCTCGACCTCTAGGGCCCATGTACCCACCTTCTTCCATTGGGACCTCTAGGGCCTATGTACTACCTACATCAACTTTGACCTCTAGGGCCCATGTACCATCTACAGCAACCTGGACCTCTAGGGCCCATGTACCTACCTACATCAACCTGGACCTCTAGGGCCTATGTACTACCTACATCAACCTGGACCTCTAGGGCCTATGTACTACCTACATCAACCTGGACCTCTAGGGCCTATGTACTACCTACATCAACCAGGACCTCTAGGGCCCATGTACTACCCTGGACCTCTAGGAGCCATGTACTACCTACATCAACCTGGACCTCTAGGGCCCATGTACCATCTACATCAACTTCGACCTCTTGGACCCATGTACTACCTACGTCAACCTGGACCTCTAGGGCCCATGTACTACCTACGTCAACCTGGACATCTAGGGCCCATGTACTACCTTCATCAACCTGGATCTCTAAGACCCATGTACCACCTACGTCAACCTTGACCTCTAGGGCCCATGTACTACCTACGTCAATCTGGACCTCTAGGGCCCATGTACCCACCTACATCAACCTGGAACTCTAGGGCCTACATCCACCCACCCATATGCATACATGAACCATAAACGCCTTGACCCTTATATCATGTACCAACATATAACATCAACCAGGAGCTCCAGTACAAGTCTTATTTACATACCTTGCCCATAACATCAACCAGGATCTCTAGGGTCAGTCTAATGTACACATCTTGCCCATAACATCAACCAGGATCTCTAGGGTCAGTCTCATTTACACACCTTGCCCATAACATCAACCAGGATCTCTAGGGTCAGTCTCACTTACACACCTTGCCCATAACATCAACCAGGATCTCTAGGGTCAGTCTCATTTACATACCTTGCCCATAACATCAACCAGGATCTCTAGGGTCAGTCTCATTTACATACCTTGCCCATAACATCAACCAGGATCTCTAGGGTCAGTCTCATTTACACACCTTGCCCATAACATCAACCAGGATCTCTAGGGTCAGTCTCATTTACACACCTTGCCCATAACATCAACCAGGATCTCTAGGGTCAGTCTCACTTACACACCTTGCCCATAACATCAACCAGGATCTCTAGGGTCAGTCTCATTTACACACCTTGCCCATAACATCAACCAGGATCTCTAGGGTCAGTCTCATTTACATACCTTGCCCATAACATCAACCAGGATCTCTAGGGTCAGTCTCATTTACACACCTTGCCCATAACATCAACCAGGATCTCTAGGGTCAGTCTCATTTACATACCTTGCCCATAACATCAACCAGGAGCTCTAGGGTCAGTCTCATTTACATACCTTGCCCATAACATCAACCCGGAGGTCCAGTACCAGTCTCATTTACACACCTTGCCCATAACATCAACCAGGATCTCTAGAATCAGTCTCATTTACATACCTTGCCCATAACATCAACCAGGATCTCTAGGGTCAGTCTCACTTACACACCTTGCCCATAACATCAACCATGAGGTCCAGTACCAGTCTCATTTACATACCTTGCCCATAACATCAACCAGGAGCTCTAGGGTCAGTCTCATTTACACACCTTGCCCATAACATCAACCATGAGGTCCAGTACCAGTCTCATTTACACATCTTGCCCATAACATCAACCAGGATCTCTAGGGTCAGTCTCACTTACACACCTTGCCCATAACATCAACCAGGATCTCTAGGGTCAGTCTCACTTACACACCTTGCCCATAATATCAACCATGAGGTCCAGTACCAGTCTCATTTACACACCTTGCCCATAACATCAACCAGGATCTCTAGGGTCAGTCTCATTTACATACCTTGCCCATAACATCAACCAGGATCTCTAGGGTCAGTCTCACTTACACACCTTGCCCATAACATCAACCACGAGGTCCAGTACCAGTCTCATTTACACACCTTGCCCATAACATCAACCAGGATCTCTAGGGTCAGTCTCATTTACACACCTTGCCCATAACATCAACCATGAGGTCCAGTACCAGTCTCATTTACACACCTTGCCCATAACATCAACCAGGATCTCTAGGGTCAGTCTCACTTACACACCTTGCCCATAACATCAACCATGAGGTCCAGTACCAGTCTTATTTACACACCTTGCCCATAACATCAACCAGGATCTCGAGGGTCAGTCTCATTTACATACCTTGCCCATAACATCAACTAGGATCTCTAAGGTCAGTCTCACTTACACACCTTGCCAATAACATCAACCAGGATCTCTAGGGTCAGTCTCATTTACATACCTTGCCCATAACATCAACCAGGAGCTCTAGGGTCAGTCTCATTTACACACCTTGCCCATAACATCAACCAGGATCTCTAGGGTCAGTCTCACTTACACACCTTGCCCATAACATCAACCAGGATCTCTAGGGTCAGTCTCATTTACACACCTTGCCCATAACATCAACCAGGATCTCTAGGGTCAGTCTCATTTACACACCTTGCCCATAACATCAACCAGGATCTCTAGGGTCAGGCTCACTTACACACCTTGCCCATAACATCAACCAGGATCTCTAGGGTCAGTCTCACTTACACACCTTGCCCATAACATCAACCAGGAGCTCCAGGGCCCGTGCATCATGAACCAGGGTATCTGTGTAGAACTTCCCCAGATACTTGCGAGGGTTGACATTGTTTTCGGTGGCACACAGATCTGGTCGGACATTGAAACCATGCTCTATCCTGCCCACTGTATAGGGAAAGGCTCCACCTAAAATCATGTAAGAAAACTCACATCAGGTGATGGTAAATGGGGCATGTTCAAGATGTTTACTTACGGAGCTACTGGCAAACAAGGATAAGTTGAGCAGCTACCTGACAATTGATTCGTATTAGCATGTATGAGTGCCGTCCACTGGAGCTTGCCATTGTTAGCCAAGGGGCCCCGGGTTGTCCGCGATCAAGTGTAATGCGACTTGCTACACCGACCTGAGAGTCTTACAAGCAAGCCGTGTGCAGCTACGCGCGGAACCAATTTCATCGCCCACCAGCCTACATCTGCTCTACCTTAACAAACCAAATGGTTTGCTCATTGCCGTGCACCGCCTACTGTTCGTCAACGCGTTCTCTGCACCGGTCCAACTTATCCTTGTTTGCCAGTACACACATCCACGGGTACATGAAAGCCTGTGTCAATGGCTGTTTACCAGTCACGAACATTGCCTGTTTTACACTGCCAGCCTACTGAGGTGAGATACCGCATTTTAAAACTGGAAACCCAACTCACACACAGTCAACTAACTCCAAGACACAAGTCCTTATTTACTCCTACTGAAGCCTAGTGCCAGCAAGGTAATAAGAAGTACCCTCTTTTAATACTTCTGGTGTCAAACAGAAGGACATCAGAGATCATTTATCCACAGGAACACATATTTTTCTACTCATTGGAAACATGCAAATGTTTGGATGTTTCAATACCAACGACCTCACAACATCATCCAGCAAATTGTTTCCTGCAGGAACTATTTGGACCAGTTTGAGAAACCCATGAAGTGATCAGACATCCCTGACGGAGATGATGATTTCTTTCTTGGACGTCAACACCTAATCAACAATCAGGACTGACCTATGGGTGGGGCAACAGATTTGTTGCAGTCCATGATGTTTAGTGTCTTGCAATAATTACCTCCATGAGCAAAGCAGACTTTGAGCTTTGGAAACCGCTCCAGCACTCCACCAAACAGCATGGCACAGATGGCTGTCGTTGTCTCCGCTGGCATTCCTGAAGTTACAATTATTAAAATCTAAATATTTTAGATATTTAAATACTTACCTTACCATAGGTCTTATGCATATTACCTCAAGCTCCGCTTAAAAGAGATCAGACAGCCGTTGATTCGCCATTCTCTAGAATGGCTGGTTCAAATATCGACGAGTGTACAGGAATGGAAGTGACGTGATCTCCCCTCTCCAGGCAAGCGTGGTCTATCCAAAAATCAATTTTACTGACCAGGTCCGAAGAGCCCAGAGAGGGGAGGAGCATCCAGCGTTGGGAGGGAGCTAAAATATTTAGATTTTACTACATTTTTAACTTACCTTACCATAGGTCTTATGCATATGGATTCGACAGAAGGACGGCGGTGTCGGGCTCCAGAGGACCGTCCCATGAAGAAAAACAAGACCACATGCCAAGGGAGACAAAGGAAACTAACTGAATCGGCAGTCGCAGGAAATGCCTGGAACAAGAAATAGATAATGACCCAAGGAAACCCTAAGGAAAACAATACACCCAGGGCATAAGTTATCCTTAATACCAGAAGGTAAGGAGAAGTAGTTACCTAATGGGCGATAGGTCGGGTGAGCTGCTAGGCAACCACCAGTGGACCAAAGGATTGCAGACCTTCAACATCCTCGACGGCCAAATCCTGCAGGTAGTGGCTAGCGAAGAAAGTAGAGACTTCCAGAAGCATCCCTCCATGATGGCTGGAACGGTGCAGCTCCAAAGGAGAGCCATTACGGACGCCAGGGCCCTAATCTCATGCGGGTTATTGGCTGTAGGATGAGGCAGATCTAGTGCATCGTAGGCAGCCAGGATGGTCGTAACGTAGCCAGAGCACAATAGTATTCCTATTAACTTCACCTTTTGCCGCAGAGGAAAATGGGATGAACAGTCTCTTACATCTTAAGAGCCCTACATCAGGACAAAGCAGCTGTTCCTCAGCGTTGTGGGGTCCTAAAATGGAAGACAATGGAGGAATGGAGAACATTCTGTCTGGTTGTCCTGGCAGCTGGTTCTTAGCCACGAAATCCCAAAGCAGTCCCAAATGAACAAGCCCATGCCGTGACTGCTCAAAACGCACCCTGATGACATGCAAAGCGTGGATCTCGCTGACTCTAGCCGCCGTGGCCAAGGCCAAGAGAAACGTTGTCTTCCTGGAGAGGTTCTCGAATGAAGCAGTGTCCAAAGGCTTGTAAGGTGGACCTCTCAGATGCCGGAGAACGATGTTAAGGTCCCAAGCAGGAGGACGAAACTTTGCCTTCTGGTCCTCCAGCTTGAAGGCTTTGAGTACAGCGATGAGCTCCGGCACCTTGGAAATGTTTTTGTCTCACTTGACCGCCAAAACAGAGTTAAGAGCCAATAAATAAGTTCCCATAGTGTTGCCCTTGAGACGCCGGGACTTTCGAAGGAAAAGAAGGAACTCTGCTATAAACTGGGGAGAAGCTTTCAACGGGTCCTTGGACTTCTGTGCACAAAACTTCTCAAAGGAAGTCCACTTATCATCATAGAGTGATCTAGTGGAGACTCGATGAGCACGGGCAATAACCTTGGCTACACCCGTGGAGAAGCCCTTGGCCTTCAGTGCCTTTTGCAGATGATCCAGCAATACAGATGAAATCGAGTTGGATCGGGATGCAGCTGTCGACTGTGTGGCTGCCTGAGCAGGTGAGACAGCAGATCTGGGAACCAGGTTCTGGTTGGCCACCAAGGCGCGACCAAAAGCAGATGAATCGTCTCTGTCTGCTTGACCTTTGCTATCACTGCTGGCAGCAGAACTGGTGGTGGAAAGGCATAGTCGTCCACACCCTCCCACAACAAGGACATGGTGTCGACTGCCCATGCCGCCGGATCTGGAATCAGAGACACTTACAACGGAAGCTGTTTGTTGAACCGAGTCGCAAACAGGTCGATCAGAGGGCGGCCGTGACTGTGACATAGAAGGTTGAAAGCTTCTGGATGTAGCATCCACTCTGTTGGCGACGGCTTGCCTGGCCTTGAGAGAGCGTCTGCTATGACATTCTTGGACCCGGGGATGTGCCAGGCTCTGGCTGTGATGCCATTGTTGTCCAGGAGACAGGAAGGTCTGCTCCAACAACTGCTTGGACCTGGTCGTTCCCTGGTTGCGAATCAACCACACCAGCGTAGAATTGTCCGACGCTATCAGGAGCCTGAATTGTCGAACCGCTAGAATGACAGCTTGGAGCTCCAAGTTGTTGATATGCCAGCCTAGCTCGGCATCGGACCACAGCCCCGAGGTGGTCTGGTCAGTTAGGTGTGCACCCCAACCCTGAAGAAATGCGTCTACGAGAAGTTCGTGATCGTGAACAGACTGTCAAGCAGACTCCTACGCAGACGTTCGACTCTACAGTCCACCAGCGGAGGTAAACGTGGAGATGCAGAGGCAGAAGGAACCTCGACTGGAGGTCGTCCGCTGGGAGATAAGGCAAGAGGAAGCGCTGTAACGGCCGGTGCATTAGACGACCTCTGAGCGTCAAGTCCTGGGCTGAGGTGAGGAGACCTAAGAGGGACTGCCACTCCCTGAGCGTGAGCGGCTGGGACAGACTTCAGCTGGCGAAACTGACAATTTTCCTCCAGCGATCCTGTGGAATCCTGACAAGGTCGCAGTGAGTCAGGAACAAGCCTCCTATAAACGTCAGTTCCTGGGACGGCTCCAGGTGGGACTTGTCTGAGTTGATAATCTGAGGGTCGAGGTGGTTCATGAGACAGTCATCTATATAAGGGTCGAAATCGATGCCCCTGAGATTGAGAAACCGGGTGATCGGCAAGGTTATCCGAGTAATAAGCCACGGGGCAGTGGAAATTCCAAAAGGAAGCACTTTCCACCAGTAGTGGGACCCGTTGAAAATAAACCTCAGGTTCTTCCTGTGACGATGGTAAATGGGCACATGCAGGTAGGCATCCTGAAGGTCGAGGCTGGCCAGCCAGACCCTGGGCACAAGCTTGGCACGAAGCTGTTCCAGGGACACCATCCGGAAGTGAGGCGGCTCCGAAAGGTAAAGGTGGTTGAAAACTGCCATATTGTGAATCATGCGCATTTTTGCTGAGTCTTTCTTGGGAACCAGGAAGGTGGGTGAGTAGAACCCCGGGGACTGTTGTGGGTCTAGCACTTTCTCTATAGCTTCTTTGTCTAACAGAGTCTGAATGTTGTCTGCTAGCAGTGACTGTTGGCCTGGAGCATACACGCATGACTGGGGCGTAGTAGTCAGAGGCGGTGACACGGCGCTTGGCAGCTTGTAACCGGTCCTGAGAATGTTGGTCACAAACGGATCTTCTAGGACTGTCCAATTGGGCCAGAAGATCCCCAGTCTCCCGCCTACTGGATTAGGACGAACCGGCAAGGCTGGGGGCGGGAGGTCCCAGTCGTGTTGGTTCCATGCTTCAGCGACCTGAGTAGGGGCGCTTCCCCCAACCCCTGCCGGGCGTCGAAGCAGGCTCCCGGGGACGGTCCTGCTGATAGCGCTGAAAATCGTGGTCGGACCTGCCACGGCCACGTCCTCTGCCAAAGGTGCTATGGACAGAGTCTCTTCTTGGGACGTAATGGCGCTTCCCTCTAACCCTTGTAGACGACTTGCCACGAAAGGCCGAACTCAGAGCTTTGAAAGTAGACAGGGACACCTCCTTATTAGTAAGCTCCACGTGTTACTTATAAACCTCTGGAATCCTGTCATCAAAGAGGAAGCAGGACGCGAAAGGGGCTCTCAACAGCTTTCTTTTGAACTCCTCCTGCCCAGAGCAACGCTCAAGGAACCCCATCTGCTGAACAACAGTCGTCATGGCCAACGCCGTCCGAAGGTGTGCCAGTATATCATGTTAAACCTTACCCTGCTATTGGAACAGGGTGGTAAGGTGATCTGTCCTCGACGCATTATCTTCAGTTAAGTCCCAAGCTGCAGCCGAAGTTGCAGAGGCCAACGCCGAAACAGGCTTCAACATCCTCTTGACCTCTGCGTCAATAGCCAACATCTTAGAGTCCTGCACTCGGTAAGAAGACTGTGGAGAACCCGTTAAACGTTTGAGGGATTCATCATGAGCCGCGCCTCCATCAGCAAAATCCACGCCATGTATCTTGTAGTCCCCTTTGCGTGACTTAGGAGCCTTAATAGTAGTATTGAGAGACAGTTTAGCAAAGTCGGCATCCAAAGAGGCCACCACATCGGCCACCATTGGGTGAGGCGGGAGGAGTAAAGATCTTTATTATTATTATGCATGAAGGCCACCGGCCCATATACATATAACATATGTACAATCAAAATATATTGGCAACATGATGTAAAACAATTAAGAGTTTAACAAAGTCTCTAAATCGGGAGAAGTCCTAATAGCTCTCGGATCGTCAGAGCCTGAAGAGGGAGAAGGACAATCCGGCAGTCTGTTGGCAATCCAGTCAAATACAGCAGATAGGGGGAGGTAAGTACCCCCATCATCTTCCTCTTGTAACATCTCTTCATTATAATCGGGAGAAAAATAGCGCTCCTCAGCGTCCTCCCAGAACACTGTAGTAGCATTATACCGTTGGCCAGAAGCAGCAGGCGTTGGGCGCTCAGATGACAGTTGAGAAAAAGCACTAAAGGTAACTGTAGAGGAACGTGGTCATCGCGGCGAGCAGCAAAAAGGAGGCGACCTATAATGGGACCGACAGTAGCACCTCCCACAAGTCGGCGACCTTGAACGCCTCTCCCTATCATTGGGACGTCTGGGAGAGCGAGACCTGGAATCAGACCGGCGACGGCGAGTGAGACCGCTTAGAACCATGGGAGCGCTCGGCTTCCTGGCATCGGGAACGCTCTTCCACTAACTTCCAAGATAATCCTCTCGAGACAACGTAGACACAGGAGCCTTCTTGGGGATACGGTAGTATAACAACGGCGTTGGCGTTGGTGTTGGCGTTGGCGTTGGGGGGAGGCGTTTTTGATGCACCAATACAGCAACATCAGAACTAGGTGCCACGGCCGTCGGCGCTTGGCAACTCAGAAGTCGGCGTTGGGACAGCACTCGCCGCTGGAATGGCGCTGGCTTGTGCTTCAACTGCTGCAGGCAAAAGGAGCGTCTTTAAAAGCTTCAGTACCACCGGATGAGATAAGGCGTCTGGCTGAGATAAGTCCACAAAGGCGTCAGACGGGCGCTGGGCGTCAGGCGTCAGCCTTGTCAGCGCAGGTGTAGTCGTCTCTTCAGCTAAAGGAGAGGAGCGTCCGTCCGGCATCCGTGGAAGAAAAGATCTGGAGCCCAACGAAGAAGCAGGTGAAGACATCTTCCTCTTACGCTGCGACAATCGTTTCGTCTTGGCGGCAGTGGAAGCCTTGAAATCGGCGACGGATAAGGGCGTACAAAAATGACAGCGCTCAGCAAGAGAACAGCAAGAGCGCAGTCTGGACACCAAGGGAGGGGATCCTTGGCAGACTTCTGCACCTTGCAGATACATCAAAACTGCCAGATCATGCACATAAAGGCTGTAACACACGAAAAAAAGTAAAACGTATAAACTACATAAACACACAGAAAAAAAAAAAGACCTGCAGAGAAAATGGAAACACCCCTGCAGCAAGAATGGGCACGCCCAATCAATCGGCAGCAGAGTAAACAACCAAGATGGCTGCCCCCACTGAGCCGAAAAGAACATGAAAAACAAGCACAAATTAGGCAACAATATCAAGAAATACAAGACCAAGCATGAACATAAGGAGAAAAAGACATAGGAGAATGCAAAACACCAAACATGCCCAGTGGAGCGACACTCGCGACGTTGGAACACACCCCACACCGAAGTGAGAAACACAAGGCAGCCAGGTAAGTGAAGTTACTTTAATTATGTTCTTCACCCACACAGAGAAGAATATAAGATATAAAAAGCATACATACCGAAAACAAACAAGAACTTTAATATCTGAAAGAATCAGTAATTAAATCACATTTGTGACGTCAACGTCATTCCATTGTTTGCTCGCTCCATTACTTTTTGGGAATGGAGCGATGTGTACCAGTTTCAAATTAAAGCCTTCATTTTGTCATTTTGACATTTAATTTTTATAACAGAAATATCCCCAGTTCTGTATTTTGGGCAGGGTAATATCCTCGTAACTCTCCATTCCTTAAAAATAATGTGCCTCGGACCCTCCGGGGCCTCGGCTCCATTATTTTTAACAAAATGGAGAGTTACTCGGACATTACCCGCTACATAGCGAACTAGCGAAATCAAAAAACGTTTGACACTTGAAGTAAAAGTGATTTTTGGATAGACCGCGCTTGCGCGGGAGAGGGGAGATCACATCACTTCCATTCCTGTACACTCGTCAATACTTGAGGCAGCCATTCTAGAGAATGGCGAATCAACGACTGTCTGATCTCTTTTAAGCGGAGCTTGAGGTAATATGCATAAGACCTATGGTAAGGTAAGTTAAAAATTATGTTGTTATTGCTTGATTAATGGTGTTGTTACAATTCACACACTGGCTGGACCTGTGTCTTATACCTACGTCCAAACTGTGGCCTCACTGAGTAACCAAATAACCAGCTTACTGACCTACTTACAAACCAGCTTACAAGAAATGGTACCCAATACTGACCTACCTACAAGCCATGGTAACCAGTACTGACCTAGCTACGAGCCATGGTAACCAGTACTGACCTTCCTACAAGCCATGGTAACCAGTACTGACCTACCCACAAGCCATGGTAACCCAAACTGACCTACCTACAAGCCACGACAACCAGTACTGACCTACCCACAAACCATGGTAACCAGTACTGACCTACCCACAAGCCATGGTAACCAGTACTGACGTACCTACAAGCCATGGTAAACAGTACTGACCTACCCACAAGCCATGGTAACCAGTACTACCTACAAGCCACAACAACCAGTACTGACCTAACTACAAGCCATGGTAACCATTACTGACCTACCTACAAGCCACGGTAACCAGTACTTGCTCATCCGTCCACCCTGCTCCATGTCCCAGGGATGTACAAAGATAGAACAGTCATGTTCTTCAGCTGCCTGAAAACAAATGAGAACTTTCAGATAAATAATTCCGGTGCATAGAGAATATAGACTTCAATACTGTGATGCCGTTGTTTATATGTTTCAAGTTCAGCCACTTGTAGATAGCTTAAAGACCCTAGCTCCAAGGAAAGGGGCAAACAGGAAACAGGACTGAACTGATGTTGTGAAGGAAAGGGAGTGCGGGCTGCAATGTCAAATAGAGGGTAATTGGATCCTGATATATTTCAGACTTTTCACTTCATGTGATTTTTTTCTTTGCATTCTCAATCCAAAGTTTATAAAATGTGCTATTTAGCTTGGTGGAATGGACATCTTAATTAAACATTAATCTTGGTCACAATTTGTCAGACAAACTTTGGCTATTTATTCGTTTACTTCTTTGCACATTCTGCAAACCAGGCAAGTTCAATTATCTTGTAATGATGTGACACAGTCCATTGTATCATTACATAACACTGATGTTATAGCACTGCTTAGTGGTGCCATAGCATTACTGAGTGATGCCATACCATTCAACAGTGATGTCATAGCATTACTGAGTGGTGTCAATCATACCATTCAACAGTGATATCATAGCATTACTGAGTGGTTTCATACCATTCAACAGTCATGTAATAGCATTACTGAGTGATGTCATACCATTCAACAGTGATGTCATACCATACTGAATGGTTTCATACCATTTAAGAGTGATGTCAAAGCATTACTGAGTGGTGTCATACCATTCAACAGTGATATACCATTACTGAGTGGTGTCATACCATTCAACAGTGATGTCATAGCATTACTGAGTGGTGTCATACCATTCAACAGTGATGTCATGTCTGAAAGTTCACATAAAAGAAGAGCTTCATTGAAATAATAACTCTGTATGTTTTAGATTTAGGTGTTTTTCCACATTCTGCTACTAATGCTGACAGAATCAAATACTCAACTCACAGCAAATACTGGCTGCAACTCGGGAGCATCTAGGTTCCAGTCATTGACATGGGATCCAATCTGAACACCACGAAAACCTTCAGCAAACAGAGGGATACTGGTTAACTGACTGATTGACTGAGTTTGGTTTTACGCTGCTTTTAGCAATATTCCAGCAACATCACGGTGGGGAACACCAGAAATGGGCTTCACACATTGTACCCATGTGGGGATTCGAACCCGGGTCTTTGGCGGGACGAGCCAAAGCTTTAACCACTAGGCTACCCCACCGCCCCAATACTGGTTAACACACATTATGAGTACTATGTAGTATACTTGGGACCAAAATGCTTTTTGTTGACTGTTTTATATAGTTTTCCAGATTGTTGGCCCATTTAGGTGAGTACGTCACAAAAATTAAAAAATGTAGAATTTGAATTTGAAATGTCATTCGATTCCCTGCAATGTTAAGTTGGTAGAAAATAAAAAGTGGAGGTGGGGTGAAGAATGTTTGTTATTTTGATAACAAAAAGTAAATGAATTCAATTTTTTAACATTTTCGTCATATTTGGTCATGGGAACAAGAACCACTGCTTTTCATTCTTTACTTTGAGACATTTTTATGATGTGAATTATGCACCTGCCTCCTTAAATAATATTATAATTCTCTCTTCAAATAAAAGGACTTCCAAAACCAATTCAGTCATGACAGATATGATGATATTCATAATGGAGGCTCTTCAAACAAGAGTTAGTGACAAGAGCAATATGGACATGTGTCAACCCAGTCCGCGAGCCTGACCACCCGATCCCGTTAGTCGCCTCTTACGACAAGCATAGTCACCTTTTGTTGCAAGCATGGGTTGCTGAAGACCAATTCTACCCCGGATCTTCACGTGTCCTTCAAACAAGAGGCCTGGGTTTGATTCTCTACATGGGTGAACCAATGTTTGGTGCCCTCACTGGCATAATGCCTCCCTCACTCACCTAACTCTTTCCTACAACGGATCAGTTCCTGTACTGCCAACTCAGGCGCCTGCATGGGCACTGTTGCCAGCCCTGTAAACCTCTTCGGATACTTCTTGACGATGTCAGCTATTCCGTCATTGAGGATCTTACACAGGTCAAGAGTGTCTTCTGGCTTTGCCTGTTTGGAATATCACTTCTGAAGTTTCTAACATCAGAACAAGAAGCATGTTTGATGACATTTAACAGATTAAATAGAGAATGTCAACCAGATGTTTTTTGACATAAAATACATGCATATGAGCCAATAAAACTTCAAAACTCTGGAGCTTAACGAGGAGTTCTAAATTTTACAGTTCATTTTTCATTAATTTTGATATCAAAAGACTCAGGGTGAGATTCCATTTAATCATCCAAAATCATTCATCCAACTAGTTTTGTTTGTAAATAGTTAAAATCAGTATATTGAGTGTATGAAGTACAGATGACAAACTTCAGTGATGTTAACAGAGAAAAATAGAGATGCACTGTTATCTAATATCATGGTAACCCATGACATCACAATGGCCTGAAGCGATACATGATACCTCCAGTGGAAGTCTGTTGTGAGTGATGAAAGTAAGTGTTACATTTGAAAATTAAACCTGAATTTTGATAAGTTGACACTTTTTCACATGACATTCTATAAAGCATGATACTGCCCTGAAACAAACCCTGCCATGCAGCAATCGAAAGTAGTATTGCCCTGCATACTTATGCCAACACCCTCCCCCAACCCCACCCCACAATTATTTTCTTAAACGAAAGCTCAATACTGATATCACAGATACCAGTGATATGCTAGGAAAAAAACATGGGCTGGGATGATACAATATGTATTGTGATACATTATATACCATGATCATTTATTATATGTCTATATACTGCCACTGGTTGCCAGGGAACAGTTTGAACCAAGAATCCCCTCAGATCTTGAACATGCTAATATATTGAAGATGGTTTTACCCAGTAGCTGAACATGACGGGCACAGTGGACAGAGCTTGAACATCAACTCCTGAAAACAATTACCACATTTCTAAAATAAACTCCAGGTTTGTCCTACAATAATTATTGGATTGCTCACAAAATTTAAAACTTGTTTCCAGATCTTTTCCCAAGTGGCGATATCGAAGACAAAAGGCTTTTTTAAATGGGATCCTTGGTTGATTTTTATAAACTAGCTATTTTGAATGTGATATTAGACAAACTGATGATTATATTTTATTGACATAAGATATATAAATATATTCAATGGTTCCATTATTTGATTCTTACACTGACATTTTTTGTTTGTCATTTTGTGATAAAGATGTAATAATCACAGAACTATCAACAAGAAAGTGACCATGGTTTGATTTGTTCTGCTATTGAGTATATTTTCAGCATGGCGTTTTTGAGATATGTCAGATTTAATGTGTCATCAAAACCCAGCATAGGTCACTCTCCTTGTGAATGAGAATGGCACTGTATAACAAGTGTGAGTGAGTTTAGTTTTACGCGGCACTCGGCAATATTTCAGCTATATGGCGTCTGTATAACAAGAGCAACTGTGATGACTTAATGGTATAACAGTGAGTGAGTGAGTCAGTTTAGTTTTACGAAGCACTCAGCAATATTTCAGCAATATGGCGGCTGTGTAACAAGAGCAACTGTGATAACTTAATGGTATAACAGTGAGTGAGTTTAGTTTTACGCCGCACTCAGCAATATTTATTTCAGCAATATGTCGGCTGTGTAACAAGAGCAACTGTGATAACTTAATGGTATAACAGTGAGTGAGTGAGTTTAGTTTTACGCGGCACTCAGCAATATTTCAGCAATATGGCGGCTGTGTAACAAGAGTAACTGTGATGACTTAATGGTATAACAGTGAGTGAGTGAGTGAGTTTAGTTTTACGCAGCACTCAGCAATATTTCAGCAATATGGCGGCTGTGTAACAAGAGCAACTGTGATAACTTAATGGTATAACAGGGAGTGAGTGAGTTTAGTTTTACGCAGCACTCAGCAATATTTCAGCAATATGGCGGCTGTGTAACAAGAGCAACTGTGATAACTTAATGGTGTTACAGTGAGTGAGTGAGTTTAGTTTTACGCAGCACTCAGCAATATTTCAGCAATATGGCGGCTGTGTAACAAGAGCAACTGTGATAACTTAATGGTATAACAGTGAGTGAGTGAGTGAGTTTAGTTTTACGCCGCACTCAGCAATATTTCAGCAATATGGCGGCTGTGTAACAAGAGCAACTGTGATGACTTAATGGTATAACAGTGAGTGAGTGAGTCAGTTTAGTTTTACGCAGCACTCAGCAATATTTCAGCAATATGGCGGCTGTGTAACAAGAGTAACTGTGATGACTTAATAGTATAACAGTGAGTGAGTGAGTCAGTTTAGTTTAGCAGCACTCAGCAATATTTCAGCAATATGGCGGCTGCACAAGAGCAACTCAATGGTGTAACAGTGAGTGAGTGAGTTTAGTTTTACGCAGCACTCAGCAATATTTCAGCAATATGGCGGCTGTATAACAAGAGTAACTGTGATGACTTAATGGTATAACAGTGAGTGAGTGAGTCAGTTTAGTTTTACGCAGCACTCAGCAATATTTCAGCAATATGGCGGCTGTGTAACAAGAGTAACTGTGATAACTTAATGGTATAACAGTGAGTGAGTGAGTCAGTTTAGTTTTACGCCGCACTCAGCAATATTTCAGCTATATGGCGGCTGTATAACAAGAGTAATTGTGATGACTTAATGGTATAACAGTGGGTGAGTGAGTTTAGTTTTACGCCGCACTCAGCAATATTTCAGCTATATTGTGGCTGTATAACAAGAGCAACTGTGATGACTTAATGGTATAACAGTGAGTGAGTGAGTTTAGTTTTACGCAGCACTCAGCAATATTCCAGCTATATGGCGGCTGTATAACAAGAGCAACTGTGATGACTTAATGGTATAACAGTGAGTGAGTGAGTTTAGTTTTACGCCGCACTCAGCAAAATTCCAGCTATATGGCAGCTGTATAACAAGAGCAACTGTGATGACTTAATGGTATAACAGTGAGTGAGTGAGTCAGTTTAGTTTTACACCGCACTCAGCAATATTTCAGCAATATGGCGGCTGTGTAACAAGAGCAACTGTGATAACTTAATGGTATAACAGTGAGTGAGTGAGTCAGTTTAGTTTTACGCCGCACTCAGCAATATTTCAGCAATATGGCGGCTGTGTAACAAGAGCAACTGTGATAACTTAATGGTATAACAATGCATTTGAATGAAAATATACTGAGGGAAAGAAAAACAGGACCACATGAAAGAATGGCATTCCTTCATCCACTTCTTCCTTTTTTTATTTTGCACTTGGGATATAAAAATCTGAGAACATTTATAAATCAACACTGCCATGATGTGGTATTAACAAATTTGTTTCCTTCAGCATACTAAAATTCCTCCTAAATGCAGGAGAGTGTTTATTACATGCAAGATATCAACAAGGTTGTCATGGTGACCTGACCTGTAGCATCCATCTCCTTGATGCGAGATTCCGGAGACCAGCAGTTGTCATCAATCACACGGAACAGCTTCCCATCCTTCATCATCCTGGCCTTCCCTGCACAGTGATGCTCCAGTTGGATAAACCCTCCGTAGCCATAGCGCTGGAACATGTACTTCATATTGGAGTTTTTTGGTGGCAAATTAATAAACATGAGTGTAAAATTCAAAATTGAATTATATACATTTCAAGGTATGAACAGTTTGAGTTCGCACTTGTAAACACAGCCACATTTCCCCAGTTCTAAAGCAGCTCCACTGGTTACCTGTGAGAGCCAGGATTAAATTCAAGACGCTGTGCCTCACATACAAGTCCCTTCATGGCCAGACCCCACCATACATTGCAACCCCTACAGTCCAGCTCGCGTACTTTGCTAACAGCAGCAAAACCTTCCCTCAGTGTCTTACTACAAACTTAAAACCTTTGGCTACAGAACCTTCTCCTCCATTGCCCCTGTCTTGTGGAAATCTCTCCTCCTTGAGTGAGTGAGTTAAGTTTTACGCCGCACTCAGCAATATTCCAGCTATATGGCGGCAGTCTGTAAATAATCGAGTCTGGACCAGACAATCCAGTGATCAACAGCATGAGCATCGATCTGCTCAATCGGGAACCGATGAAATGTGCCAACCAAGTCAGCGAGCCTGACCACCCGATCCCGTTAGTCGCCTCTTACGACAAGCATAGTCGCCTTTTGTGGCAAGCATGGGTTGCTGAAGACCCGGATCTTCAGGGGTCTCTCCTCCTGACCTGAGACTCTGAATCTGTGGACTCTTTTAAATCAAATCTAAAAACCTCACTCTTTGTTCAATATCACCATCCACAGGCTTTCTAAACGTTTATGTATTATGCATCTATTCCATTGTAGCTTTTTCCTAATTCTGTCTATATATGTATTTTAATGTATTTTAAGCATGCTTACGACCATGGAAAATTGGCGCATTACAAATATGCACTATTATTATTATTATTAAATTGTCAGCTAAATAATTCCAATTGTGTTTAATTATGAGAGTGCCTCCCCTCAAACATGTACCAGCCTACCATTGTATAGTTTCCCTGGAAGCTCTCCACACTGATTGCCTCATTGTGTGATTGTAGTGAGTGAAGATGGTTTTTAGTTGCTTTTAGCAATATTCCAGCAATATCACGACAGGGGACACCAGAAATGGGCTTCACTCATTGTACCCATGTGGGGAATCAAACCTGAGCTTTCAGCTACTGCTTAGCAACAAAACAACCCTTATGTGATTGTATTCCTAATGCATATTGACGGAGGAAGAAAGCCTACATGACAGAACTGTCTCAAAAGCATGCATAGTCATCTATGGCATTGATAGTTCACTGCTTTGGAAAGAACAATGGAAATATGTTACTCTCTCTCTCTCTCTCTCTCTCTCTCTCTCTCTCTCTCTCTCTCTCTCTCTCTCTCTCTCTCTCTCTCTCTCTCTCTCTCTCTCTCTCTCTCTCTCTCTCTCTCTCTCTCTCTCTCTCTCTCTCTCTCTCTCTCTCTCTCTCTCTCTCTCCACACACATATAACAATTATAAAAAATGAAGTTGTTTGATTTAACATGCCTAAAAAGTACTGAGATATTTGATATTGGGTTTGAATCCCAGATTGGGCTCATCCCCCAGAATATCACAATCTGTACAATCCTAAATAAAACACACCTTACAGCCATAATTAGAGCACTATTCATGGATTGGTTAATTAGCATATGAAGATTGGAGTGAGTGAGTTTAGTTTAGCTCTCAGCAATATTCCAGCTATATGGTGGCGGTCTGTAAATAATAGAGTCTGGACCAGACAATCCAGTGATCAACAGCATGAGCATCGATCTACACAATTGGTACACTGTGACATTGTCAAACAAGTCAGCAAGCCTGACCATCGATCCCGTCAGTCGCCTTTTATGATAAAGCATGGGTTGCTGAAGATCAATTCTAACCCGGAGCTTCACAGGTCTATCAAAATTGGAAGGAGGGCATCAAACGCTACACAAACTGGAGATGGGGGAATTAAGAGGGGTTGGGTTAGCATTGTGTGACAAAGGCCATAAACCAAACCCTCTCTCCTGCCTATCATAAAAACGAGTGTGTGAGTGCATATGGTTTTACCCCAAATTTAACATATCAACATCAGAAATGGGCTTCACACATTGTACCCATGTGGGGAATTGAACCCCGTTCTTCGGCACGTCTAGCCAACGCATTAACCCCTAGGCTATCCCACCTATTATAAAAAGCAGTCCATGTTTACATTTGGTCTGTAAATCCCCAGTCAATATAACTAATATTATACCATGCGAGTTTTACAGAACATAACGCAATGATCTAAGCAACAGATAAGCAGAGCTGCCCGACCTAGATGTAAGACACCTGTTGACAAATGTAGCCTCGTTCGGTCGCAGAGTGGCAATCCCGGCTGTCAGCAGAAACCGGTGGTAAGTGGGACTGCAAGCGACGGGGAAACGAATAACAAATTCTGGCCACAATGGCTAATTGTAACGCCCAAAACAAGCACTAATTAAGCCTTACATGGTCAATCAATGGCGATGTATCGTCACTGTATAAAACTGCCTTTTAATAAAGTTTTATATCGTGCTCATGGTAATACCCCGTCATTGACTGTGCGAGACTTCATGCTAGTTTTCAGCACTACAGTACAAATCCCAGTGATTCTGAATCTGATTACAATAAAAATGTAAACACTGTCATAATCCACGGCAATGTCCAGACACATCGTCAAACCATATTGCATCAAGTGTTAAACATACCTCTTTCAAATCTGGCCAATTTTCTGGCAAAATGTGAGTGTGAATGTCGACTTTCATATCGCTTGTTCTCCCTCGTCGTCTGTTGAGCCATATGTCATCGCAGGTCGCGACTGGCAGTAACCAATCAAAATCCTTGTTAGTGGAGGTGTGGCGGTATGTGTGTCACCGTGACCCCTTTCTCCACACAACCAAATTCTCCCTACTAAGTACTGTGTAATAATGTGTGCTGTGATAAAAAGGCCTTTGACGTAAATATATAAGTGTATAATGCCGTCGGTTCCAAATGAATTCCCGTGCTTCAAATACTCAATAACACCCGGAAATTGGCCAACACATGATGTTTATCTCTTAATTACTCATCAAAAACATGCGTGTTGGTGTTTGGTGAAAACCAAACGTGGCCGAGCAGATGTTCAGGGAGATGTCATATTCAAGCTGCTAGTCATCGGCGTGACAAGCGTAACTCTTTTACCTCTAGGCTATCCCACCGCCCCCGTGGTGATGAGTGAGTGAGTGAGTGAGTTTAGTTTTACGCTGCACTCAGCAATATGCCAGCCATATGGCGGTGGTCTGTAAAGAATCGAGTCTGGACCAGACAATCCAGTGATCAAAAGCATGGGCATCGATCTGCGCAACTGGGAACCGATGACATGTGTCAAGCAAGTCAGCGAGCCTGACTACCCGATCCCGTTAGTCGCCTCTTACGACAAGCATGGGTTACTGAAGATGGGGCGCTGGGGTAGCCTAATGGTTAAAGCGTTGGCTCGTCACGCCGAAGACCCGGGTTCGAATCCCTACATGGGCACAATGTGTGAAGCCCATTTCTGGTGTCCCCCGCCGTGATGTTGCTGGAATATTGCTAAAAGCGGCGTAAAACCAAACTCAGTCAGTCAGTCAGTCAGTTACTGAAGATTCCTTCTAACCCGGATCTTCACGGGTCCGTGGCAATGAGGTGGATGTAGACGTTTGCACACAGTTTCTCCAGAAGCTTCAGCTGGATGATTTAAGTTAAAAGCATTTTTGACTCGCCGTTTGAGATCTATTTCACTGAGTGTTTTCCAGGATTGATCCACCCTGTACGCTTGCCGACCGGGGTCACTCTAACTCTGATCTTTCAGCAAGGTTGTGGGTTCGGTGGTACCTGTTCAATATATAGTCGGGCGGTGGGGTAGCCTAGTGGTTAAAGCGTTCGCTTGTCACGCCGAAGGCCCGGGTTCGATTCCCCACATGGTTACAATGCGTGAAGCCCATTTCCGGTGTCCCCGCCGTGATGTTGCTGGAATATTGCTAAAAGCGGCGTAAAACCATACTCACTCACTCACTCAATATAAAGTCTGCTGACCACACTCTGTGGCCGCTAGAACTACCAGTCACCAGCTTATCGATAGCCCGTGGTCGCCCCGGACGTTGTAGAATTGCTAAATACATCAGTACAGTCTGTACCTTGCAGTTAAATTGCCCGAGCAGCTCATCACAATAACTGTATATGAGAACTTAATTTTTGTTTGTTGTTTAACGTCCAACTGGGCGCTGGGGTAGCCTAGTGGTTAAAGCGTTGGCTCGTCATGCCGAAGACCCGGGTTCGATTCCCACATGGTTACAATGTGTGAAGCCCATTTCTGGTGTCCCCCGCCGTGATATTGCTGGAATATTGCTAAAAGCGGCGTAAAACTAAACTCAGTCAGTCAGTCAGTTAACGTCCAACTTAGCAATATTATGTATCTGGAAGTAATCAATAATATATTTTCTTTCGTATGAATGAAATCTGGCTCGGTAAACAGTGAAGACTACTATGCCTCCCTAGGAACACTTTATATAGAAGCTGGTGTGTGATACTAGTTAATGCTAAAGAAATGTTTGTTTTGTAACACCACACTCAGCAATAATCCAGCTATATGGCAGCAGTCTGTAAAAAGTCTGGATTACACAAACCAGTGATCAACATCATGAGCATAGATCTATGCAAATGGGCTCCAATGACTTGTGTCAACCAAGTCAGCGAGCCAGACCACCGATCCCGTTAGTCGCCCTTTGCCACAAGCATGGGTTGCTTAAGATCAATTCTAACCCAGTAGGAACTGAGGTGAAGGTTACACCTACAGGACAAGGTATCTAATCATTAAAATGATAGTTAAAGTCAGAGGCAATTAGACACATTGGGCAGTGACCTTAAACCTCTATCAACCAGGTGCAAGTGATTCCATGGCATTTGATTAACGAACCATTAATCTTGGCACAGCTGCGAGCTGCCCGATTACAGACCAAGTGTTCGGAGTTTGTGTTGACTCAGGAACTGGTCCTGGTTCTTGCCACGAGAGCCGATGGTTGTATGGCAGGTCACCGTAAAGCAAAGAACTTCAAAAGATGCTTCTTTTTGTTACCCTGCCTGGTTCTGCTGAAGGTTATTGTTTTTTTTGCAATATTCCAGCAACATCACGGCGGGGGACACCAGAAATGGGCTTCACACATTGTACCCATGTGGGGATTCGAACCCGGGTTTCGGCGTGACGAGCGAACGCTTTAACCACTAGGTTACCCCACTGCCCACTCCTGAAGGTACAAGAAGGACATACAGGTTATTGATATAACAAGGACTAGACGCTATTCACTTCACGCCCGAGGCGGCAGATTGATACCAAGAGTTAATTAAATCGTCAGTACACCCAGAAGGCCCCGTTTATGTACAGATCACAGCTATGAGACAACTGTAACCTTAACCCTAACCTGACCAAACAACCTATAGTCTGTTTGCAGTGAAAACGTAGCGATGAATTTCACTTTAAACAAAAGAGTAATCAAAGAAATTGAATTTAAGATTGCGAATCCTCTTAATTTTACCCTGCCAATTGAACATTTAAATCTCAGAATTTTATTCAACTATTCACTTTATTGATTTACGTTTTTGTTTAAAGTGAAAATCATTGATACGTTTTCATTGCAAACAGACTATAATGGATCACATGTTCAGCCTTGAGGGACTGCGCCCAGGCATCCATTCTATCCAATACTGGGACATCCCCTTGGGCGACCAGGTGACACAGGTCCAACTGTCCAACACACCGTGCAGTACATCATGGTGACACCCGACGTCCACTTCTCCGATGACCAGCTGATGTATGGCAGAGAATGCAGTCAAGCGGACTGACAGGTTGCGACAAATTGTCAGGTCATGTCACCTCTGCTACAGAATTGAGGCCATTGTGTTGGAGTACTGAACCTTGCGTTTTGAGATGGGAAACAATGAGAATCGCAGGGAAACTCCAGAACAGGGCTATGGATAGTTCAGTTGGCTCAAACCAGAAACAAATGAGCGTTGGGATCAAAGTGACTCTCTACAGGGTTTCTGGGGTTGGAATATCTTGGATTAAATACATCAACTTGTTCTGTGCATTATTGTATTTTTGTCCCCATTCCACTGTTTGGTAAAATGGACATGGTTTTGATTCATATCATATTTTCACTGATCACAGAATTTGATATAAATACAAATGTGTAAATAAAAGTTTTAAAATACCATCAAGATATATAGGAGAAAAAATATATTTCTTCATTTTGCCTATAAAGATAACTCGGTTGACCAAGAAATGCTGTGTCAATGCATTATATTTACTTGCATGATTCTTGTGATGAGAGTTGCTTACATTAATGTTAAATTATTCAACTAAATTCAGCTGATCCTGACAGCCTGAAAGGGACGCAACTCTGTTATGCAAATCACGAGTTTAACAATTCATTCTAGCACGACATTGTGTGATACTCGATTCTGATTGGCTAAGTGAGTAGTGTATAACTGTAGTAGTATATGATGTATGCTTCAAGCATGTATTTTGATTTTTCGTGCCTGACCATTATTTTAATACATTTTTCATTATGACTGTGTATTTTCATAAATAATTCCACTTTCTCCTTGTATTACTTTCAAAAACGTTGAGATATGTGTTTTCATACGTGATCATGATCAAAATGTTGTCAGTTCATGGCTGTCTCTTAACTCTGTACGAATCGTTACTGTCACTCACAATGGTACCTGCACTCATATAAATATCCAGATGCCAGATCGGGGGGAAATCAGTGCTTTACAATAATCTTTTCTTGCTATCAAAAGTGCCTGATATTAATTCGTATGTCCAGCGGGTACTATATTCCGGACAACCACTTCCGGATGTTTTCATTGATGTATTGATCCTGTCATAATATTAAAAGAATTACCGTTGTTATCTCTATGAACGTGTATGTCGCCATGATTCTGAAAACAACAACCCCATTACGATAATTAGTGTAAATTATGATTGCTGAGCACGACTGTATGCTCATAAAATATATATACTCTCCCAAAAAAGAAACGCATCATGAAAATAGCAATTTCATGTAGCAATGAATTAAAACGTGATTCATTTTACAAAAGGTTTTTCTCTGTTTATGAGTCCTATGGTGTTTATGTTTTGAAACATCACAACAAAACGCACCATCCGTAAAATACCCGTATTTAACAGCATGATTTTCAATTTCGGCGTGTAGTGTCACAGAATACACAATTCACATGCAATGCACGTGAAAGTTGGGCATCAGATAGTCTCAATGATGGGTATAAAAGGTTGATCTCTGTCTGTCGATTATTCACTGTATTTGGAATATTGTTGACGAACGCAAAATGCCACGTCTAAGTGAAGCCAACCGTCATATCGCCATTGGTCTCAACGTGCAGTTGCCCGACGCATGAATGTTCACCAAAGCACCATTTCACGGCTCTGGGAGGGATATCGCCGGCAGAATGCGGTAGCAGATGCCCATCGTAGTGGGTGACCTCGAGCGACCACTGCCGCGCAGGATCGCTACATCCGGGTACATCACCTGCGTCATCGAACAGCTACGGCGACCAGTACCACTCGACAAATACCCGGATTGAAGAGGCTTTCTGCACAGACCGTCAGGAACAGGTTGAGAGAGGCTGGTTTACGTGCCAGAAGACCTTAGTTTGGCCCTGTGCTTCGACAACAACATCGTCGACATCGAGTTCAATGGTGCAGCAACGTTCAGGCCTGGAACCTACCGAATTTGCGTAGAATCTGGTTCAGTGATGAATCACGATTTCTATTGGAACGACGCGATGGAAGAATGCGGGTGTACAGACGTCGACGGGAACGTTTCGCCGACGCTTGCGTTCCCCAGGTGGACAGATTCGGCCGGGACAGTGTTATGGTGTGGGGAGAGATCACCTGCCGTAGGAGAAGTGATTTGGTGATGATCCAGGGCAACCTGACAACTCAACGGTAGTGTGACGAAATCCTACGCTCACACCTCCTTCCAATCATTGATCGCCAGAGGGAGTTGTTTCAACAGGACAATGCCAGGCCCCACAAAGCACGTCACAATAGAGACTTCCTCCAGAACTACAATATCAATGTGCTCCCCTGGCCCTCAAGATCACCGGACTTAAACCCTATCGAACATCTGTGGGATGCCCTGGACAGATGGGTGCAACGCCGTAACCCTTCAGCAACTCGCACAGGCACTACAGGCAGAGTGGGCTGCGATTGTGCAACACGAGATTCTGAGACCTATTTGTTCGATGCCGAGGTGATGCCGTGCAGTTCTGGATGCCCACGGTGGTAACACGAGGTATTGACTTCAGTGCCACCACACGTCTCCATGTGACACTCAAACTGACTTTCCTCGAGTTGGTGCCAAAGACGGATAAGTCTACATTCCCAGTGTGCAATTTCGCTATATTTCATTGACTCATAAAGCCTACAAGATGTTTCAAAATAAACATAAAAATACAGTTGAAATTCCTATATGCGTTTTTTTGGGGGGGAGTATATATACCGAGCAAAAAAATAGAATAAAGATTGTGTTTGAAAGGTAACACGCGTTTAATTGCAGATTGAGAATACAAGGTCGCGTTTGTGAGTAGCGTTTGCTACCTTTGGGTAAAAACATGCTCTTTTGGCGAACACCTGGTGTCATGAACACCTGTGTGCCAGTCTCTCCTCAGCTGAGTTTGTAACAACCATAATCGAGACTAGTGATTTTCTTCGATTGACGTGTTAGACTCAACAGGACTAAGTATTACATTTTAGCCAGTGCTTGAAAAAGTACGTAAGGCAAGTTGTATGAGTTTAACAGATTTGGTTACAAAGTTAGCATGTGTTTGATGACAGAGTTTGAACAAAAACAAATACTAGTTCATGTTTCTTATTACATTTGACCGCTACAGAGAATTTTCTTCTGCACTAAACAAGGATCTTGTGGTTCACGCGTTCGCTCGTCACGCTGCCGTGATATTGTTATTTTTTAAGCGGCGTAAAACTAAACTCATTTACTCACTCTTCGTCAGAAGAATGTATACTTGAGGCCTTCCTGCTTAATGTTTCAGTATATTAATATCAATTCCATTAACCAGTAACGACCTATAGAACGTCATGACAATATACTAATTCCCTTAAGACATTGCTGATCGATAGAACATCAAGAGCGAGAGTGAGTAGGAAAGCACTGAGAGTGATTGGGGTAATTACACGTATATAACGGCTTTCTTGGAGTAATTCAACTCTAGTGGTATTTACTGCATAACATAATGGATATAGCATTAGAAGATATTCTACAGTGACCCCATCAGTTTGTGTTGCCGTCAGTAAGAGGAATTAAATTCCAGAAATAGTTTTCCCCGCAGGTAAAAAACAACGCGATGTTTGTCCTGCAGTCAAACGTTAAATAGACCGGGAATAATGCTCTTGTGTCGTTTTTTATAGTTAATAATTACCACGACCCTTTCCGAAAAACATGTTGGGTTCTGTTCTTGAATGAACACACGAACAATTGTTATGATTTCAAAGACGCCAATCTGTTTCTTTAAATGGTTCAAGTTTTTTGTTTTGTTTTTTTGTTTTTTTTATTTTTGTAATTTAAATTTTATTTCTGATCCCCTGTTACAGTCAAAACTCAGCAGCCAGGGAACTGCTAAGCCAGAGGATATGCAGCAATCTAATGGTGGTGGTGGTGGAATTGGGTTTAACGTCGTGCTTGAGAATATTTCGCTCATATGACGACGTGCATGCGTGTGTATGTGTATGTGCGGCTGCTTGTACTAGCCCAGACTGAAGCTGGTTTTATAGTGCTAGCCCACTGAGATACCATGCCTCAGTGAAGCATGAATACCCCACTCAGACACATTATACTGACTCCGAGCCAACCAGTCCTTGTTGTACCTATTAATGCCGAGCGCCAGGTAGGGACCAACAAGTACCATATTTTAACGTCTTTTGGTATGACGCGGTCGGGGATCGAACCCAGAACCTTCCGCTCTTCGGGCGGACGCTCTAACCACTACACCACGGAGGCTGTCTCAATCTAATGGGATACAGGTGAAAGTTTTAGGAAACACGAGAAACCATTCACACAAACACAAGATTATTTTAATTATCAAACAAATTAATCAAGAATATAGTTAATTCAGTCGTCTTTGAATAAGCCATGATACAAGAGCTATTTAGAAAAAAATTCGGCATTACAGCTTTTGTTAAAGAAAACATATTTTTCAGTACTATCTCTCAGTCTCAACTCACTTCTGAACCGAGCAACCGTTGGTAAAGCAGAATTGAGCTTGCATTTGTACAAGTAATATTTTCCCAATAATATGAACAAGTCAAAAACATTTTTCTTACAGCCAAAAATTATCAGTTCAAAAGTGAGTTTGAGGTTATAAAAAAATTGACCGAAAGGTTTGCACAAATTCCCATTCCCATAATAAGTGACAACTAGATTCCTTTCTTCATTACAGAATGAACATAAATCAGTATCTTATGTTTCAATAATTTAAAGAAATGTATTGGTAGTTAACATTCTATGGCGTATCCTGTACTGAAACCATCTCAATTTGGTATCTTGTATGGATTTAAACGATTTTAGGAAAATAAAGTTCCAGTCAAGACCACACTGAAAATCCTCTTGCCACTTTAATTGTGCTCTTGGTGTCCTTTTTGAAGATTACAGGATACAGTAATAGGCTTTTGAACCTTCATTAAATGAAAGTAACAATTAAGTAATTGGTCTATTTCCTGCACATTGTCCAGTATTTTCTTTCACTATTGACAAGCCATCAACATATTTTCTTATTGAGCTAATGACACCATTGTATTTTAAAAAAGATACATTCATTTGATACATTTAAGTAAAATCAACCAAAGACCGATAACTGCCATGTTCATTAACAGGATCACAAATTTAAGAGATACCCCTTTGAAACCACCCTTCATAAAATTGTTTTCTTATCGATAAAAATATTGCTATTATAAAAGATATGACCAGACAAGAACTCTTAAAAACTATCAGGTTTAATTTTACTTGAAATATCATAAAAAGCATTGAAACAATCAATCCAGAAGGGATTTTTTAGATTTCTGACAATTATTTTCAAAGATTCTTTGCCATATCTTATGAAATTCACTACATTTACAATAACTAGCATTTAAATATATTTCCACTTGGATCTTTAGTAACTAGTTTCTCATCCAAGTCACCTTCAAAGCTCTGACATACTCAGATATATTAATAATACCCAATCCACCCTCCTTAACTGGTCTAAATATTCTTTCTCTCTTTATCCTGTCAGGTTTTGATTCCATACAAAATTAAATAACATTTTGTTAAGTTCTTTAAGAAAAACACCAGGAGGATTAGGTAGAGTAAAAACAGATAATTCAGTTTAGAAATAAGTAACGATTTGATCAAAGTAATCTTTCCAAGTGGGATCAAGATTCTGTTTATCTACTAATTCATCGCCTGTTTTAATTCAAAAAGTTTTGAGCTAAAATACACCTGAACAATATCTGAAATGCTAAAATAAACATAAAACCTTGAATGTTGAGGGGTTCCATTGAAGTTTTAAATGAGATAAATGTCTTTTTGTACTGTTTTTAATACTGCTAATCCATTTCACCTCGGATTTATCATAATTAATCTTCAAACCTGACATACTAGCAAAGATATCCAGCGATTCGACAACAGCTTCAAGAGAACGTTTGCTTCCGTCAAGAAGAAAATCAGTATCATCTGCATACTGTGAAATTAGATACTCTGTATCGCTTACATGTATGCCTTTCATATCCTTGTTTTCACGCAACATGCCCGCAAAAATTCCACACACATCAAAAGAATATACGGCGACAAGGGGTCTCCCTGCCTATTGCCCCTTAGAACTTCAAAAGAGGATGAAATTTTGCCATTTATAGTAATACAAGATTGATTATCCTTCAATTCATTTTCTTATGACAGGTTCAAAACCAGTTTAATTTTTGTTCAATGTTCAAGTTTTAATTTACAATATATGTTCTTTATAGATTTTTTTATTTTTGAAAGTTATTAAGTTTATAATTCCCCTTGATACAGAGGATCTAACAAATTATAGGGAGGGAATGTCATAATTCTGCAATATTTAGTTTAAGGTATTAAAGTGAGTGAGGTTATTTTTACACCGCACTCAGCAATATTCCAGCCATATGGTAGTGGTCTGTAAATAATCGAGTATGGACCAGACAATCCAGTGATCAACATCATGAGCATCGATCTACGCATTTGGGATACAATGACATGACCACCCGATCCCGTTAGTCGCCTCTTATGACAAGCATGGGTTGTTGAAGATCAACACGGATCTTCACGGGTCGTGGACGAATGGGAAACATGGAATGCCTCTATGTTCTATGTTGAATGCCTCTATGTTCTATGTTGAATGCCTCTATGTTCTATGTTGAATGCCTCTCTGTTCTATGATGAATGTCTCTATGTTCTATGTTGAATGCCTCTATGTTCTATGTTGAATGCTTCTATGTTCTATGATGAATAACTCTATGTTCTATGTTGAATGCCTCTATGTCCTATGATGAATGCCTCTATGTTCTATGTTGAATGCCTCTATGTTCTATGTTGAATGCCTCTATGTTCTATGTTGAATAACTCTATGTTCTATGTTGAATGCCTCTATGTTCTATGTTGAATGCCTCTATGTTCTATGTTCAATGCCTCTATGTTCTATGATGAATGCCTCTATGTTCTATGTTGAATGCCTCTATGTTATATGTTGAATGCCTCTATGTTCTATGATGAATGCCTCTATGTTCTATGTTTAATGCCTCTGTGTTCTATGATGAATGCCTCTATGTTCTATGTTGAATGCCTCTATGTTCTATGTTCAATGCCTCTATGTTGAATGCCTCTATGTTCTATGTTGAATGCCTCTATGTTCTATGATGAATGCCTCTGTGTTCTATGTTGAATGCCTCTATGTTCTATGTTCAATGCCTCTATGTTCTATGTTCAATGCCTCTATGTTCTATGTTTAATGCCTCTATGTTCTATGTTCATAAAACAAGCTTGCCATTTTTAATTGTTTATTCAAACGCAGCTGCTTCAGATGCGATCGACGATCAATATAACACGATATGGGACACTGGACGAAAGTGGGTGAGTGAGTTTATTTTTACGCCCCACTAAGCAATTTTCCAGCTATATGGCGGCGGTCTGTAAATAAACCAGTCTGGACCAGAGGCGACTAACGGGATCGGGTGGTCAGGCTTGCTGACTTGGTTGACACATGTCATTGTATCCCAGTTGTGTCATATGCTCTGATGAAGGGATTGTCTGGTCCAGACCCGATTATTTTCAGAATACTGCCATATAGCTGGAATATCGATGAGAGAGGCGTTAAACAACAAACAAAAACCCTACGTGAGTCCAGTGAGTGAATGAAATGGGTTAATGTCCCTTTAACGGTATTCCAGTTACATGACGGAGACAAATTCAAAGTGGTCGAGTCTCAAACGCCTAACACCTTAACACCCTTCTTTTATATGACCCACAAAAGATCACTGGTTTCATCCCAGCAATGCAATAACAAGGCGTTAAAATGGTGGGACTTGTTGTTGCCCTGCCTGGCGCTGGGCACCTGGGGCATCAGTCGCCCCAGGGAGGTATGTCGAGAAAAGAAACAATCAAATATATACTACCTATCCCGTGTCAACTTTTTTCTGTGTTGACAGTTCCGTCTGTCCTCGGTGGGCCAGCGTACCATCAACCCTATCTGTCTTGGTTCCCGCTCAGCTACAATTGGTCTTCATCAGTTGAAACTGTCACAAACTACTGCTTTTGTCTGTGTGGACGAAGATGAATGTAATACTATCTCAAATGATGCATGTCCATCTTTCGAAGACGAAAGATTTGGTGACATATTTACAATAAACCCAATATATTATTCACAATACAATACTTCTACGAGCCAAATCACTTAATCGTAATTTGTACCGACACAAAAGCTGATAATATTGGAAAATATAACAATTTCACTTATAAACACATGATTATTTCTCATCTGTAAATCCTTGAAGATCCGGGTTAGGTCTGATCATCCGCAATCCATGCTTGTCGTAAGAGGCGAACGACTATCCATCGTTGGTGTGTGTGTGTGTGTGTGTGTGTGTGTGTGTGTGTGTGTGTGTGTGTGTGTGTGTGTGTGTGTGTGTGTGTGTGTGTGTGTGTGTGTGTGTGTGTGTGTGTGTGTGTGTGTGTGTGTGTGTGTGTGTGTGTGTGTGTGTGTGTGTGTGTGTGTGTGTGTGTGTGTGTGTGTGCATATAATTTCAGCATTAAAGTTTCGGACGTATTGATAGGGCTTGCAGTGTCAATGTTTGTTTATATCTCTGTAAACATTTTCAGCAACCTATCCATGTAAGAGTAAGAGGCGAGTAACGGTCTCAGATGGTTCGTTACCCTATATCCCAGTTGCCTAGATTAGTGCTCGTGATGTCCATCACTGGATTGTCTGGTCCAGACTCGATTTTCACCGACCGTCGCCATATAGCTGGAATATTGCTGAGTGCGGCTTTGAGTGAATGAGTGAGTATGGTTTTACTCCGCTTTTAGCAATATTCCAGCAATATCACGGCGGGGGACACCACAAATGGGCTTCACACATTGTACCCATGTGGGGAATCGAACCCGGGTCTTCAGCGTGTCGAGCGAACGCTTTAACCACTAGGCTACCCCACCGCCCCGAGTGCGGCTTTGAACAACATACAAGCAAACAAATCCCTTATCTGAAGTTGTGGATGTTGCGGCCATATCAAATACAAACATCTTGGTGGAAAGGAGTGTCAGTATGGGAATACTAGTATTTATGAATAATATCAGCAGTAAAGGTGCAGTTGCTTCTGAGGTGTAGTGAGTGAGTGAGTGAGTGAGTGAGTTTAGTTTTACGCCACACTCAGCAATATTCCAGCTATGTGGCGGCGGGCTGTAAATAATCGAGTCTGGACCAGACAATCCAGTGATCAACAGCATGAGCATCGATCTACGCTATTGTGATACGATGACATATGTCAACCAAGTCAGCGAGCCTGACCACCCGATCCCGTTAGTCGCCTCTTACGACAAGCATGGGTTACTGAAGGTTAATTTTAACCCGGACCTTCGCGGGAAGCTTCTGGGGTGTAGTTTACGACGACTGACGACAGGTCATGATATAAGCTGACCAAGCTTTCATGTATGCTTCAAATAGAGGTCTTCACACAAGCCTGTTTAGTTGATATTGGTTGTAGTTAAACTGTTTTAGATTTAACTACTAGTTTTAAGTTTGTATCTGTGATAATCTAGTTGTTTTACTGTCCTCGTTGACAGGTGTTTATAATTTACTTTTAATTATTATAAAATTATAACTTGGTTTAGTCACGTTATGGCTGAAATATTGCCGATGTGTCTTAAAATTTTAACTAATAATAATAATAATAATAATGTGTCCATTTATATAGCGCCAAACTCCACACTAGGTATGCTCATAGCGCTAACAATCAAGGCACGGCACATTATAACCCCGGATAACCCAAGCTGCCTGTTAGGCGCTAGAGGGTTATAGTCATATGACTTTTTTTCCACCGGGTACCCATTTTCCTGCTGGGTGAACAGAGACGATTTTGAACAAACTCACTTGCCTAAGGTGAGACCACATGTGTCACATGTGCTATCTGCATTCCGCCGATGTGTAAGTAATTGTGTCAGGACAAGAAAATTAATTGATTGACACCGGATCAACCACGGCAATTAACCTGGCCACCTGATCCCATTTGTCGCCTCTAATGACAAGCCTGAGTTGCTGAAGACCAATTACAAGCTGCATCTCCATGGGTCTTTAACCCAGACTAATGGTGATCGCCTACAAGTCAAACAGACCACCCCTCTCCTCCTCTCTCTCTCTCTCTCTCTCTCTCTCTGAAACACGCTCACACATACGCATGTACGCACGCACACACACACGCACACCTCTATCTATTTTATCACCTCTCTGCACGTTTGTCTCTACTCAGAGATACAGTTACTATGAGGATCAGATGGGGGCATCAACAGTCCTTTCAGATAGTGATTCATCTTAACGTCTATCAATCATCCAATTGCTGGTTCATTCCACTGTCCCGAACCCGTCAACGTTTCGCGGTGAAAGTGCAATTTGATATCCCCGAGTCTGTATACATATGACCACAGATCATGTATACTTCGAATTCGCTCTGCCCAGTAGAGACCTCACAGAGCTCTAATATCATAATACGAGTACTCAGAAAGCTGCCAAGTGGCGGTACCCAAGTGGCATATATGTGTGAAATGCCTCGTATCATTACGGCAAAATAGGGAATACTGCTGAAGCAGAAATCAATGTGCCATCCCCACCAACTCAATCATTCTGATTTTGCCCGACTTATTTCCAGGATCCGTTCCGTAAAGCCAATAACGCGCCCCGGCTTACTTCTGGAAACCTATTTCCCAAGCAGTTGTTCGCAGCGTGGCCGATTTCGGTAAACCTATGGTATATACTAAGGAGGAAACTATGAATTTTTTTATCGCAATGTCGCCTGCGGTCAGACCCATGTTTTCCTTTCCTAAAAACTGCAAATACACAAAGAAACAATGCAGGTACCATAACGCCGTTAAACTTGATCGACTAGTTCATAGTGCCATAGAGCACCTTGGTACATGGCAGGTAAAGTACTGTTTGTGCAAGTAACTGTATTACAACTGTATTAGAAATCAATACCACTATGATTAGTTGTCGGGAAGGTATTACTGTCTAAGAGAACAAAAGGTGTGGGCGGTTCTTTATTTACATGTTATTGGAAAAAGTCAATAATCTTGGTATATTTGTACAATAAACCTTTACTGTGTGCGTAACTGGACGGTTCACTCCGGTGCGTAACGGTAGCTTAATCATGCCACGGTTTGTTCCCGCTCCGTCAGTACGTAACGATAGCTTAATCATGTTTCGGGTTATTTCCGCTGCGCTCGTAGGTGACAATATCATGTCACGGTTTACCCCCGCCCTTAATAAACTGTCGCTTTATCATTTTTCGGGTTTAGCTTAATCATGTCACTCCCGCCCAGCCGTAACGGTAGTCTAACCATGTCACGGTTTACTCCCGCCCAGCCGTAATCGTAGTCTAATCATGTCACGGTTTACTCCCGCCCAGCCGTAACGGTAGTCTAATCATGTCACGGTTTACTCCCGCCCAGCCGTAACCGTTGTCTAATCATGTCACGGTTTACTCCCGCCCAGCCGTAACCGTAGTCTAATCATGTCACGGTTTACTCCAGTTCCGCACGTACGTAATGATAGCTAAATCACGTCACGGTCTACACCCACCAGTACGTAACGGTTGCTTAATTATGTCGCAGTTTACTTTCTCTACGTCACGGTAGCTAAATTATGTTACGCTTGACTCCAACCAGTATGTAAGGGTAGCCTGATCATGTCACGGTCGGTGTCAAGGACATATCACGATGCATTGTCAGTGTTGTCAGATGGGGAAAGTAACTGATCCCTTGTGTTGGTTGTCTGGAAGACTTCTGATAGGGGCAATGTCAACACAACCTTGTGAAAGATCGGTGAGTCATTCATTAGCGTTGATACATGGGGACGCGTTCCACTGTGATTAAGGAGGGGGGTGGGAGTGGGTGGGCATGGAAATGGTGTAATTTGTTTTTCTATTTCTCTGTTTGTATATTTAGTTGTGGGGTATTTTGGTGGATTCGTGCGCGCGCGCGTGTGTGTGTGGATTTGGGAGGGGTGGGTGGGGTAAAATAAATATTTATTTTCAATGTTTTGGAGGCATAGAATAATGGTATATAAGATGGATAGGGCTTGGTGGGGGCGGGGCCAGTAAAGTAGAAATCTGTCAATCCCACAGACACCCACCACTTTATGATGAGCAAGAGAGAATCGATGCTGTAGGATTTTGATCAAGTGTCACCTTGTGCTGCACGACTTTGTGAAGGCATGATACAGAATCGTTAGGTCACTTGTCAGTCCATTTACAGCTCGGATGAACTATGTTGTTATCCCTAACTAGTTTCACATCATCATCAACACTGATGGCGATGAGACTAAACAGCATACACGTTGACGTAATTTAAGTATTCAGTGTGGATTTGAAAAACTTTCAATCCAGTATTTAACTTTTGCCACTGATGACACTGCAAGTGTTTTTTTTCAACAGTAATGATTCACGGTACATAACTCCGTTATTCACCAGCTCGAAATGGCACCAGTGCGGATCATTTCAGTGAAGAAGATGATGAGGCACTGATATTTTTGTTTTAAAGCTTTACTTTCAAAGGGCGTCAAGGAATTTTCTACGACTGTGGTGAAGTAAAGAGTGACTGATTGTCTTGACAGTGGTGCTTATAAGATGATTGTCGGGGAGAACACTTGAATCTCTGGCATGACGGAAATAACATTTTCAATACCGAAGGAACTGGAATGTGTAATTCAGATACTAAACACCATGGGATAGGCGCGACCGAGGAATGTCCATCTGACGTATTAACAGTCAGTACTGACCAACCCATACTCATAATATGAACGATTACAGAAATATTGGGGGCCACCAGAGACAAAACAAATATGACCAAAGGGCCGCCCTGACCTCTTTCTCCACCAACCAGCCTCCAGAGTGTCAGACGTTACATAAACGAGCTGACTGTCATATGTTCCACAGCGCCACATACAGACTGAAGTGACAAGATGGCTGTCCCAGACGGGCATTCAGACACAATATGATACCCAGCAGTAATAAAACGTCACTTACGGGTACCATTGGAGAGTTCCTCTGAGAATAACGGTAATGTGAAGTAGACATGTCAGAGTGACTCAACATTGAGGATTAAGTATATTTAAATTACATTTGTGACGTCTTTCAATTGTCTGCTCGCTCCATTATTTTTCAGGAATGGAGCGATGTGTACCATCTTCAATTGTAAGACCTTGATAGTTCGTACTCTTTGCATTACATTATAAAATTACCAATACTTTGAATGTAATTTAAGTAAGGCAATATCCGAGTAACTCTCCATTCCTTAAAAATAATGTGCCTCGGCTCCATTATTTTTCAGGAATGGAGAGTTACTCTCTACATGATCGTTCTGGACCTTCTGAGAGGAAACCTGTTGTCATCAACGTCAGATTTCTTACGACAATGGAATTGGTTTTATTTATACAAAGTCGACATTTTTGTGAACCTCGTCCTCGATGGCAGTCTGTAAACCATGACGCTCTGTGATCTACTGTCAGTCAGTCTCGGGGTTGTGTTAGAAGCGCGCTTGCTGCGTGATACTGAACCATAGAGATCTCTACACGAGTGACCGTCAACAACCATTTATCTCACGAGCGAAAGCGAATTAGATACGTTTTGAAATAACTGAGTCCCGATATAATGGTCTGTGATATACACGAGCACAGTAATCTATATTTTGTCTACTCTCACGATCGCTGTAAGTCATTAATACAACCAACGGACTTCATTGACGTCATTCAGCTTCCGACTTGGCACTCATTCAGTGTGACCCTCCACACAAAAGCTTAAATCATATATGTTGATTATCAAGTTGATAGCGATAAGGACAGCACCTTTATGTGTTTTACTTAGCCATCCACAATCTAATTTTGGGTCTGTCCGTTTATAAAGAAAAAAAAGAAAGAAAGAATCTTGAGTGCACATGTCTACAACAGAAAATCATGTTAATTTGGATTCTGCTATATGTTGCCTGTTTAGACGTGCCTGCGACAAATCTGCATCTGGAAAAGTGTGGAAATACCTGACTTTAAACAAAGTAATTATGTATTCTTTGGTTTAAAAAAAATAAAATAAATAAATGTTCAGGAATATCATTTTTTTGGTCCAATTTACAGATTTGGAATTATAACACATTATTATGCAAGCAAAACCAGCAGAGAGCAACAACGAAAGGCAGCAAAGCACATTAATATAGATTGAATAAGATGTCCCTTACTCTTTAATACTTGATACTTGAATATTAAACGAAATGTAAAGGAAGGAAAATGTTAAAATCTATTATCATTATTTATTATGTTTTACAGATTAAGGGGCGGTGGGGTAGCCTAGTGGTTAAAGCGTTGGCTCGTCACGCCGAAGACCCGGGTTCGATTCCCCACATGGGCACTATGTGTTAAGCCCATTTCTGGTGTCCCCCGCCGTGATATTGCTGGAATATTGCTAAAAGCAGCGTAAAACTAGACTCAGTCAGTCAGTTAACAGATTAAAGATGAAAATGCAGCAGAGAGGGTTCGGGTGATCCTGGCACAGTCAGGCTGGTAAGGCCCATCATCAGCTCAGGGCGATCGCCCCCTCTACACGCAGCCCAGACAGCGAATGGGACTTCTCCTAGGAAACACTGCCTAGTCGAACCCACCAAGAACTTTCCGGAGAATATAAAGGCTCCCCAACACTGCAGCCTTCTGCATTACCCAGAGTGTCAGAAGGGCTGTGCTGCCGGTGAAGAACCCGGGCACTCTTCTGATCTGCGCCAAGAGATCAGGAGGTACCAAACCTAGGGCACCGAGAACAATGGGAAGCCTGACGACAGTGTACTTGGGATGCAAGCGAGACATTTCAAAAGCGAGGTCCGCAAATTTATCATGCTTTTCCTGAATCTTGCCAATAACATTGCTGTCAAAAGGGACAGAAAATTCAATGATATATATAAATCCATTGGCTTTATCAAAAAGGACAAGATCAGGTTTGTTGGCAGGAATTCTTCTGAGGTATATGGGCCTGTTCCACAGAAGTTTGAAAGCATCATTTTCCATGACGCCATGGACATGTTCAGGGCCGTACCATGGATGGACCTCGGAGTCAAAGCCAAAGGCATGGCGAAGACGGTAGTAAAAGCAACGAGCCATGCCATCATGTCTCTTAAGATATGCTGTTTGTGCCAAGGAAGGGCATCAACTAAGAAGGTGTTGGACAGTCTCTGTAAATTCATTACACAGTAGACATTTCATATTGACAGTTTCCTTAAGAATCACATTTTGGCGATTACGAGTGGGAAATGACTGGTCCTGAGCGGCAAAAATGGAGCCCTCAGTTTCAAATTTGAGACCAGCCGACTTCATCCAGGCAAAGGAGTCGGTGGGATTGCTATTCTGTTCCACACACTGCATGTACACACGATGCAATGGTTTCTCAGAAAGCTTCTCCACAAAAGACCGACTCTGGTCACCTGGTTTACTCCCATCGCTGTACCGTCCAGCAGTACATTGCCATCAGCAAAATGAACCTCAAATTTTAGATTCTGTCCAACAACCTTGGCACGCTTAAAATAGCTGTGGAATTCCTTGCTTTCATCATGAGTCTTCGAATGCATCACCAAAGGATCATCCGATAAATAAATATGTGCAAAAGTACACAAACGAATTCTATCATGAAGAGCCTCCACATTAATCAAACCCCGACCTCCAGAATTAATATATAAACGGTTGAGAGAGGAACGAGGGTGGTGGGCTCTGTTATCAGACATGATTCTTCTGGTCAGGCGGTCAAGACTCTGAATGTCTTGTTTTGTCCAATCAACTACTCCAAAGGAATAGGAGAGGATAGGCACAGCAAAAGTATTGGTGGCCTTGGCCTTGTGTCGAGCATTTAGCTCTGAGCTCCAGATTTTCTTTAAGTGAGATTTGTACTCGGCCCGAAGTTTGTCTTGAATTTGGGCATTCTGGAGCTTGTCTCGAACTTGCATTCCAAGATAGGTGTAGGCCTGATCTTCCACAAGATGCTAATAACTCCTCCCCCCCGTAACTTGACCGATCCATCATTAACTACCTTGCCACGTTTCAAATGAAGAGTATTACATTTGTCGAGTCCAAATGTCATGCCAATATCATTAGAAAAGGACTCGACAAGGAGAACCTGTTCTTTCAAATTGGTATCTCCTTTGGCAAGGAGCTCGATGTCATCCATGTAAAGAAGATGAGTAAGCGGTGTTGGGGATCTGTGCTGAGGAGGTCCGGGATGGTAACCCTCCTCTCTGTTGAGCATCAAGCTCAAAGGATTTAGAGACAAACAAAAAACCAAAGGACTGAAGGGGTCCCCCTGGAAAGTCTGCACCTGCCCCTGCGAGTACATCTCAAGTTGAGTCGATCAGCATTATCATTATAGGATATTTATATAGCGCACATATCCAGGCAACTAGTGCATGCTCAAGGCGCTGGTATTTTTTCCCTCGATCATTGGATGTCAATCTCAACGGCACATCGTATTATCAATCTCAACTCCCTGGGGAGTATACAACTCTTGCAGCCACTGGGCGCACCGAGTTATTGTGGCTTTCTCATCCTAACGAGGTACCCATTCACAGCTGGGTGGACTGGGACACACATAGTCACAGTACTTTGTCCAAGTTCACTGCACGTTGCTGTACCCGCAACTAGGTGTTTGCACATATTCATGTGGCCACCATCTGGTCATATACCAACGGATTCGTGGGTTCTTTTAAGTGCACAGGGTTGTGTACTGTACTCTAGGGGTTGTGACAACACTGAAAGAGTCTGCACTCAAAGTTGACTCCAAGGTTTTTACACCCGGTCACAGGTGGGCTCGATCCCGACACCTCAATCTCGCTGGATCACTAGCGTGGCGCCTTAGCCAGCTCGCCGACAGCGAGCACTTAGCATTTCACTTGTCTTTTATCAACAGCCAACATCCTAGCACTGGCACACGGAAGAAACAATGAGCAGTCGATATTTTCTGAGGTCAAGTTTGAGGACATAAATAAGACTTCATTATTTTCGGGTCGGCAGCCAAATTACAGATGATCTGGCGATGAGAAACACAAAAATATAATTGTTGCCCTGATGAAAACTATATATGATCAAAGAATGATTTATTTTACTGAACGCTCTTTTGACAATTTAATTCGACGTGAGAGAGATACAATGTAAACCTTACAATAAATTGGAGTCTGGAAAGTAGACCGTTATTATCTTCTAGCTAATTACGGGCCCACAATTCGATCTGATACATCAGTTGAATACAAGCTTTCCGAGACCGAAACCCACGGGAAAGGAAAAATGTTGTCACAAATTACACATAATACATGACAAACTCTGAGTCAGCTGACAACCACAACTACGGAAGAAGTGGGAATTTAGAAACTTTGAAATGTTTATACCGTAATTATAAGGCTTGATGTAATATACTAGCGTTTGCATTCCTATGCATGCACGTTTTCAGACTTCAGACATTTGAAGTAGAGTCGAAAAGAACGAGTTTTCGAACTCAGTATAACTATGTTACATGCTGGTACTGGTTTTCTTAACATCTGGGAACACAGCTTAAATCACAGCTTTCATGTTTCAGAAGTATCCTTGTGCTGAGTGTGGTAGTTTGGTTCTATTAGATACAAAGCGTGACATATATCCATTTCTGGCTCTGAATGCTCTGATTTGGACCGAAAGTGAAGCGATATTGGGAAAGAGTTCCTTCCGTTCCCCCAACCCTAAACCTAACTCTAAACCTAACCCTAAACCTAACCCTAACTTAAATATTGGACTTTTAGTCATTTTGTGAGTTCTCTAGTAATTGTTGTGTTAAGTTTTGTTAATAATTTTAGTCTATTTATAAAGATGATTTGGGATGGGGGAACGGGAGGAACTCTTACCCGATATTGTACAAGCGGTGGCAAAACCCATGTACCATTAAACTAATATTAGAATATAGATTCTACTCATTTTTTACACATCAGAAACCCGAGAAACGGTAATCACATGTGCAAATACATTTTCATGATTACCTACGATGCCCTGAAACTGCACGTGCATCTCGGTCACAGCGTGCATAGAGGCCCACGAGGACGACATTCGCCTCATACACACGTGGGAATGGATCTGTTGGTTTAGTGATGGCTAGCGCTCGTGGTCCCGTTGCCTATGTCCAAATGACGACAAGATAGTGGGGGAATTAACATGGCAGAGCTGATTATTCGGCTATAACCTTAAAACAGAGAGAAAGCTGCTGAGTCCCATGAGTCTGTATTCGTGGCAGAGTGAAATATCTGTCCCTGACCTACATCGGGGGTTCAGGTCTTCTGAAAAATCTCTAAGTTACCTAATATTAGTAGTAATGTGTTTAATATCCAGTTCATCGATTGCAGTTATTCCCGAGTTACGACGTGAACTCGCCACCTAATACCATCCATAATAAGGCGTATCTGACATTATCTGTTTACACTGATGCTGCGACGGACCATGCCCAGCAGGTTCGCCCTAGGGCATAACACCAGCTGAGGCAGCTTCACGGAGTTGTACAATTGAGAGTAACTGGTTTGAGACGGTCACCTATGTGGGCAGTATGTGACACACGTTATCGTAAGAAACATAAAAATGTTCTGCTTATTGTTAAAGGTCACATAAACCCTAGGGGGGTACAAATACTTAAATCACTAACTGGCATCGTTATAAATGAAACCCCGTCATTAAAACTACTCATTTCGACCTTTAATTGACTTAAATCGACCTTTTTGACAACAGTGCACAATTCTCACCCGCGAACGAAATTTCAACCAATCAGAGCGGCGCGCCTCTGTGACGTCATATGAGGAATAGCTTTGAGGGCCGATGCAGAATTCATCTACATTTTAGGGGGGTAAATTATCGTGTTTACAGGCTTGTATAAACCTGAAATCGTGACAATTGTTGTGGAAAATGAAAGCTATATGTTCTCACAATCTACTGTCATTTAATTTTGTCTCCTGCTTTGCCTAGTTTCCGAGTTACAACTTGTTTTCATAGACGATTCTGTCAAAATCGATTGGTGTCGTTAGGCCCTATTTGTATAATGACTGATCCAAATTGATCCCATTTCTGTGTTGTTTTACCTCGATATTTAATCATGTCATGTAAAAATCTGTTTGTATTCTCAAAACAGTGTCGGCCCATAAGTTTCCACATGCAATACAGCAATTAATACTCCCTCGTTGTAACCCGTGTTAGGTGGTATAAACCTACACATGTTATTTGTCATCATTCACTTGATGGTCAGTTAATGAATTTATAACAGGTATAATTAGTGGTAACACACTTAGATTACCCGACAAAGGTTCCCATTTAGCATTTCTTGTGTCTGGAGTAAATATTCAACATTATAAACATCGATCAAAGGATTAACCGATAACACGCTGATTGATTAATTACTTTTATCTTACACAGCGGAATTGTCAAAAGGTAGTGTTTATGTATGTAGATTTACTAATCTATACTGAATACACTCTGTCGTGTCGGTGTCTGCGTAAAACAACGTCCTTCTTTCAAAGGATTAACCGGCAATACATTGATTGATTGCCCATTATTGGCTAACTAAATTACTGTTTTAAAGAAAGGCGGACATTATGCAATTAGTTGCCAGGTGTGCTATCTTGGGTGACCAATGAGACTATACACCAATACCTGAAAAGATTTATCACTTTTTCGTATATTAAACTGTTAAAAGACACATCATTTGGAACAGTTTTGTGGATATTGATGGATACATTCCTCGAACAAGGTAATGGCCTGATAGTGTTCCTATAACTTTAATCTGTTTTAATTTTAATATTTGCATTTTGTTTTTATTCATTTGTCGTAGCATTCAACAGAATCATTGTTTTCGCCGTGAAGTGTAATGAGACAGACAACATGCACTAGGGTGTGTGTGCGAATTATGATTCACATTGGCAAACTATAAAATGTCTAGATATTACAGTTCTGTTATAAATTCACTATAAGTATCAGCAGATCGTCTGCTTTTTATTTAGTTTCAAAATGCATACAAGTGTGATAATAAACTAATTAGGATTAAAAGACCAATTGACTAGTATCTACATACTGGTGAGAGGACATTAACCATGGGAATGTAGCAAGAAATTTATCGCGCAGTATTGTGACTTCGACCCCCACCTCGCTTCCGTGGAAGAAATCGTTATGTTATAAGTTGTGTCATGCAAAATCCGTTTGGTTATGATTCCAATACATATTTAACAACGAGTAGAAAGTAGTCTTGATTTTCTAACTTGATGAAAACATACTATAATCTCATTAATTCTAACAGATTTTTTTATTTTTAAAAATGGCGGCGCCCTATCGGGAACATCCGCCAGTCTGAGGATAAATGGTATTTAGGTTTGTTTTCACCGATTTACAAAATCAAAACTACTTTCTACTGGTAGTAAAATATGTATTTTATTGATGGCCAATAGGATTTTGCATGACATAGCGTATATCATAACAATTTCTCTCGTGGCAGCGAGGTGGGTGTCAATATAATACTCCTTACAATATTATTGTTACTTCGACCACAACCTCACTTCCGAGGAAGAAATCGTTATGTTACAAGTTGTGTCATAGAAAATCTCTATGGTCATCAATCATATGCATATTTTACTACAACTAGTAAGTAGTTTTGATTCTTTAATTTCCGTGAAGCGATCTGAACACAAGTAAGATATCGTTTCAGGCTTCCACAACGCTCGCTTCGCACTCACAATCATAACCCATTTAGCACGAACTGCGGGGTCCTGTGGAAATCTGTGCATGGGGACACCATCGCCCGACCCCTAGGAGCAATTGACGACAAAGCAACGATTCGGCATGTCTTCGTTGATGTCGAGAAATCATCAAAATGATGAGCGTGCTACACATTTTCTATACAACTAACTGAAAATCGTTCCTCATATGACGTCACTGCAGTGCTCTGGCGACAGAGTTACGTAACCTGTCTGTGGTTTCGTTGGCGGGCGAGAGGGAAGCAGGCGACTTTTTGGCCACTTTTAATCGCTCGGTATTAATTAACCACAAGTTTTTAAAGAATAAATTTGGTGTTCCGCATAAGACTAACCACAAATCTCTCATATGTAATGGTTAAAAGAGTAACAAAAAACAAAGTTTAGTGGTTCTTTAAATAAAATATTGATGTAAAGACGAATTTTGAAATATGACCACGAGAACTTTGGAGTATTTATAGTGATTTGGGGACTATGACACATAAAACTTTGAGAAGCAGCTTGTTGACGCCAAACCTGGTTTGTACAAATGTAGATAATTGAGCACTTGGTAAACCACACAGGGGCGTGTCACGCTTAGAAACAGCGTTAGAAAGACATATAGGTATATAGACCCTACCCTAGTACTATATAAAAGGAAATGGATGTAACGACGGAACCACCCCCTCCTCAATCAAAGTTAGATTTCACCACGTAAACTAGTTTTAAGGCCCCTTCGAGGCCTACGGATCGAACGCTAGATGATCCCCCTACAAAATGAGCTATAAATGGTCACAATCGAATCATTATTTCAAAAGTTATACGCCACGACTCACCGAAAACAGCTACCTCCGCAATTCCATGCCAAAATCATGGATCAGGCAAGACAGCGAAAATTCACCTTTTAAATTCGTTTATTTATTCCAGCCACGTTGACAGCACCTATGTAGGGCTAGATTCGTTCGGTAACGGCATTCCACGGGTCTAAAAAGTTATTGCAACATCTGCAAATCATTTCTTCGACAGTAAGCATTTATTTCCTCCAAAACCTTCGGGAATCATACTCACTTGTCGGCCATAGATGGCGTTTAGAAATTGCGTTTCTTTTGCCTTCAGTATATAATTTGTCCCATTGAGGTGAGACATTCAGAACCTGAGAAACCTATATACTTGATTCATGTAGAGCTTCTGTATTGCAGTACAAAAGGCCTGGTTCAGGGATTGTTGAAACAGACCACTGATACAGCTACTGAGAGTCAGAGGCTGGGATTAACCAGTGCATTCTCAGATTTGATTACAGAGGACCTGCTGGTCAGCTGGGAGATGGTGTGACGGCTGATTCTGACAGTTTACAAACCATTGTACACTGAATTAGTTAACAGTCCCTTCTGTCTCCTCAAACCAAATGATATTCAAATTTGTTGTCATTCATGAAGAATTAAGGCGCGGGTGTCTGTGGTCTGTTTCAACCTTTGTTGTATCTGTTGCTACCGATATAGAAAACAGTAGCAGTAGTAGTAGTTGTAGTAGTAGTAGCAGTAGTAGTAGTAGTAGTAGTAGTTGTAGTAGTAGTAGTAGTAGTAGTTGTAGTTGTAGTAGCAGTAGTAGTAGTAGTAGTTGTAGTAGTAGTAGTAGTTGTAGTTGTAGTAGCAGCAGCAGCGGTACTGGTAGTGGTAGAGGTAGTAGTAGCAGCAGCAGTAGCAGTAGTAGTAGTAGTAGTAGTAGTAGCAGCAGCAGCAGCGGTAATAATGGTAGTTCTAGTGGTGGTGGTAGCGGTAGCACCAGTGGTGGTAGTTGTAGTAACAGCAGTAGGAGATGTAGTAGTGATCGTAGTAGTAGTTGTAGTAGCAGAAGAGCGGTAGTGGTAGTAGTAGTAGTAGTAGTAGTAGCAGCAGCAGCAGAGTAGTAGTAGAAGTAGTAAAGGTAGCAGGAGAAGAAGAAGACAACATGCGCACCGATCAGCCCACCTGAGACATGGTGCCAAGTCAGCGAGTCGGACCTCCTATCAGTTTAGTGTCCCTTATGACAGGCAGAGGTTCCCGGGGACTTATGTTTGAGCTGGTATCTCCACTCCCCCGGGGAGGCCTCAATCACATGATTTGTGGCCATTTCAGGCTCTCAGATCACAGTCGATCTAAATAACCCCCACGTTTATGATTATTATACACACATATATTAAATCATTCACAATGATCAAGTTTGGTTCTATTCGTTTGTAGTTAAATTCAGAGACGGGGCCAATTCGGCTAATCGAATGCCACGTGACCTGATTATTATGTAAGGTATGCAAATTACTCATATAGAAAAGATATTGCCATACCTAGGATATATAAACTGATAAAACGTTTTCATGCACACTGTGTATACTATGTTGTCTAAGGCTGCTCTCAGCATTATTTCCAACATGTGACTTTGGTTCAGACTCGGTTCACTGACCCTGTGCCCAATACACCTTGTCTTCCACCATTCTTGCTCAAGGCCAGACAGTGCAACTATATGTACCAACGTCTTCTGATATGACGAGGACGAAATACCTACACAGGTAGTAATCCCACCTCAGTGAATCCTGTTAGAAACTGGAATGAAATTGTATTATTAAAAGGTTAAAGACTATCAGTCACTTTCCTTCTGCCAAGCAAATGTGTCAGTACTTTTAAGAAGTACAACTATAAGCACCATTTCATCGTCTTCTGATATGACGAGGACGAAATACTTACACAGGTATTGATACCACCTAGGTGAATCCTGTTAGAAACTGAAATGAAATTGTATTATTAAATGGTTAAAGACCTTCAGGTACTTTCCTTCTGCCAACCAAATGTGTCAGTACTTTAAAGAAGTATTTAAACTGTAACCCAGTTTCCAAACTATTCACCTTTCTTGCAATATATATTTGATTAATGAGATCATGTCAATTCCTGCTTAATTTTTCTCTGTATGTCTTCAAGAATGACCTTTTTACTGAAACCGTTCACCTACATTTCTTCTTAAGTAAATCAACTCACTTCTTGTCTCCAGATTAATTGGTTTTACCAAATACGGTTATGCATTACTGTAGATCACCATCTTTACGTCCAACACAGTCGCCACTTTGTCCGAGAAAGACCGCCCTGTAATTATGACCAAGGGCTGTGCAGAGACGTCATCCCTGCCTGTGGTCGGCCCAGAGGCCGGTGGTGTATGTGTAGTGACAGTGGAGGAGGCTGAGGAGGGATGTATCGACGTGAGGGATGCTGCTGATTCACAGTGTAGCTGACAGCTCGCTCGGACGTACTGTCATCTTAACAGACCTTCATGTATACAGCCCCTATCCAGGTGAGTGAAGTCTCTCTGTTGAATGAGTAGGTGGATATGGTTTTACACCGCTATTAGCAATATTTCAGGATTTTTCTCTGATATGGGTTTCACATCCTCTGTTTAGAAACACTATATACACTAATGTCATAATTGATTTAATGACATCATCTTATTTGATTCAATAATGCGCAGCTTCAGTGCCTTTCAGAAGCAGGTGACCACCAACGCCTTCTCCTTTGGGTCAATGTTTAGAACTCGCTCTGACCTAGCAATTTCGTACTTGTCCCTCTTTATGTGTGTGACAGGTTGATATATATTTATATGAATGTTCAGTATTTATGAGTTGATAACATTTCTGTTTTCGTTCTCCGTTACGCCAACGTTGTACTTCAATTTGTTTCGGTAACACTGAAACCGCGTGGTTCTAGTCGATGAGAAGATGACATCGAACCATTTGCTGGCATCGTCTTATTCAGGCTTTACTTCAAACGGAAACAGATTGTAAGAATTATAGGATTTTTAAACAGGTTGTTGCTGATATATGTTATTCGAATTGACTCGGGCTCATCTGTCTCCCAGAACCGAGAAAATGCAATTACTGAATCCAGCTCAGTTCGAGAAAGATTTGGCAAGTCTAGATTGCCACTGAAATTATAGATCATTCTGGGTTCCGTTTGAATTTAAGTAAGAACTTTATTTTTGCAACGAAATGTCAATGACAATGAGTGGTGTAAAGTTGATTTGTAAACGTCCCTGAAGACATCTTTTGGAGAAGTCTTCATAACCAAATAAATTTAGGGTGGGGTTTTCGGCCGGTCTTGTAAGGTATATTTTTTTAAAATAATTTGTCCCTGCAAAGAACTAAACAGAACAAGCTGGATGAATGGTTTGGGTTAAATACTTTGATGTACAACACACTGTTTTCATGCAGTTTTGAATGAAACATTCTTGTTTATTGTACGCAGTTATTTATGAATATTTTTAACAAATGGAAACCGAAAGATATAAATTCGCAAACTGTTAAAATATCAACATTTATAATAATAATTATTATTCATTTACTTTGGTCATGACTCGTTACATGGGGCACAAACCACGTCCAACCAGTTTTTCCAATTACTTTTTTTCTAGTGAATATTTTGAGTAAAATGACAACTAACATTACTAATTACATTGAGGAATCCGATACGTAAGTGGAAAACGGATATAATCTTGTTTTTCGTTAATTGTTATGGTACGGGAACACTGACGCTAGTTCACTGAGAGGATTAGAAGTTCTTTCAACACCTCTAGCACATTCTAGATCTTCCGAGTCATATTTTGTGAAATATTCATCGTCGTCTCAAGTTTCAGCGATGTAGACGCTTGTAAATGTAGTGGATATTATGCATCAGTTAGATCAAGCAGTGAAGTGGAATGCTGCGAATTTTAATTTATATGGAAGAAATATGTAAATATCAGAATACTAATTATTTTACACCCATCGTTAGAATCAGGAGCTCCATTCGGTTATCGAAACAACTTGGACATTCTTCATACCCCCTTCACACTTGAGGCGGAATGAGCCCGAATGCTGTTGGAATGACAATTCCTGGAGATTCCTGGGAATTCGAACTGCATTCTAAAACTTCTTACTGCATTCCGAATACATTCCAACTATTCTGTCAGATTGGAACATGTTCAAAACTTTCATTTTAAGTGCATTCTAACTGCATTCTAAGTATTCTTAGTGCATTCTAACTGCATTCTAAGGCTTTTTACTGCATTCTAAGTATTCTGAACGTATTAGATGGAGAAGGGAAAAGGCAATCCACTTCAAATCCTGTCTGAATGCGTCTCTAATGCTGCTGGATTTCAGGTGGAATATTCTTCAAATGTATCGGAATACTTCGATTGCAGTCGGAATACAACTCGAATGTACCTCGACTACAACTCGAATACAGTCAGAACGTCCCGAATGCTTTTCAAATGAACCCTGACGTCATCAGAACACTGCCGAATCGTATAAAACGGCCATCTGTCCCTGAAACGTCAGATAGCATTTGGGAGTCGAATTCTTACAAAGATTGAATAAAGTGTTTATTTTGACATTCTTCTCACAAATGTGGTTCGAATTTTGGAAAACAAAATTCTACCTGATTCTCCTTGATTCCTGTCAATTCGAAATAAGTGTGATGTAGCCTTAATACCCCCTTCACACTTGAGGCGGAATGAGCCGGAATGCCGTCGGAATGAAAATTTCTGGAGATTCCTTGAAATTCGAACTGCATTTTAAAATTCTTACTCCATTCCGAATGCACTCCAACTATTCGTGTCAATTCTTGTAACATGTCCGAATGTTTTGAACATGTCCAAAACTTTCGACGTACATTCGAAGTGGAAAAATATCGAACAACATTTGAAGTGTATTCTAACTGCATTCTAAGTATTCTTACTGCATTCTAACTGCATTCTAAGCATTCTGAACATATTCAAGGGAGACTCGAAAAGGCAAGCCACTTCAAATCCTGCAAGAATGTCCCGAATGCGCCTCGAATGTATTTCGATTGCTGGTGGAATTTAGGTGGAATATTCTTCAAACGCATCGGAATATTTCGATTGCACTTGGAATACAGCTTGAATGTACATCGAATACACCTCGAATACAGTCAGAACATCCCGAATGCTCTTCAAATGAGCCCTGACGTCATCAGAACACCGCCGAATCGCATAAAAACGTAGCCACCTGTCACTGAAACTTCAGATATCATTCACATCTTCAAGCTGCGCAAGTTGTCTCCAGCCTCCTGACACCACGTCGTGCTGCACATCTTCCTCATCCACCATACCATATTGGAGATTAGGATAAAGATTCCTCATCAAGTTGTGCAGGCAGACACAGCATTCAGCATTCACAACGGAAGACCTTGGAGGCATGGTGGTGAGGAGGATTTGCCAACTCTGAGACATGATTCCAAATGCAATTTGCACTACCCGTCGGCCCCTGCTGATCCTGTACTTGTTGATTCTCTCGTCTCTTTTGAGAGTCCTATGACCACACGGTTTCATCAAGAAGGCCCTTATTCCAAAGACATCATCTCCCAGAATAAAGCATGGCATACACTCGTCATCTTGGGGTACGGCATGCTCCCGTCTTCAAGGCAATCCTTGAGCTCGCACTCGTTGAAGATCTGAGCATCAGACATACTTCTGTAAGCACCAACGACCACCCACAGGAACTTGTAATTTCCATCCACAAGGGTAATGAGAACCACAGAGAGGAAACCTTGTAGTTGTGGTACAATGAGCCGCTCTTGGCAGGTTTCCTAATGGCCACATGTTTGCAATCTAACCTCCTACGACATGAGGAATAAATATTCCACCTATTTCTGAATACCTCTTCAGTGGGTGCCCATTCTTCTTGAGTGGTAGAGCAGATGATAACCTCATCCTTGTGTTCCTCCACAATGACCTTACACACTTCAGGGATGATCAGGCTGATTGTGTTCCTTGCCACGCGGAAGCTGTACATGATGCTGGGGTACCTATCACCTGAAGCCAGGAACCTCAATGTGATGTCTAGCTTCAAGCCTGGAGGTAGCGCCTTACTCATATATGCATCCTGCTTCTGTATTCTTGGTCCCACTCTCTGCACAAACTCATCAAACATGGCAGGCTCCATCCTAAGGTAGTTGAAGATTGACTGCTTGTCCTCAACTCTGAGCTCCTCCATCAGTCTTGTGTAATGTCCATACAGCCTCCTCCTTTCCTCTGTCAGCCATGGTCTGGTCTGGAATCTCCTGGGTCTTCTCCTGTTTCTTCTCTTGGTCTCATCCACATCTCTTTCAGTCAGGGCTTTCTGGAGGACACCAGTCTGGAGCAACGCAACATGGTCCAGGTGGTCCATACTCTATGGGAGTTGGGCAGTGACTGGTAATAGTCCAGATACAACAGGTTTTTATACACCATCGTGGAACATTCCGGCAGCATTCTTGACGCATTTCGGACATTCGTGTTACACTTCTAAGTGCTTTTGAAGGACATTTGAAATATTCGAGCTGCATTCTATTTTAATTCTTTAATATTCGATCCATATTCGGGGGTCATTCCAAGAGGGTTCTGAATGCATTCTATGTAACTTCGTACAGCATTCGAGGTACGTTCCAACTGAAATTCGAGTGCTATTCACGCAGCAATCTAGCCGGCCTCGTACGGCAGTCGAAATTCATTTTAAGTATTCTCAGTGTATTCTAACGGCATTCTGTATTCCTATTCATTCGAACTGCATTCGTGATCAAGTACATTTGGAATGAGTAAGAATCATTCGAGGCGGTTTCGAAGTGCGTTCTAAGTATTCCAACAGCATTCTTACAAAGCTTGAAATATTGTTTATTTTGACATTCTCTCCCGAATGCGGTTCGAATTTTGGTAAAAATTATTTTCTGGCTGATTCTCCTTGATTCCTGTCAATTCGAAATAAGTGTGAAGGACCCTTAAGGGGCGGTGGGAAGCCCTGTGGGTAAAGCGTTGGCTCGTCACGCCTAGGACCCGGTTTCGATTCATCACATGTGTACAGTGTGAGAAGCCCTTTTCTGGTGCCGCCCGCCGTGATATTGCCGGAATATTGCTAAAAACGGCCTTAAACTACACTCACTCTTAACTAGTTTTAAGTATTCAACTGGAAAATAATATCAGACACTGTTTGTAGTTACACATCTAATAGCATTAACTATTTTACTACTAGGAATAGTGTCCCCTCAGCGATATTTACACAAGCAGTCTTCACCGTTTGCCAAGCCAGATTGCATTTACAGGAAAGAAAATATATTTAAATGAGCTCTTCGATCGACGATACAGTTTTAGAAGGACTTAAATGAAATGGAATTCAAAGGTTCTAAATGACTCCTCTCTTAATATTATCTGTTATTTTATCAAGACTTGTCAGGATCTAAAAACACATGTGATCAATCATTGTACAAAGAGATTCAATCACACTAACGTGGCAGCCACGCGCTGTTATTGAACCCTGACGCCATTACTGTTCTCGGTCTTCCAAGCTCACTCAGCTAATGGGTAAAATTATATACTTATGTGCTTACATACAACACGTAATATTCCAATGACATCCGGCGATAATCTGACCTAGCTAATGGGAAGGGATCATAAGAGTTACATGTTAAAAATTAATATTATTGTAATAGAAATCATCCTGTTTTCAGGAAACATGATGCGATCGTTTCACCCGGAGACCTCTCTGTGTTGCTTACGGAGGTTCTTTGAGAACATATATATATATATATACCTATTGTTCTCCTAGCTGGTTAAATCTCATAAACGGGGATTTAAGATAATCACACCCGTGAAGATCCGGGTTAGAATTGGTCTTCAGCATGCCATGCTTGTCGTTGGGGGCGACTGACGGGATCGAGTAGTTGGCTCGTTGTTGTCATAGTATCCAGTTTGCGTAGACCATTGCTTATGATATTAATCACTGGATTGTCTGGTCCAGACTCAGTTATTTAAAACCGACGTCATATGGCTGGAAGATAGCTATGTGCGGCGTTAATCCACAAACAAACAAACACATACTTCGATGAATTCAGTATAAAGCGGACAAGCACAGTTTTATCAGAACAATTTCAATACAATCTGATTTTTACCCAGATACAACACCTCTGAAGTTCTAACAACCCAATAAGCATATAGCTTGACTTTTTAAGCGGTGCAGCAATAAAAGCAATATGTCTGATTTTTGTGCCTCAAGAACGAAATAAACCCACCCGTTCCAAATGTAGATAATTAAGACAGCGACAACATATTAATGTGGGTATTTTAAACATCATGTCATTTCTGAGCGTCACATCTAGACTGAAGACCGCCTCCGTGGTGTAGTATTTAGAGCGTCCTCCCGGAGACTGGAAGGTCGCGGGTTCGATCTCCGGCCGCGTCATACCAAAAGACTTTAAAGGATGTTACTTGTTGGTCCCTGCCTGATGCACGGCATTAATAGGTATAACAAGGACTGGTCGGCTCGGAGTCAGTATAATGTGTCTGTGTGGGGTATTCATGCTTAACTGAGGCATGATATCTCAGTGAGCTGGCACTAAAAAACAGCTTAAGTCTGGGCTAGTACAAGCAGCCACACATACTCACGCATGCACGTCATATGAGCGAAATAATCTAAGTACGACGTTAAACCCCATTTCACCTCACCTCACATCTAGACTGAAATCGGGGTCCAACCCAAGGAATATTCGAGTTATTTCATGGGGTTTTCTTTTTCGAAATTGTCTTGGTCGTAACTAAGCCGAATTGTATTAGACATCGGACGTCTGATGTATATTGTTTGTCCATGGAAAGATACGTTCAGTCATAAAAAGAAAGTTTTCAATTATTGTTTCAAGCAAAAAGTCGAAATCGAAAATTCTTTGTGTGTGTTTTTTCATTACAAAATTGAAAACCGCCTTTTTGTGTCATTTGTTTTACCAACTAATTTCAACATGTTAATATTCATACGCAGTTAAGAAAACCACCCGGCCCTTATTATGTTTGTCTGTGTAGCTACAAGACTGGTCAAGAATCGGAAAACGCGGGTTAAATCTCCAAATCATCATCATCATGGTCAAGAATATGTAGAGGCTAGTGTTCCAATGTACTTTGCCCACATATATCATTGTATATGGTGGAACACAATTCACTGTATCTTGGATATATTTCTTGATACAAGACGAATGAAATTATCCCGGAGGGATTATTTGCCCGAGGTACTTGAAGTCATACTCGCTTTCTGATTGGTTTGTCGTATTTACACATATAGCTTTCGTCGATTGGGGGACGAGTTTTCTTCAAGGTTACGGAAACAGGCGAGTTTTACCGAATAACGGCAAAGTGGTATCGTGTCAAAGAAAACATCAGACACCGGTGGGATTTGTATTGAAAGCACTTGACTAATTCTCCGAGATGATGATTGATCCGTGCCCCGCTCCCCTTTCATTTCCTCAAGCCGTCATTTTGACCTCCTAGAATTAAAGGATTCCTGATACTAATACCCAGCTCTGTAAATCACTAAATATGCATCTATGTGATGGCTTGTGGCAATTTGTATGCCAGGACCCTCGGTATCAGATGCACTGCTTGGTTCGCCCTGTTTTAAGAGCGGGCGGAGGAAGAGAGAAGACGAGAAAGTGAATGAATGTTACGAGGATGCCGTAGAGAATACGATGGTTTTTTATTCATCTGTCCAAAGAATATTTTGGAAAGCCTCATCACTGTTGTATTAATTTCGCGATTTCCATTTCCAAATAGACTGTTCTGTAGCCCCCACCTACCAGCTGTGACGTAACGAACAATAGCCAAGTTGTTGTTTCATCAGCGGTTGAGACGGTGGAGCACTTGCCTTATGTTTGTTGTTGAGTAATTCTCCTACAGTCTGTACATGAAGCAATAAAAGTAGAAAATAAATAACTTAACAACAACAAACAAACAAAATAGAAAAAAAAATCATGAACAAAAACACCCCAAGCAAATAGTACCCCATACGTGGTGAAGCATGAAGTAGAAAACATATTTGGGAGATAGATAGAGAATCTCACCCAAGTGTCTATTCACTCAACTGATATCAATTATATCAACACGAGTTGATAAAGTTACAAATATCCGAAGCTTGCCGAGGATATTTTTACTTTTATCAACGAGTGTTGATATATTTCATATAAAAAGACCCGAGGGTGAGATTCTATTTATCATCAAAAATAACACTTCATTAGTTTTCAATGAAAAATGTACATCTGTGAACACGGCATTGTGACGTCATCAAGTTTGACGTGAAAGCATTGTTAGGGCATTGTGAGTGAGTGAGTTAATATTTAACGGCACATCGGCAATATCTCAGCCATATCGGGACGAAAACAATTTATACAATAAAGATGAAAACATTGTGAAGAGTGAAATTGTAAAAATACTAGAGTATCACATAAAGGAAATAAAACTAGCATGTAAAACTATAACATTTTAATTAAAGAAGACAATGCAGTCTAAAACACGGGCTATAGATCGCCAACAACTGAAGGTAGATCACCATACTAGGGACCATGGGGACTTACAGTACCCTTGCTACCTACAGCGATCTGAGATGCAGATTGTGATCGAATGGATCGCGCTAGCTCATAAGGAACGACGGCTCCTTGAGATATGTTGAAACAGTGTTATGCAAGGCCTTGTACACGTACATCAAGATCTTGTACTGACACCGGAGGTGAAATGGCAACCAATGCAAGACCTTCAGAATCGGCGTGATCTGGTCGCGTTTCCGTGTGCGAGTAATGAGTCGCGCTGAACTGTTCTTTACCCTTTGTATGCGGTCAGTGAGAGACTGCCGTAGTCCACACAAAAGAGCTGTCAACGGGTTACTTGGAAAAAAGGGGTACAGAATATAACACCCTAGGAAATAGGTTTACCTCAGTACATCCAACTAAGTAAATCAGTACAATATCAAAATGGCCCCTAAGATACGTACTGGCGAAACTATCAGTAAGGGATAGCACGGCCAAGTAATGATCTGGAGAGGCCTTAGTATGGTTACGTTCACAGCGGACACGCTTCATGAACGGCCCGCCAATGATGGCAGGGGCCAATAAAAGCCTTGAGAAATATCCAATATTGTGTTTTCTAATATGAAGAAAACGCGAAAAGTTAACCAACTACTAATCACAATGGCTACAACGCCCGAATAAACGTCCCAAGGCAACCACTACACATTCACAACCATATACAATTCGTACGGTGGTACTTAACAGGCCACGCAAGTATAAGACATATCTATATAGAACTAGATATCTCGCTGAACGTCAAAGCTACTATAACATCTCAAATAGCCGAATCAGCTTGCCTGCGAGTAGGAAATAATCTCTATCAAACCAATACATGATGAAAGTTTGTCGTCAAAAATGTTTGAAAATTATGGAATCCTGGAAGGGACATTGTCGCGTTGTCGCCCTCTCAAAAACAAGCAAAATGAGGCAAAATTAACCAAAGTGCGACAATGCGACATTTCGGCCATTTGTCGCATTGTCGCGATGTCGCATGTCGCGTTTTGAATAATATTTTTCTATTCCTCCAAAGGGTGACAATGCGACAACGCGACAATGTTCCTTCCAGGATTCCATAGAAAATAGAACAACAAAAAACCCAATGAAGCCTTAAGAAGTATAATGATACCGAGTCGGGAACAGCCGATGGTGAGGGCAAAATGAGCCTTGTTGTATGAACCAGTGACAATAATCAGTCTCGAGTATCTACTGAAACTGGTCTCATTGGGTGTATAAGGCAAACAGCCGGGGACACTAAAGGAAGCGATGACACTTTGGCTCGCAAAAAGGGTAAGCAGTTGTCTCGACCCAAACATTTCCATGGAAATGTCTCAGGGTTCTTATAACATTGTGTAGACCCAGGCAGATAATTCAATTTGACATCAGACAATGGAGCACTGTGCAAAGACAGTCAGACAGCTACTGACTTTATCTCGGCTGTATCAAGTGTCTCATCAGTCTCTCTTACAAACCACAGTCAATAAAAGCAGCACCCCCTTCGTCCTCTTCTCATCTCTAATGCCCTCTAATATAACCTTATACTATAATTTATGTCCTCGACTGAACGACTGATCAAAAGATAGGTCGTATTATATTGTCTGTAAAAAGAAAAAGGACTTGTAACGTTTCATTTGATTTCTACTTCATTTCAATCAACCCGTTGGAACTTCAGTAACCCATGCTTGTCGTAAGAGGCGACTAACGGGATCGGGTGGTGAAGCTCGCTGTCTTGGTTGACACATGTAATTGGATGTAGATCGATTCTCATGCTGTTGATCACTGGATTGTCTGTTCCAGACTCGATTATTTACAGACCGCCGCCATAGAGCTGGAATATTGCTGAGTTGAAAAACAAACAAAACTACCGAAACTACTGCCACTACTACTGCCACTACTACTACTACTACTACTACTACTACTACTACTACTACTACTACTACTACTACTACTACTACTACTACAAGAGTACAATGTGTGAAGCCTATTTCTGGTGTCCCCCGCCGCGTTATTTCCGAAATATTTCTTAAAGCCGCGAAAACCTGAAGTCACTCACTCACTTTTCAGATAAGTAGGCACATCAAATAGTTCAAACTCGAAACAACGCTCTTGGTAGAAGCAGCAAGCTCAACTATACGTCAAATGATGTGAAATGTCGGCGCAGTGGCGGAGCTGGCTAAGGCGCCAGGCTAGCGATCCAGCGGGTTTGAGGTGCCGGGATCCAGCTCACCTGTGACCGGGTGTAAAAACCTTGGAGTCAACTTTGTGTGCAGACTCTTTCCGTGTTGTTACAACCCCCAGTGTACAGTACACAACCCTGTGCACTTAAAAGAACCCACGAATCCGTTGGTATACATGTATGACCAGATGGTGGCCACATGAACACGTGCAAACACCTAGTTGCGGGTACAGCAACTTCGACAAACTACTGTGACTATATGTCCCAGTCCACACAGCTGTAAATGGGTACAGCAGGAGTTGTATACTCCCCAGGGAGTTGAGATTGATAATACGATGTGCCGTTGTGATTGACATCCAATGATCGAGGGGAAAAATACCAGCGCCTTGAGCATGTACTAGTTAAGGGGATATGTGCGCTATATAAATATCCCATAATAAATATAATGTAATCAAATGTAGACACCCAAGACTGGAGCTGCTGGAACAAATGTAACGAAAGTTGAGTGCCTTAAAGTTCAAGTACCCGTGAGGGTCCGGGTTAGAATATTGATCTTCAGTAACCCATGCTTGTCGTAAGAGGCGACTAACAGGATCGGGTGGTCAAGCTTAGTTGACTTAGTTGACACATGTCATCGGTTCCCAATTGCGCAGATCGATGCTCATGCTGTTGATCACTGGATTATCCAGACTCGATTATTTACAGACCGCCGCCATATAGCTGGAATATTGCTGAGTGCGGTGTAAAACTAAACTCACTCACTTAAAGTTCAAGTCATCCTTCTTGCAATGTAGTTTCGTTGAGATGTTTTGTTACTCTGAATGTTTAAGTATAAATGTCAATACCACACAGATAGGGCTGTTTCACTGGTGTTTTTAATTTCAAAACCAGGAAGGCAAATCAGCAGAGGGGAATTAGCCATTTGACCGCTACCGCTACGATATCAAGTCATCAATAATGACACTTCACTCATTTTTCTGAATGATTGAAGAGCATTCCCTTCTTAGAAAGTACATGGTGATTGTCTAATGGCGTCGATAAAAATAACAGCCAGGCAGCATAGCCCGAATTATTCTCTAATGAGTTATTGCTTGATGTCCAACAAAGGGAGGTAGGGTGAGAGCTTTTTCGACAATCATCATTAGTACAAACAATCACAAACTATTATGATGATTATAAGATGGTGGGTTCTTATGAAAAAGAATTCTTATTTTTATTTCACAATATAGTGATTGGGACTTACACTAAAAGCCACTAAACCCACAGGTGAGGCTAAATGTCCCAAGGACTGATTTGAAAGGTTTTCAGGGAACGTTTTATTGATATTTGAACATATTGATAATACGCTAATAACTGTTAATAACCTCCTCCATCAGGACCATTTTTAGGCTTGAATACCTTTATGTTCCAATCGCCTTGGGGACTTCAATTTCAAATATAATACCAGTGCTAATGGTGCCAGGTGACCATATAATACTGTGACGCTCCCCAAGGTCCTGAGTTGATTGGAAATGTCTGAAAACATGTGTCACTTCGAGCGTCTTGTCGAATGTGAGAACTGCTGTTTGAATGTCTACACATGTGATCGTTATGACTACCCCAACCGCAACACTACTAAATGAGAGTGTGTCGTACCGAAGTAGAACCTTCAGAGACAGTCTGGTAACAAGACAAGAGCCTTTTAAGAACTGACACTGCTGGGGGATGTCTCAGGATTACTATGGAGACGGAATTCGATTTGAATTGACAAAGTGAAACATCCTCTTACAACACTGATTATATCATCCATCGGTGTTTAAGGGATGGAGCTGTTGACATGTTTCTTTGCCACTTCCTCCGATTGAATGTCGTCAGCTAATCGTCTGTCTGTTCTGGGTTGACGCAAGCGGTTCACTAGTCCTTAATGAAATCATGCGGATACATTTACTAGATTGTGAAATTGCCCTTCTTGCTACTTTGAAATATTTCTGGAAACAAGATGGACTTCAGTATTTGCCGGCGAGTGCTGAAGTCAAAGACCTATAGTTCAAAAAGCGTTACGGATGTCGGTAGAGATCAATCAATCAATCAATCAATCAATCAATCACTCAGCCACTAGGCTAACCCACCACATACACATACAGACACATGCAGACACGTGCAGACATATGCAGACACGCACACACGTGCACATTATACTCAGGCAAAACTAGAAGATCGAACCTTCTAACCTCAATACATTCATTTTCAATTTCAGCTGTGGACACCTATATTTTTTTCCGATATCATTGTGTTAATTCAGATGTGTACTGAATACATCTTTCAATGGGTCAGAACAACAATCTGTCAAATTATCGTAAAACAAACCGTTCGTCCGTAAAACATGACTCACCTGACGTGTTAACCATGTGTTAAAAACTCACATAAGAAAGTAAATTATGTCTTCATACAACCGTTAAATATAATCTACATGCATATTTTTAGTTTGATTTTGCACGTCCAATTTTTATATTGCATTGCTGGTCGAGTAGGGGTTTGTTTGGTGTTGTGTGTGTGCGTGTGTGGAGGGGTTTGGTTGGTTGGTTTGTCGCACTCCGCAATATTCCAGCTATATGGCTGCTGTCTGTAAATAATCGAGTCTGGACCGGACAACCCAGTGATCAACAGCATGCGCATCGATCTACGTTATTCGGATGCGATGACATGTGTCAGCTAAGTCAGCGAGCCTGACCACCTGATTCTGTTAGTCGCCTCTTACAACAATCATGGGTTACTGACATGGGACATAACAAAAACAGTCTGCTGTTTCATTTTCCTAGGGAGACATTATAGATATAAGAAAGTGGCCAACAGGACCCGTTGAAAATGAGGTGACCTTCTCCCAATCCAGATAGAACGAGACACATGTATCGATCCGTGCCAGCCTCTCGTGACAAAACTTCAGTCTAAGATAGATTGTCAGAAATTGATGAAAATATTTTTTGGGTGTTTTTTTTTAATTTACGCAAAGATTTATTTCATTTTCAAAAAAGCAAAAATGTCAGTTCTTATAACTTCACAGATTGCTTATAGAATTATTAACACACGAAAACTGTAGACAACATTACGAAATCAGTGACGCAGTTAGGCATACCTTGTTATGTGGCAGTCAAGATGGTTTGGCGATAGTTATATATATATCAGCTTACGGGAAGATTAGAGCAAAGCAAACTGCTTGTTTAATCACATCTTCCCGTAGCAGAGGAACTGGCTGCAAATGTTTAGTTTCCACCCAGTATATGACCCACATACGTAAACAGCCTATTGGGATTATAACTTCAAAATCATTATGGATGCTGTCGAAGCATATGCCCAAAAAGGGTCCAAAGGAAAAGAGGAGCGTCTTTCTGAGTGGGTTACCATTTTCTGCGTGATGTTGTCATTGGGAGGATGCACAAACTGAAAAAGAGGAAACAGAGATGGAATAGACCCATTCTGTCCCAGCCAGCTGCCATGCAAAGTCTGGCTGCCCTTCATGAAATTTGTGTAGTTATTCCCACTGACAAGGCCTCAAATAACATAACCATTATATGTAAACATCACTACATTAATTTTCTGAAGAAAGAGCTTATCATAAGTGACATTTCAAATCATGTCATATACAAGGTCGATATGTCAACCAAGGAATAAATCTGTCAAAACTGTTCATCGATACTATCAACCGTTTGACTCTAGAACCTGAAGACATGTCCATACCTCTTTTGCCTTTGATTCCAAAGCAACATAAATTCCGTACAAGCAGAGGTATATTCCCGGGTCCAGCAAATGTACCACCAATCCCTGTCTCAACGATTAACCATCAGTGTAATACCATCAAGGAAAAGCTTTCTCTATATTCACAGACGGTATTTGAGACAAGTCGAATTATTTCCATGTGGATTCTCAAAATGTCATATGAGCAGCCTGGTTCCCTGGGTCTGTTGCGCCTGCCCTACGCTCCGAGCGTAGCGCAGGCGCAACAGACCCAGGGAACCAGGCTGTCACATGAGTTGCTTGAATTTTAAAATCTCAGAAACGGACCGAATTCAGTTTTGTCAAAAGATTTGATTCGTCAACTTGCTCGCCACCATAGCACATGACAAGGAAACACGCCATTCCTTGATCCACGGGGTATTTGTTAATAGACGTAGTGTTCGTGGATACCTGTTCAAGGATGCAACAATCAATCTCTCATTAAAGCTTCAAGACAGGCATGTAGAATTTGACTCATCGTGATTTCGATGCAATTCCCCATATTTTTTTCAGGTGAACGATTGACTAACCTTTGCATGTATCTATGACAGGTGCAGCCAGTGGAGGGGAATACGCTCACGTTTCTGCGATTCATTCTGCGGTTGTGATTCGTAAACACATGTTCATGATTTTGTCAGATTTGTAAAATCGCCTCTGTTCTCTTCAGAAAAGTCTCATGAATATTGTAAGAGTTTTGTTGCTTATATTTCAGGATTTGCATAAAAGAAAAACTGAATTACCGACGAAATACCGAAAATTTTCAGAACATGTTGACCATATACATTGTACGACATGCTATAAACAAACAGTTGCAAGTTTGAAATGCATGTACTTCTTATTCAGTTACCCTAAATGCCATATTCTATTTGTCGTTTCAAGAAACCATTAAGATAGAGAAAAATACTTATTTATAGGTTATGTCAACACAGAAACGACAAGGGAAAAATTTTACTCCGAAAGCGTTCGCCAGTTCAGTTTTTATATGTTTCAATGTTGTTTTGTCTCTCGTGCGGTTACCTCCCTTAATTACCTAATTCACAAACTCCGTGGGAAGCCAGTGGAATTAGCGCGGTAGGTTATTCAGGTCACAGGTAATTGTTTTTCATTATTGTTTCAAATTGTCGAACACATTTTATAAATTCAGGAATTTCGTTTTAAATCCAAATGTAAAACCAAAAAAATGAATGGCCACAGACAATTGTAGAACAAATTAAAAACGCGTGAAGTTCCTGGAATACAATTACCCATTAATCCCCGTTTCCCCACAGACGTTTACCACAACTATTGCCAGCTGACCACGGCGACATGGTTATCATAGCATTCATAAAAAAACCTTCAGTACCAATAACACAAGCCATTTCATGATTTTCTTGACTGACTGACTGAGTTTGGTTTTACGCCGCTTTTAGCAATATTCCAGCAACATCACGACGGGGGACACAAGAAATGTGATTTTCTTGAAGAAAATACATTTAACAGATATAAAACGATTGTTTGTTCGAATGTTTCTCCGATTCGAGTTTAGATATCATTACATCAGGGGCGGTGGGGTAGCGTAGTGGTTAAAGCGTTCGCCGAAGACCCGGGTTCTGGTGTCCCCCACCGTAAAAGTGGCGTAAAGCTAAACTCACTCACTCACTCATTACAGGAAGTCGGTATTGACTCGATTCCTTAGCCCGGTTATATTCCCTTTTACCGCACTTAGACTGGTTATATTGTAGATTGACGTCAGGAATACTTCCGCTAGAGATCATTTTGGTGCATATCCCACCATTACTGATCTTCCAAGCAAAAGCGTGGTGCACCGATCACATCACAATGGATTGTTAAAGTGAGAGTAAAGGCCAGTGTCGTTAGTTCTGTTCCTGACCGCCTCCGTGGTGTAGTGGTTAGAGCGTCCGCCCGGAGAGTGGAAAGTCACGGGTTCGATCCCCGACCGCGTCATACCCAAAGACGTCAAATATGGTACAGTACAACCAGAAATTATTGAGAATTTAAAGATTGAATTTTTTTATACTTTTTTCACTCATTACTCACGTATTAAATGTGAATATCAGCAGAACATAACTCCAGATTCAAAGTATTTTGTCAAGTAACCATGAACAGCAATGCAGGCTTTAATGCGGCGGGGCATACTACTGATCAAAGAAGTTAGAAAGTCGTGGTCCATGCTGTCCCAATATCTGACCACCTCTTCTTTCATTTCATCAATATTTGTCAGATTTGTCTTATTGACACTTTCCTTCATAAGTCCCCAAACATTTTCTATTCGATTTAGGTCAGGGCTATAGCTTGGCCAATCTAATAATGTCATATACTGGGTCCGAAACCAGGTCTGTGAATGCTTTGAACGATGTTTTTGGTTGTTGTCCTGCTGGAAAATAAAAACAATTCCATAGAACACGTGAGCAGATGGAAGTTAATGTCCCTCGAGAATATCTGTGTACCGCTCACTGTTCATATTCCCTTCAGATACACAGAGGGGCGTTGCCCCTAACACTGATATGCCACCCCACACATTAAATTTCGGACTGTACTTTGGGCGCTGATACAAAGGTGTTTCAGTTTGTTTGGTCCAGAATTTCAGTGTATTAGAAAACAGCCACACAGAACTTTCATCTGAGAAAATCACATCGTCCCAATTAAAATTTCAATGCTGTAAGCACCAGTTCAACCTTCGCTCCTTTTGTTCAGGTTTCATGATCGATGATGGAATTCCTTGACTTTTCTGCCAACCCATTGCATGCAGCTCAGTTCTAATTGTTTCCTAACAGACAGCCACAGTTCCTCTATCAATCATATCCAGCCTTAGGTTTTCTAAACTCCTTTGTTTGTTTTTAGAAACAAGAATACCAAGCCGCCTCCTGTCACCGACAGTCAATTTTCTGGGCCTACCTACGCCTCCCTGGTGCTCAATGCCATATCAATTTGCAATAATTTTCAAAACACGATAAACAGTGGACAAAGGGATGCCTGTTCTACTTGAAATCACTTTAGCTGATCTGATGTCCTTGCTATAATACTCTAAAATCAACTTCCTCTTCTCTCAATCATCCATACTGAGGATCACTGAAAATGTCGTCTGCTAGCAAGTAAACAAAGGGGGATAACTCTTCACAAACTAATGAAAAAGGATAAACGGAGTTGTCTGTCTTGAATGAAACCAAGCACTTGATAGCTGGTCAAGGTTGTTTATACTAAAAATCCAATTAAACATATTCCTAAAATTCTCAATAATTTCTGTCTGGTCATACTATACTTGTTGGTCCCTGACTGGCGCTCGGCATTAATGGGTACAACAAGGACCGGTCGGCTTGGAGTCAGTATAATGGGGTATTCATGCTTCACTGCGGCATGGTATCTCAGTGGGCTAGCACTATAAAACCAGCTTCAGTCTGGGCTAGTACAAGCAGCCGCACATACGCATACACACGCATGCACGTCGTCATATGTGCGAAATAATCTCCAGCGCGACGTTAAACCCAATTTCACCTCACCTCACCTAGTTCAGTTCCTTGACTGGTACGTGGGTTTCGGTCTGACGAATACATCAATGTAAGGATCTCTTATCGGGTCATCAAATGTTCTTCTCCTGGCTGACATGGGCAAGGTTCAAGTAGGCAGTTTCATGCACCAGGGGCACAAGCCTGATCATTCTGATAGATACATTCATTTTCGCATCTCATCAGGTTCATTGTTCAACGCCGCACTCCAGCTGCAACGCCGCAATGTGCCATATGGCGGTGGTCTGTAAATAGTCGAGTCTGGACCAGACAATCCAGTGATTAACATCATGAACATCGACATACGCAGTTGAGATACGATGACGTGTCAATTTTTCAACAGTATTTCTCTTCGAATCACAGTGTTCCAAGTGATCCATCTCTTGCACAACTTCTTTCTCTTTCTTACATCTGTTTTTCTTCAAAAATGAAGACAAACAAACAATCATAATCCGGGAAAAACAGGAACCGGAACCACGATTCCATTAGTTGGATCCATGCTTTCAGTAGAATGTTTAACCAAAGTGGTAAAAGTGAGTGAGTGAGTTTAGTTTTACGCCGCACTCAGCAGTATTCCAGCTATATGGCGGCAGTCTGTAAATAATCGAGTCTGGACCAGACAATCCAGTGATCAACAGCATGAGCATCGGTCTGCGCAATTGGGAACGGGTGACATGTGTGAACCAAGTCAGCGAGCCTGACCACCCGATCCCGTTAGTCGCCTCTTACGACAAGCATAGTCGCCTTTTGTGGCAAGCATGGGTTGCTGAAGACCTATTCTACCCCGGATCTTCACGAGTATTGTTCACCTGAAATACATGTTTCATACAGGAAGAAATTGATACTTCCTCTTTATCGGATAAAATAAAATTTAAGAATGTTCTCCACACATCTAACAATCACACGTATAAACGTTTCTCTAAGGTTGTAAACGATGTTAACTAGATAAAGCAAACTTTTGAGTAAGAGCCATACACTCTTGAAAAAAGAAACGCTTTGGCTAAATGTGAAACAAGCATTGTCTCTAAGGTGACATAATCTCCCGCCGCAAATTATCAAATCAAACTTAGAAAAGGATGAAAGTGAAGGCGGTAGATGAAGTTAAATGTCAACAAAAACATGACCAGTCAACCTCTCTTGATATCTTGCTCTGTAGCTGTTCAAACACACAAATATTTTCAAGACTCACTTTGACCTTGACATGAATTTAATGGTGTATGAAATATGTAAAATAAAGTAATTATGCAATTGCATTTAACAAAACATTCAAGAGAAGTCTTGAAGGTCTATGAAGAATACCCCAGTTTCTAAAAGCAACTATACTAGATTTATCCATATTCAACTCTAATCCCAATGTGTCACAAAATGTTTGAAGAATATTCAACTGTCTCTGCAAACCGTTTACCATAAATGAAAACGTAACAATATCGTCTGTAATCAGAAGTAAAAGTAAATCCTTGATTTGGGGAGTAACAAATATTCCATTATTACGTGATTTATACATATTATCTACAAGTTCCTTAATAAAAAAGATGAAGAGTAAGGGGCTTCGTACACAGCCTTGTCTCACACCAGCGGAAGTGTTTAACGTTTCAGTGTTGCCAGAATTACTTCTAACACAGGCTGCAACAGAGTCATACATGCTTCTTAAAATATCATACATTTTGCCATGTAACATGATCCTTTGGTATGTAACATGAATAGCAATTTCTTACGGTCAACAAAATCAAAGTCGATGAACGCGTAATAGAATCACCCTTTAGGCCTGCATAGGTATTTTGTATATAATGATTGTAATATAAATAAGTTATCAGATGTACTATAATCGGGTCTAAAACCAGCTTGAGCCTCGTCCAGTAGCTCGTTTAGATCAACCCAGGCACATAAACGCCCTCTAAAATATTAGCAAATAATTTTCCAGAAATATTTAAAAGAGATATGCCACGATAGTTGCATGGTTCAGATACACTCCCAGACTTGAACAGAGGGACAATTATACCTATATTCCATATCGATGGGAATTTACCATTATCAAGAACTACGTTGAATATATTTTTCAGATATGACACTAGAGAAGTAGAGACCTTGCAGAGACTCCCCACACATGCACATACAGCGAGCGAATCACCAGGCCTTGATCTGGGTCACCGCATTGGCAATAATCACCCCAGTGTTGCCCACCCTGTGGGCAATGGGTCGCTGAAAGAGGGAGTAAATGCTCTGAAATGTCAATGGACCATAGGTAACATCCTTCCACAAAAGACTGGCATAATATCCAGCAAGAACTTAGATTTGAGTAGAATTGAGGATTCAGACGAAGCTGAGATTGATAGTCTTCTGGACACAATCAGTGATGATTCGACATAAAGGTACATACATATAAGTAATGGTAACTCAATGGTAAAGGAAGCCAGAGAATAAACCATCATGCTTTAAGTGTAGCTGTAACATTAAGTTTGATCATTTTAGAGCGATTGAAGCAAGAATACATTTTTAAACCAACTGCCAACTTGTGTAGAAAAACAGCTTTCAAGTTTGATTTTCCCCTTCTTAGCAATGCATTTTTCAAAGTTAGTCTTCCTGTGCCTATAACCAAGAAATAAATGTTAAATGTTTTCATTTTACCTGATAAAGAGCAGTTATCAGAATGTATTTTCGAGATTTTTACCCCCTCCCCCTGGCCCCCCTGGCCCCCATTTGGGGGTCACGGCATGAAAATTCTCCGCACCCAGACTACAATAAACCATCTCAAAGTCTTTTCATGCTTTGAGTACACCTGTAACATTAATTTTGATAATTTTAGAGCTATTGAAACAAGAATACCTTCTTAAAACAATTGTCAACTAGAAAGCGTAAAAAAACAGCTATAAAGTTTTATTTTTCCCTTAGACGCAATGCATTTTTCAAAGTAAATGTCTTCCTGTACTATATCAGCCCATAGACTATGTGGATTTAATCAAAATTCAGATATATATAAGAGGTGTAGGTTGAGGTGAGGTGCTCTTGAGAGCCCGGACCAAGCCAGACCGAACGCTTGTGATATAGCAACTCTCTTGAAAAGCGGGCTTCACTTTGAGCAACGTGTTTGTTCAAATACTACGTTTTGGAACTTTATACAGTGACGTGTAGGTAGATATAATGCAAAGCTATGAATCTGGACACATTTCATGATACATGTGTGAGGTTTAAGTTGCTTTTGACAGCCCGGGCCAGAGACCTAACACTTTTGATTGAGGCTATGTTGACAATGGAGAGAGAAAAGGGCTGGAAAAGTGATATATAGGTAGATATAATACTAATCTGTGAATTAAAACACAATTCAAGATACATGTTTGAGGTTTAAGCTGCTTTTGACGGCCCTGGGTATGCCGGACCGAACAATAGTGGCGGTGATTGTGTTGAGAGTGTGGGGAAGAGATCGTTTCATTTGCAGATGGGTAAGCCTTACATACAATGAACAGTGGCCTTCTAGGGTGGTATTTGATTGGATATAGGTCTAAAAACATTTTCGGGTCGACAGAAATTTTTATCGGGAGTGACTGAAGCATATTTGCGTTTTAAATCCTGTTTCGTTTAACGATTCTTCTTTTAGACGTAACCTTGGTCAGCCACGTTCAGAGGCCGATAACCCCTCGATATAGTCAGGCGTCGCCCGTTATTTTTGTAGCCAAAAAATATTTTACACAGCGACGTCTTTTTTATGCGATCGCCCACGACGTAGTTCTTTTTTTACGCGCCACGCGATGGCAATTATAGGACACCATACAGCAGCGATTGTTGTTGGCGAAAATAGTCAAAGAAATTGTGGTCTGGTTCCATACCGCAAAGAAGGTCAAGGACGTGTGCTTGGAAAATGGAAATGTTTTCGTGACAGAATTCATAAATATGTAACACAATTCAGTATTCGGTTAAGCAATATCATATGGTAGTGGCAGATGTCCCTTTGGTCATACAATGTCAATGGTTAGAATATGGAAGATGCTGGTAACAAAATACCGAAAATGATGTTGACTTGTCAATGTCACTCAATATAATGTATCAAGTTCGACTTAGTTACCCCTGACAATTATGTTGATATTTCAGTGTCATATCTGCCCATCGTTCATATACACGCTTGACCTTTCGTGAAAAAAGGGCAAAAGTAATGAGTTTTATTGATTTGTTTGGATGAAATATTATATTGGTTGGAATGAAATAGAAGCAATACATTGGCCGAGTTAAACAACATGTGAGTGAAACAATATTTTTGACACGGACTACATACATGGTATGTTGTGTTGTGTGGCGGTGTGGTGAGGTGTGGTGCGGTGTGGCGGCGTGGCGTGGCGTGGCGTGGCGTGTGAGTTTCCGTCTCACTTGAACCACTAAGGTTAAAACCTATATTAAAGTAATATAAATTTAATAATTAACCGGTCTGCTTCATAATCTAATTTAGTTGGCGTTTCAAAACATAATTAATCACAATCCATCTAAGAACAGTAAGTAGACATTTCATAAGCTCATAAGCAGGTCAGAGAATGAAGGAAAACCCTTTATCAAACACTATATTAATATCAAGGTCACGTGACAAGGTATGACTATTGTTTGTCTACAATATCAGACACGAAGTCTAATATTACCCGCTGAATTAACAATAGTGAGTGAGTTTAGTTTTCCGGCGCATTCGGCAATATTCCCTCTATATGGCGGCGGTCTATAAATATTCGAGTCTGGACCAGGCAATCCAGTGATCAACAGCATGCGTATCGCTCTACGCAAATGGGACACGATGACATGTGTCAACTAAGTCAGCGAGCCTGACCACCCAAAATTAGTGTGATATGACTGTGTCCAGTTCATTTTTAGGCTACCTATAGACAGTTAGATGTTTGAGGTGGGCGACTTGCGCCATTTAAGGTACAATTAGGACCCATAAAACAAATGTTTTTATAATATAAATAATGTCAGAGTGAGGAGGGACTACATGTATTTGATTCTGATTAAGATTACTTCCACTACCAGACAGTCCGCTCTTTGCTTCTGGTCTGCTGTCCTTTATATCACGGTGATTCCGACCATGCTTGACCACTAAAGATTGTCATTCGCAACGTAACGATGTGGCGCCTGAAATGGTTGAAATGGTATATCCTGTCGATCAGAACAATTTGACTGTTCCACCGGAGAAAGTGAAACCTCTCTCGTACAAGCGACATTACCACATCGCTGTTTATGGAAAGAGACCATTGAAGTTTCTTAAAAACTGTCTCCTGTCCAACTTCGTTTACAGACATTTCATTCGATTAACTCTTTATATCTCCAGGGCTTGCACTTTTAACTACTAAATCCATTTCCATCCTCGCGATGTCATCCGTGATTCAATCAGCCAGCGTGATTCGCTACCTTATTCAGTCCAACGGACCAAGAGAATGAAAACCAGCATCCGTTTGGGTTAGCGACATCAACGGTCAATCCTGCTGATAACGATCGAGTTCCCGAGAAATTCAACACTAAAAAACTGACACGCTAATGAAGGCCCTGAGAATCATTTTGTAGACCAGTCTTCACCACTTACGTAAACTACCAGCTTGTGACGAAATAACAATAGTGGGTCACAAATGCATGAAATCCTTCCGGAGGGGCACGAGTCGCTTGTCGGTTTGTCCCGGAATAACACGACTGGGTCACGAATGAATGTCCACTTCCCTAATCGAATTTCTTCTCCCTAAACTCGGCGTTTGATTGGTCGGTAGATCCCCGAGAACAACAGGTCCAGGGGTTAGTGGAGGTATACCATCTATGGCCGACAAGTGAGTATGATTCCTGAAGGTTTTGGAGACAAATGCCTGCTTACTGTCGAGGAAATGATTTGTAGATGTTGCAATAAGTTTTTAGACCCGCGGAATGCCGCTGCCGTTCGAATATAGCCCTACATAGGTGCTGTCAACGTGGCTGAATTAATAAACGAATTTAAAAGGTGAGTTTTCGCTGTCTTAGCTGATCCATGATTTTGGCTTGGAATTGCGGAGGTAGCTGTTTTCGGTGAGTCGTGGCGTTTAACGTTTGAAATAATGATCTGATTGTGACCATTTATAGCTAATTTTGTAGGGAAATCATCTCGCTTTCGATCCGTAGGCCTCGAAGGGGCCTTAAAAATAGTTTACGTGGTGAAATCTAACTTTGATTGAGGAGGGGGTGGTTCCTTCGTTACATCCATTTCCTTTAATATAGTACTAGGGTAGGGTCTATATACCTATATGTCTTTCTAACGCTGTTTCTAAGCGTGTCACGCCCCTATTGGTATACCGAGATGAGGGGTCTTGGAGACCCGGGCGATGTTTAATATGTTGACTACGTGTTCTGCCCTGGTTCGAGACAGGCATTCCTACAGCCTCCTATCAACTGTCATAACATTAATTTGTTGCTTTTTTGTACGGTTTTAAATTAGTTAAATAATAGATACATGCATATTAAATGGGAAATGTTTTGGAATGACAACTTCATAGTAAGACAGATAGTTAGATGGATAGATAGAAAGAGTGACGGATAGATAGATATCTGTTTTCTATCTTTATACATGTGAACACAACAAAAGTGATAAGATTACAAAGGTGAACACTTAACAAAGGATATCAATAGTGAATTGGCGCTGACGAGTTCATAGTCACCCGGGCGCTGGGGTAGGTTAGTGGTTACAGCCTTCGCTGAAGATCCGGGTTCGATTCCCGACATGGGTACAAGCCCATTTCTGGTGTCCCCCCGCCCTGATATTGATGGAATATTGCTAAATGCGGCGTAAAAACATACTCGCTAGAACAATACATTATTGTGGAAAGGTTGGGTTGCCTGTTATCCAGCTGTAATCCTACAATAGTTTGAGTTCATAGTGACCCATTGACACATGCCTGGGGTCAAGTGAGACGTGACTCAGACTCCATATGCTTATGAAACGATTTGGTATTTAAAGGCTGCCGTGATATAGCCAAAATGTGGAGATTGAATAGCAAAATTACGTTGATTAAACTTGTCTCGCAAAAACACCCGATTGTATATGTAAACATCATTTTGTCCCCCCGGTGTTGTAATATAAGCCTATACAATAACTGTCCAATGTCTAAGGCGTGGGGGCGGTGGGGTAGCCTAGTGGTTAAAGCGTTGGCTCGTCACGCCGAAGACCCGGGTTCGAATCCCCACATGGGTACAATGTGTGAAGCCCATTTCTGGTGTCCCCCGCCCTCATGTTGCTGGAATATTGCTAAAAGCGGCGTAAAACCAAACTCAGTCAGTCAGTCAGTCTAAGGTGTGGTACTATCTGCAGAGAAGCGCGATCACTCGCCTGATGTAGCCTGATGTTGAACATACATTTACACTCGTGAAGATCCGGGTTAGAACTGGATTTCATCAAACCATGTGTGTCACAAGAGCAGGCGCGTAGCCAGCCAATGTTTCCGTGTAAGCCCGATAGACTGCAAAGCTTATGCATGTATTCAGATAGTATTGAAAGCTTGCCTAACCTTTTTAGCAACAATCATGTGTAAGCTCGGGCTTTTTTTATAACGGTAGCTACGCCCCTGAAGAGGGATCAGGTGGCCAGATTGGCCGACTTGCAATTGGGTGATGCATGCCATCGTATTTCAGATGCGTAGATCACTGGATCGTCCGGTCCAGACGTCCGCCATATAACAAAAAGAAACTGTGGATTGTTAAAATTCTTTCCAAAACACGAAACGTATCTATGAAAACCTTAATAGGCGGCTAAGGTGATCATAAGGAGATGTCAGAACATAAGGAGACTGGCATCATCCTCTTGGAATGTCCATCCTTGGCCATGCCATTGAAGAAACGGAATGCATTACCACTGGTCAGAGAATCTGATCTCTGAGGCCCAGTGAGTCACTGAAGTCTGGCATCCGTGTCCACCTGTTCTGTCCACATGCCCTCGTGTCTTTGCGAGGATTAATGATTAAAAAAATATTGGTTTTGAGATGACCCCCGACTCCAAATGCTTCACAGTACAATACATCATGACAAGGCCGGACACTTCGGTGGACCCCACCCGACTGTTTTGCCGATCGCTACGCTACCATCGCATGCAATCAATTAAAACTTAATGTAAACATAATCATGGATAATTGGTCTATCGAGCACCAATCATGACACCTACCAATTCTTTATTGTTATTTCTGCAAGTCGATTGAAACCAGATTTTGACCCTCAACTAAACGATCTTGACACAAATGGCTGACGATATATCCGCACAAAACGGGTGTGTGGTCGAAGTAAGCCGTCTGGTTGGTCAACGCTTATAAATTCTCGGGAAGTTTTACTTTCATCGACTGCTTGACTTGGAAGAAATGTCAGATTTGTTTCTAGCAATGGCTTCTCAAAAGAAAAAATCATTTTTAAATGATTAACCAAGTTTTAATCGATTGCACGCCATGGTAGCGTAGCGATCGGCAGCAGTCGGGTGGGGTGCACCGAAGTGTCCGGCCTTGTCATGATGTATTATACTGTGAAGCATTTCGAGTCGGTGTCATCTCAAAGTTTTGTATATAATTTATAAAATCTTTAATCCTCGCAAAGACACGAGGGCCTGTGGTCCTGTCTTGGCGTTGTGACACGTGGACGTCCTACACGTGGGAGAGTGGCATCTTCATTATTGTTCTGATGACGTCTTGACAGTGCTGAAATGGTTTTTGGCTTGCAATGGAACTGTGCAGGCATCTGACGTTGAGACTTTCGCCCACGCACCATCCCAAAACACTCATGACATTGCGTGGTGTGTCGTGGCATGACGTAGGGTTCATTACCCGTTTAATCCCGACCCTATTTTGATACAACACTCAAGAAAAAATTCAATACTTTTTACATTACTTTCGACATTCGGAGCAAAATCAATGAGGACAAACATTAAGTACATTTCAGTGTAAAAACATTACTACTTCCTGCCAGGACACCCAATAACACCAATAGCTATATTTGACACTCTATATGAAAGTATAACATTTGTCTGATGTGTTTAGTCTGTGATATATAACAATACTTCTCGGGTTGATGTTTTTGTCACTGTCAATATTGCTGATTAAAGTTGTCTCTCGTGATATTTGCAGCTTCACTAAATCTCATTTATACCCTGTTCATGTCTTTCACGTTACCGATACGCCGACAATGGCGGCAAGTTTGTGTCTAGTAATGAGGGGGGTCATATTTCATTGTTTTTACCTCCTACAGTAAATGCTTTTCTCATGCTGTGATTTATTTAGACTTGTGTTCACTTGATAAATAGCACACAAGACTGATCAAGACATGGACATTTCTCATTTCTACTGAATTCCAAGGCTGAAATGAAATCAGAGAGATGTTTTTTCCAGGTTCGGCGAATATACTACTAAATTCCTATTCAACCATGCAATGTAATCCTTGGTCAAGGAACGACTTTATATTCTACAGACGTCTATTTTTTTTAAAAGTAAGGGAACCTGAACTTTCAATTTGGATAGTAAGTATACGCGTTAACGAACTTTTCGACATCTTATGAACGCACCACCATTTCTCTTTATCACCACCCCTAAACACAACGCATGTGATGCACGTGCACAGCGCAGTAACCTCATACACGTGCATGGGGTGTCATTCTTGATTTGGACGGTTTTACATCAATCAATCATCTTCCAAGAGCGATGACTGTACAAACAACTATGGTCATAAGGAAGTGCAAGTGGTGATGCACTCTCAAACCATTCATTATTACCATATCAACATTGATTGACTCCTTGTCCAACACCTTGTCAGTGGATGCCCACTTGGCACAACAGCATACCTTAAACGACATGATAATAATAATAATAAAATGCAGATTTCTTCATGCGCCTTTTCCACGTCAGCAGATATGCTCAAGGCGCAACAATGACAGATTAAAAGAGTCTCCCACATTTATACAGCAATATGTACACGTCCAAAATAGAGTTCCTAATAATACATTGAAAACAGGTATGTTTTGAGTCCTGACTTGAATGTGGCAATACTATCAGAAACTTTCAGATTGTATGGGAGTGAATTCCACAAGGTTGGGGCTGCATATGAAAAAGTCCGGTTTCCAAAAGTTTTAAGCTTGAAGTTTGGCACGAACAGAAACTCCTGATTGGATGATCGAAGGCAGCGCTTGTTTGAGTAAGGAGTAAGCAGGTCAGAGAGATATGGGGGGAGCAAGTCCGTGACGGGCCATGTAGGTCAAGCAGAGGATTTTGTAGTCGCTTCTTGCCTTGATGGGGAGCCAGTGCAACTGTTTAAGAACAGGTGTGATGTGGCCATGTTTGGGAATGCGACTGATAATATGATGGCATGGCTCGTTGCTTTTACTACCGTCTCCGCCATGTCTGTGGCTTGACTCCGAGGTCCATCCATGGTACGACCCTAAACACGTCCAGGGCGTCATGGAAAATGATGCCTTCAAACTTCTGTGGAATAGGCGCATATACAGCCTCAGAAGAATTCCTGCCAACAAACCTGATCTTGTCCTGTTTGATAAAGCATGTGTCTGTGATGCCACCGATGATACGATCACCGCAACGGCTGGTAATGCCACTATTTTATCCTGATTCATAAAACTATGCTATAATGCACATGTTTACTGTATCGAACAATGGACTCTTCCTTCCGTAGAGATTTTTCAAAATTATGGAGATATTCTGCACTTATTTTGGGACAAATTGAGGTTTACCGTAGTAAATATTATCAGGGAAAACGTCCTGGAATGTCCACAAAAACAAACCGGTGTCATCAATGTACCTGCTGTTTTCAAAATCTGTAGTGAGTGAGTGAGTTTAGTTTTACGCCACTCTCAGCAATATTCCAGCTATATGGCGGCGGTCTGTAAATAATCGAGTCTGGACCAGACAATCCAGTGATCAACAGCATGAGCATCGATCTGCGAGCCTGACCACCCGACCCCGTTAGTCGCCTCTTACGACAAGCATAGTCGCCATTTGTGGCAAGCATGGGTTGCTGAAGACCTATTCTACCCCGGATCTTCACGGGTCTCAAAATCTGTAGGGGTGGTGGGGTAACCTCGTGGTTAAAGCGTTCGCGGGTCACGCAGAACACTCGCGTTCAATTCCTTACATGTATGAAGCCCATTTCTGGTGTCCCCCGTCGTGATATTGCTGGAATATGGTTAAATGCGGCATAAAACCAGTCATTCGCTCACTCAAAATCGCTACACACAGACAACTACCATCAACTATAGTTGTTGCTTTGTTTGTTTGTTTTTACTGCTAAATACCTAGTATTAGAAATAGCGTAATATACCTAAAATGGATGATTAACAAATCGCCTAAAGAATATCATCCTACCCTTCTCCCCAAACCTGTCATTTTGGGGAATAAGTTAAAACTAAACACAACTAGAAAACGAATCGATCAGGTCTACAATGTAAACACCCGTGAAGATCCGGGTTAGAATTGATCTTCAGTAACCCATGCTTGACGTAAGAGGCGACTTACGAGATCAGGTGGTCAGGCTCGCTGATTGGGTTGACACATGTCATCGTATCCCAATTGCGTAGATTGATGCTCATGATTTTGGTCACTGGATTTTCAGGTCCAGTCTCGATTATTTATAGACCGCCGCCATATAGCTGGAGTATTGCTGAGTTCGACAAACCGATCAACCAAACCCCTCCACACACGCACACACAACACCAAACAAACAACCCCAACCCCCAACCCCCACCAGCAATGAAATATAAATATTGGACGTGTTTAATCAAACTAAAAATATGCATGTAGATATACAATTTAACGGTTGTATGAAGACTTAATTTACCTTTTTATGTGGGTTTTTAACACATGGTTAACACGTCAGGTGAGTCATGTTTTACGGACGAACGGTTTGTTTTACAATAAGTTGACAGATTGTTGTTCTGACCCATTGAAAGATGTATTCTGTACACATCGGAATTAACACAATGATATCAGAAAAAAATATAGGTGGTCACAGCTGAAATTGAAAATGAATGTATTGAGGTTAGTATGTTCGATCTTCTGGTTTTGCCTGAGTATAATGTGCACGTGTGTGCGTGTCTGCATGTGTCTGCGCGTGTCTGTATGTGTATGTGGTGTTGTAGCCTAGTGGCTAAAGCGGTCGCTCGTCACGCTGAAGACCCGGGTTCGATTCCCCACGTGGGTACAACGTGTGAAGCCCATTTTTGGTGCCCCAGCCGTGATATTACTGGAATATTGCTGAAGGCGTAAAAATAAAATTCACTCGTACACGTAGTGGCATTTCCACAACCACTAGGACTGTGGACAAAAATGGCAGATAATACATTAATTACTTAATAAAAGGTTTAGATTATATAGTTGTAATCAAAGAACGCACACAATAATGCAATACGTGTACCCTATGCTGAAAGGTTAAGATTTTATAGTTGTAATCAAAGAACGCACACAATAATGCAATACGTGTACCCCATGTTGAAAGGTTCAGATTTTATAGTTGTAATCAAAGAACGCATACAATAATGCAATACGTGTACCCCATGTTGAAAGGTTCAGATTTTATAGTTGTAATCAATGAAGGCACACAATAATGCAATACGTATACCCCATGTTGAAAGGTTCAGATTTTATAGTTGTAATCAAAGAACGCACACAATAATACAACAAGTGTACCCCAAGTATATTATCTTTGTAAAATCGCACAAAACGTTGAGCATACGGAATATTATATCCGCTTGCATGCATGTTTTTTTCGGTTATGAGTCAATGAACTCCATCGTTCATCGCAACGATGCTGCCAAAGATCAGCCAATCAGAGAACAGGTGTCAGCTAGTGGGCTTGGTCTAACAAAACATAGAATCACCTGCAATATACTCATTCGTCAAAGTTATGATGACATATATTGTGTGCGCTGTCAACGATGCTGCACTGTGTCTTGACCAGGTTACGTTTAGACATGGCTCCCCGCGAAGACTGGACGCTGTTTATCACAAGAAGTGCATGGTCAGCAAAACGTAAGTCAAACACAGTTGTGAGATTAGTCTGTGACCGTTGTCAACTCAAACATGATATTTCAATGTGAGTGACGATCGCAATGTGTAATGCAATTTTCTATCCTAGCGAAACCCGTATGTTGTCGTCATCGTTATAAAGTTGAGATTTCTTTATATGCCTCTTTCTGTTAATAGTAATAGTAATAGTTCGCTTTTATGGCGCTCATATCCAGGAACATTGCCTGCTCACGGCGCTACGTACATTACTATCCCCGGTGATAGGATACTATCGTACTTTCTGATAATTTTTCAACTCCCTGGGGATTATACAGCCATGCTGCCTGTTAGGCGCAATGAACTAAACACTCACATTGCTACCGTTGCCGTAGCCAGATACATTAAGTTCACCGTAACAGTAAAACTACAAACGTGATGAAGCCAATGAACCGAATTTTAACTGTCTATTTGAAGGACGGTTGCTGTTCTGTATACACAGTATTCAACTTTGTCTGAGATTTAAATCTAAATGTTTTAATCTGGCTGTCCAATTTGAAACCGAAGCGGGTCCAATGCTTTGTGAAATGAATGTGCTATTGTACTATTCTTTTTTTGTCGAAAGTTTAGGAACTTCTTCCACACGATACTTGGAACTGTGCAGAAAACGCACAAACAATATACCGGTAAACATTCTGAAGTTGATCGTTTTGTTCGTTAAATGATTTCAATAAGATCTCATTAAGCTCAGATGTATTTTTCAGTTATGTATCTTCTAAGACACTAACAGATTATATTTGAATGAGATGGTTTGTGAAATATCACAATAGCTGACAAATATGGTTGAATTGTGTGTTAGATATTATTTATTAAAACGTAACACTACTTATGACTTTATGATGAAGTGTTCCGGGCTGACGTTAAAAGCTTATTTGTCTCACGGCATTAAGTCACCATTTGACAGATGTATCCTATACTTCAAGAAGAAAGTCCCCCGAGACTAAAAGCGCAATTTGTAATTTCAGCAATGTCTGGCTTCACGACAAGTCGTGTAATTTAGGTGCTTATTGACAAAGTTAAGTTCCTCATTGGGGTTCCTAGCTAGATTGATTGAATGAGTTTAGTTTTAAGGCGCACTCAGCAATATTACAGCTATATGGCGGTGGTCTGTAAATAATCAAGTCTGGACCAGAAAATCCAGTGATCAACAGCATGAGCAGCGATCTGCGCAATTGGGATACGATGACCTCCTGACCACCTGAGCCCGTTAGTCAACTCTTACGGCAAGCATGGGTTTATCTTCACGGGTTCTAGCTAGAACTGATCCTTGGCAACCGATGCTTTGGGTGGACATGGCTAGAGAGGAGAGGTTCAGTGACTTAGATGATTGGCTGACATTGTACACCGACGGCGTGGGACGGTGTTCATGATATTGATCACTGGCTCGCTCGTCGAGACTTCTCGTAAGTGGCATCTAATAAATCGGGTGGTCTGATTAGATGACTTTGTTGATTCATGTGGTGGTACCCCACGGTCTGTAAATAATCGAGTCTGGACCAGACAATCTAGTGATCAACAGCATCAGCATCGATATATGCAATTGGGAACCGATGACATGTGTCAACCAAGTCAGCGAGCCCGACCACCCGATCTCGTTAGTCGCCTCTTACGACAAGCATGGATAACTGAAGATCAATTCTGACCGGGATCTTCACGGATAGAAAATAATAGAGTGTGTTCACTTCCCACTCATGAATCGTCACCAATACCAATCGAGGTTACGTTTGCAGAATGCCTGTCACTTTTGATCCATCACACCAAATACTGTTACTTCTAAGGCGCCGCAATTGGTTTGGAAGAGTTACGTCCCTTTGACACGTCAGGAACGTATGATTGTGGATGTGAATTCCAGATGAAAAGTCCAGGTTTGTCGGCACCATACATGTTCGCTGGTTTCAAAGAGCTAAATGTTTGAGACTTGCACAACTCCGGGTTTTCCTCCCACATTAAGCAGACACGCAGGGATGTGACTGGAATACTGGTCACTGAGATATTAAACCCAATTCACTACTCAGTTTGGAAATTGTTGGTTAACAATGTATTTCACCGATTAGACACAAGGTACCCGCTAACGTCTACACGTACAGCGCTAGAGCATCCAAGGTGATCATACTCAAAAGTATATTGAATAAAACGACAAATATAATTCTTGAGAATTTCCAGTCATTTGTTAATGTGAACTAAAACTAGGAGGAAAGGTGTCTGGGAAACATATGTGTAAATTTCAGGAGAATTTATAGGGGGACAAATTATATTCTTTTGAGTAATTATGAGGTGAAAATATGTTGGGGGTAAGACATCACAGACCACTGGTACGTTAAACCTTGTGAGCATGGGGGCATGATTTCATAGTGTCAGGTGTGAAGAGCTAGTGAAGATCGACAGATCATTAGAGCTGGGCGTTACATTCCTGGTAATGTGCGTCCGAACCGCCTCTAGGGATTAAGCAATGAATGATCTTTTTGTTTTGTACTCCATCGACTCTTGGTAGCTTCTCCATCTCAGACAAACATCCTGTCAAATTGTCATATTTCATATCATATGACTGTTATCATGTTAAATCGGGACATCTTGTATACTGACTGACTGACTGAGTATGGTTTTGAGCCGCTTTTAGCAATATTCCAGCAACATCACGGCGGGGGACACCAGAAATTGGCTTCACACATTGTGCCCATGTGGGGATTCGAACCCGGGTCTTCGGCGTGACGAGCCAACGCTTTAACCATTTGGCTACCCCACCGTACCGACATCTTGTATAGGCCACGCTGGTACCGATGAATCATATTGCGCATCGCCAGGGTCAGACCCAAAACATTATTGAGTCCTTTTGTATTGTCATACTTCAATAAAGCATACACTACGAACTGGGGGGTTGGGGGTTGGGGGTTAGTGTTGATTGGTTGGGACCGTTATTGAATGGGATACTATCCCGACATTCTTTCCAACATACAGTATTGCTAAATAATGTTAGATTGTCGAACCCAGTTATATTTTGTCGTTATTGCAGTTGGATTCCATTATATTATTTGAGGGCAAATGCGGTAATTTGGATTGGAGACATTGCACGTGTGGCATCACGACTGTGCCAAAAAACATGACTTATGACGTACATCAAATAAAGGTCATGTTTAGTTATTGGTAGTGGGCAGCCTATTCTTGTCTATTCGCGAAGATCCGAGTTGGAATTGATCTTCAGCAACCCATACTTGACACAAAGATGAGATGGACTACTTTCTATATTTTGTGCTGCCATGATAATTAGGTGTTGTTAACGTGTGTTGATTTGTAAACCAAGTTGATTTTTTTAATGCAATTGGTCGTAGTGTAACATTTTTGTACTTCTGTGTTAAATTATTGTTTCAATCTCCAGATCAAAACAATATCAACAATAGGATGGTCTTTTCCAGACTTATTTACAGATCGACGTCATACAGACTGGATTATTACTGAGTGCAGCGTTAAATAAATAAAATATGTATTACAAGTTCGACACAAGGTTATAAAATCACATGTTAATTTTGTAGAACGGACAGGTCAGCAACCGTTATTAGTCTTTTCTTTTACACAATAGAAACATTCCGACATATTCGTTGTACGATAAGAGGCCAGATGTTACTAGAAAGAAATTCATATTGACATTAGGCCAAGTATGATAATTAACCGTATCGTCTTTAGTTGCTGAACACAGACTCGGCATTATTTCCTTGTGTTGTAACAACCTGACCTCAATATAACTAAATTATATATTGTAAATGTTTCTCTTTGAATAAAATGATACCGCGAATATGAATAAACTTAAGGGGGTGGTAGGAGGCCTAGTTAAAGCGTTCGCTCGTCACGCCAAAGACCCAGGTTCGATTCCCCACACGGGTACAATGTGTGAATCCCATTTCTGGTGTCCCGTGCTGTGATATTGCTGGAATATTGCTAAAAGCGGTGTAAAACATACTCACTCAATCACTCATTAATTTAACTTTGAACTTTATCGTCAGTCAATAAGAACAGGCTTGACCTCATATAAGGTTGATGACTGTATAGCTTAATGGTCTCCATAGATCAGGTTATTGAAGGCGAGATGGTAGACAAAGATAGATAGAAGTAGGGTCAACGAACACAAATGGGCTATTAACTCTTTCAATCAATGAGTAAATTGCCAGATAGCGCAAAACGATGTCACAAATCATTTCACTTCAAATGCTTATTGCACTCAAAGTGATTATTGATCAATTTAAATTAGATCTGTTGCTGTTCGTGTGGCTGAATAACGAGTAGAAAGTAAATAGATATTTGGAGCAATCGTCAAACAAACGTGAACATGGCAAAACCTGCTTGGCAGCAGAACGAGGCCTCGAAAATCCTCTGGACTATTCGATTTCACACACAGGGCATATCGAGAAACATTCTTGTAAGCTGATTGGTAAATTATGTGAGTCTAACTTATAGAAATAATTGTACTTGGTTAAAATTTCAATTATTTCCTCGTCTTTCCGAATTTCTTTCAAAAACAAGAAAATTTTCTTGTCACTTCGAATACTTTCATTTTATTTTTTGTCCCGATTTTTCTCGTCATTTCGATTACTTCTCGAATTTTAAACTTTTGAAAGTTAACTTGAACTCAAAGTAACGAAATGTTTTTAAAAGCATCAGGAAATAATTGAAATAACGAGATATTTCGGTTTTAAGAAATAATTTATGGTACGAAATTGGCCCAATTAGGTGTGGAAACGAACAGAAAACTCTTACATTGACAAGTGAAATATCCTTCAGTGTAGTTTAATCCGCATTTTGAATTATGAATGGGAGGTTAATTTGGGTTGGTGTAGGTTTTGGGATAAATAGGATGTTTTAACGTTTTCCAACTGTGTTTCAGGTGGTTTGATGGGATAATGGATCAAGTCTCGAAGATGGAATCGTTCAACATGAACAAAAGCTCCCTACACCATAGTAGCGCCTGGAACGCCACCTACAATATGACGTCAGGAATCGTGACCAGTGACGTCGGTAACACGGAGTATTCCAACTCCCTGACTGTGATTGGTTCCGTGGAGCGGCATTATATATTGGTTATTCTGATTCTTGGTTTCCCTGGTAACCTCGCCAGCATAGTGACCATTCTTAAAATGTCACGGTTGAAGTCATCAACATTTTGCGTCGCAGCGTTGAGTGTCGTCGACAACGTTGCTCTCATACTTAAAACAATATTCATGGAGCTGCTACATCAGCCTAACGCCTTCTCAGTAGCGGGATGCAGGTTCATGTGTTTCTTTGGACTTGTGACAGCTGCCTTTTCAAACTGGATTCTGGTTGCCGTGGCGACCGAGCGTTTTATGGCAGTACGGTTTCCACTAAAGGTTGCAAGTATCTGGACATTAAGGCGAACGGTTTTTCTTGTGTGTCTAATATTTTCGTGTCTCTGTGTCTTACATCTGCACATATTCTGGACAATTGTAAACTCCGTCAACGGCTGTGACTACTCCGCCGACTACAGGGACTTCACCACGGAATACTGGTACTGGATCAGCGCATCAGTATATGCATTCATCCCATGCACTGTTCTCATCATGTTCAACTTCCTCATCGTCTACAGCATACAACAGTCCTCCAAAGTCCGTCGACATTTAGCAATGAACTCAAGTTCCTCAAACAAAGCACAGCGATCAGGGTCTGGTAGTCATGACAACCATATCACTATTATGCTGGTCACCGTGACCATCATGTTCGTCATACTGACCATTCCTCGCTGCGTCGTCATGCTCGTCATTAAAGCTGGTCCCCCTCAATCACCTCTGGACCACGTGCAGCGACGTCTCCTCGACGTGCTTACATCCATGTTCGCCGATTCCAACCACGCCGTTAACTTCTATCTGTACTTCTTCGCTGGAAGACAGTTCCGTTATCAGTTCCTCAAGACGATGTTCGGTCGCCGCCGTGACAACAACAACTCCATCGCTACGAATAGGTCGACGTTGGCGAGGGAGGAAGAAATGATCGTGATGACAAGAGATAGATATTCTCATCCTAATGACCTTTGATATCTAATATACCAGCACCAGTCGATAAAAACTTGTATTGTTGGTGTACATTATGTCAAAATATGTGAGGGTCAGACTATTTGTCATCCAATCTTTCTTCCATCCTTTCAGTTAGTGAAAACTATTCACTGTCTTAGATGGTACAGCTGACCGGCGACAGCGACTTATCCTAAGAGGAATGGTGGTGTCTTTTGAATATGTCGTCATGGTAACCGAGAGCGTACAAATCTTTGTGATGCAACTGTGATGCAACTGTATATCATCCTAGGATTTCGCTTGATATCACTCAGCACGATATCCCAAGTGGACAATTGTTCTGGGTGATTATATGCAGCAGTCCTCTACGAGGAAAGGCAATATTGACAAAGGAAAAATGTGATAGATTTATCATGACGTCACCATCTAATGACATCATTAATCTGTATTTCACTAAGGATATGCCCCACGCTGGCTGAGTGAGTTACATCGAAACCCGGGCTGGATAATAACATCACTAGAATCTGTACTTTATTGAGGAAGTTTAATCCCAAATATTACATGTCACCTCTCTGACACGGTAGCTGGATGGCTGCACCTGCACCTCAGACTATGGTCCTCACTGTATAAAGGTCCATACTTCAATGAACTCTCAAAGTCAATGCCATTTCTTGTAATTTGTTTATAACTACATGTTTTTTCGTTCCTTGATTTGAATGATGTATACATAGTTTCATTGGGGGACCGACCACCATTTAAAGAAAAAAACAATCACTCTTCATGTGTTTTTAAAGAAATAGCAGTGTCTGCCTACACCAAAGGTCACCCCCAAAATACTTTCTGCGAGATTCCTTTTTAATAACATGTTTTAGCTTAATGGTTTTAACTGAGAACGACTTAATTGACATTGAACGTACTCCTTAGAAATGAGTGAGTTTAATTATGCTCCGCTATTAGCAGAATTCCAGCAATATTCGGGGGTGGCACAGAAATGGGCTTCACACATTGTACTTATGTGGGGAATCGAACCCTGGTCTTGGGCGTGACGAACGAACCCATTAACCACAAGGCTGCTCCACCGCGCTGTCCTTAGGAGGAACCACTACCTCAGACTATCAGTCCCAGCGACAGCGCTTCGTAGTACATGTACGTCACGTAAGGGGCGTCAACATGGCCTGCACGACAAACGTGAAAGGAAACATTTACAAAGTTGTTAATGAACTTGAATCATGTGAGTGTTGGTCACCTTTAGTCAACAGGTCGCAGAACGGTTATTATCGCCGTGCGTCAAATACTACTAAATACAATGCAAACATTGCTTGAGACTCTCACTCTAAAATACGGATGAGCATTTCCCCTGAAGGGATAAATACAGTTAATCCTCAAACCTTTTTCAATATTAAAATGTCTTAATGTTCAGAAACTACGCCTTATATTTCTGTGCACTTCGAGCCTATGTGTTATGCACGAGGCATTCGTGGACCATTCGTCAACCACTCGCCGAAAACCGTCTTGGAGGTTACGGAAAGGGGTAAGGGGTAACGAATGATACACGATGCAACAAAACTGACATGGCGAGGTGGGTACTACCTTTTTCTTCCATCGGCTTGACTCAGAATCTTGAGTCGTCACGAACCAAATAAAGCTAATATAATGCTAAGGCATCATATCTGAGAGTCTGTCTGAAACCTCCAGAACTGTCTAGTCAGATATCTAATGCTAAAATGGCTGCCGATGCAAATGACTTACACCTATAAATCAGTCCCGTTCAACAGCTGACGTCGACGCTGCCGGTACCGATACAAAGTACACATTTGTAATTTAGGACAGCTAATACCCAGTCCACTGTGATTCCCCTATCGTCCGACGACGTTCGTTCTCTCGAAAACCGATATCTATATAACATGGAGGACATAGGCGGATCCAGAGGGAGGGTGAAACTCGGGTGAAATTGAAGTGTGCACCCCTCTTTTTCTCAATAGTATGCACACACACACACACACACACACACACACACACACACCCTTTCTCAAAAAGCTGTATTACCTGTAGGTAATACAAGAGAATGTTTCAGACACGAAAACAATATTAGTGTGCGACATAAGCGTCACTCTGAAATCTCCATCATCATCATCATCATCGTCACCATCATCATCATCATCATCATCAACAACAACAACAACGACAAGAGAATTTGGGCAAGTAAACATTTAGAACACGTTAAAGTTTAACCTATCATGATGCATTTTTTGCCCTGTTTTTGCCAACAAATGAACCAGCGGACGATATTCTGCTCTCCTGCAGTAATCTCTGACTGGATCATGTTGTGCCGAGGTGATTACCAATTACGGCGAAATTGTGAAATCAGTGAATGTCCACACAAGATTAATGTATAAAGATCGAATTAGTTTCAAACACACAGCCTCAGGTTTCCTGTCAGAACACGCAACAAACTGGGTACAAAAGTGGCATCAGCACGTAACTAGACTAACGCTTAGTCTCTTAATATATACAATTTTGATAGATACAAAACAACATATTTTAATTGAAAAGAAATCCCAGTGAGATATGGGGAATTCAGAACCTGAGACTTAAGCAAACCGAAACATGAGTCTCATTAACCAAGCCACACAATGACCTACTTTTCAGACGACTGAATTGTCTCGTGTAAAAGTAAAAAGAGACACTACAAACAACTATGGTTACACTAAATACCAATTCCTTGTTTCCAAAAAAATGGTATTTACAAATTTATGTTAATTTTAATGCTTAAAAAAAACGTATTTGTATATTTTATGGCAGCATGTCGTTAACTTAGAGGTCACAGACTGTCCCTATTTTGAAGAGGTCGTACCATTTTTTTCAATTCGTCTGGCTCACTGGTTACACCTGTTATGTGTTTTTTGCGCTTATTAAATGTATTTTCGTAACGCTCAATTTGATTGATATAATATTAAGTCCGTAATAGACGGCCAAACATTTCTAGCGGCCGAGCTTCGTTTTGAGATGTCCACGATTTCCAGATTTCTGTTTGTCAGAGCACCCTGTACGACAGAGCACGCTGTACGACAGAGCACCCTGTACGACAGAGCACCCTGTACGACAGAGCACGCTGTACGACAGAGCACGCTGCACGACAGAGCACGCTGTACGACAGAGCACGCTGCACGACGTATTTGCAAGGATTAGAAGGAGCGTAGTGTTGCAACATATAAACAAGTGATTAGATTAATCAAATAATACTGATTTATATCTATACATCCAGTTGAATGAGTTGGTCTCAAAATTCTGGACTGGTCATTGCACTAAGTTGCAGGAAACGAGTCCGTTGTGTAATCAATGATTTGACTTGATTCTAAACTTGCTTCATATCCTGCTTAAGTATTGCAGGGAGGGGATGGCAGTAAGGAAATTTATGTGGTTCAGAGACTGTGAGACATACTAGTAAGTAACATGACTTAGAAAATTTGTACTCTCCAAACCTCAGAATTTCTTAATGACGAAGGTCTCGAAGTAGGCCTGTCAAGGTTTGGGTTTTTTTTCATTCCGTTGAACCGGAAGCTGGCAGCGGTAATGGGGGTGAAGGACGATTTGGCATGCCACGAGTGGCGCTTAAAATGTTGAATTAAATATATTGTACATGAGTAATTCTTATATTTGAGGTTGGAAATCTGAGAGCACAACCCAGTTAGGAAATAGGTGTCTACCTCTGATGGTGGCGATATTTTATTTTGATATTAAAAATATTTTTCGAACCGAAGCGAGGGAAGTACGTTGCCAACCTTTGCTCGCTTTGCTCGCATATATCCAGATTGGTCATTTTTCTCTCTGTTGCACAGCCCTATTTGCGCTACAGTCTGCCTGGGGTAGAAGTAAAGGACACATTTGGGAATTAGAATTGTTTTACCATACGTTTAACTGACATATCAATGTCAAAACACCCTGATCAGTAAGACAGAAACGTCTGTGTGTATTTCCTGGAACAATACATCAACAGATCCTATCCTAGCAAATACCAAGTATCACCACTCAATAATCAATCTGTACATCCGAGTGAGGACTTTCATAACTTTGGTTCATACTGTGACGATGATGACACACCAGTCGAGACTCGTAAACCTCATGATAGTACGGTAAATAGATTCTTTGCATATTGCAAGATATGTGTTACGCTTTCCATTTATTCATAGTTAACGGTAGAGTGAACGGGGACGTAAATGGTGAGTTTACATACTGTAGTGAGACATTTGTTGTGTAAATGACTACTTTATTTGTTCCCCGGAATTATTACAATATCAACACTTTAATATCGGCGAACACTCTGATTTAGATCATTTTCCACTCGAGTTATCCTGTAGCTCCCCCAAAATGACCCCTCCATCAAATGTGTCTAATAACAACCTAACCATTACTGATAAGATATTTTGGAATGACTCATTCTGTACTACATTCCTTAATACTCTACGTCAGGAATTGGTCCAGTCTGGTGAAAACCTGCTGATTAAACTTGGGGTTGATATTGATGGTGCTGTCAATGATCACGTTAATACGATATTGAAATCGACCGAATGTATGAAAAGGCGTGCAAAGACATTTCTAAATCTAGACCGTTCAGCAGAGAATGTAATTTGGCCAAGAGAAATGCACGTAGAGCCTTTAGAAAGTTTTGATGTCAACGCTCTGATAGTAACAGACGGACATACTGTAAAGAGCGAAATAGGTACAAGACATGCTAAAGAAACTTTAAACATGAACTCACATGTAATAAACTAAGCAGACTCAGTAATTCTATACATTGTCAGTCTAAATTCTGGAAAGAAATTCGACATATCAAAACTAAATGCTCTAAACAAAATTCAATTTTCAAAACTGAGTGGTTCATTCAATTCAGGATTGTTTTCGCAATTATTCAGTGCTCGATCAGTCTGACTACGACCAAGACATTTTAGAAATTTCGGATGATTTTAATGGGGACTATGATGAAGTAGATGAACTTGTACTAGACTCGCCTATATCGGATGATGAAATCACAAATGCAATTTCAAAATTGAAATGTGGAAAAGTAGCTGGTCCTGATAGTATCATTATTGAAATTCTTAAATGTTCTATTACAGAAATTCTTCCATTTCTCAATAAATGCTTTAATAGTTTGTTCACAAAAGGAGTATTTCCTCGCAGTTAGTCAATTTCTATTATTGTCCCAATTCACAAGAAAGGTGACTTTAATAATCCCGATAATTATAGGGGAATATCTCTTATGAGTATTCTCGGCAAAGTCTTCACTTCTATACTAAATACTCGACTCTCTAAATGGGCAAACGTGAGAGATAAGATTCCTGAGAATCAAGCTGGTTTTCGTAAGCAATACTCCACAACTGATCAACTGAAAACACAAAATGTCGATTTTAAGAAAGCATTCGATTCTGTAGATAGACACAAATTATGGTATTGCTTACGTAATGCCGGTTTAGGCGGGGAAATGTATACTATGTTAAAAGCAATGTATTCAAATGTAAAATTTTGTGTACGATGTGGTTGTGGTGTAACAGAATATTTTGACTGCCCAATGGGACAACGACAAGGATGCATTGTAAGTCCGATTTTGTTCTCATTTTTCATAAACGAATTTTATTATGATGTTATGCAAAAGGGTAAACATGGTGAACAAATGTTCCCAGATATGATAGAACTGTTTATGCTTCTATTTGCAGACGATGTCATTTTGATATCTGAAACTATTATTGGTTTGCAAAATCAGCTAAATATTCTTGAAAGGTATTCTGAAAACTGGAAACTATCCGTAAATTTAGACATATTCAGAAGGGGTGGCGCTGTTGCATCTAAGGAGAAATGGTTTCTTCACGGAAAATCTGATGCTAATCAATATAAATATCTGGGAATATTTTTTGACATACGATGAGTTTAAAAAGTTGTGTCTATGAAAGCAATGATTTCAATTTTATCTATCTCACATGAATGTGGAATTTTAACTTCAAATATATTTTTCAAACTGGTTGATGCCCAGATACATTTTATTATATAAATCGGAAGTGTGGGGATTTCAACGCTACGATTACTTGGAGAGATTACATCTTATGGCTTGCAAGACGTTTTATGTGTTGGATCCGCTACTCCAAATTGTATGGTTTACGGTGAATGCGGGAGATAGCCTATGTATATTAATTCACAAACACGATGCCTTAAATACTGGTTTAAGATTCTGATAAGGCACGAAAGTCGTCTACCAAAAATATCGTATAATATGATGGTTCAGCTAGATAATATGGGTAAAATATCTTGGGCATTACATATTAGAAACCTTTGTTTTCTCATGGATATGGATTGGTATGGTTAAGCAAGGATGTTGGCAATGTCTTTATGTTTTTAAAGGAATTTCGTGCTCGAGCGGTAAATATGTTTTATCAGGAATGGCATTTCACTCTAGAAAGTAGCTCTCGTTACGAATTATATAGAACATATATACCCTTTGCCTACCCTTTATTCACTATCATCACATTGTTAATCGTGTATACATTGTATGCTCTGTGTATCATTGGCTTCCACTGGCCTCTATGTTTATCCATGTGATCCTCTGTTATCCCTTTATTTGTTATCATCACATTGTTATTCCGCCTTGCCTTGTTAATTAGTCTTGTTATATATATATATATATCAACTGTTCTCTCCCTGTACCATTCTCACTTGAAAACGATACAAGAACCTGTATCGAAACGTCGTGCTCTAGAATAAAAGAAGTTGTCATCCATATATACTTGTTCTATCTGACTTTCAACTTCTAAACTATGCCACTCAAAGAAGAAATATATTTGTCAAATATAGGATATGTTTGTTGGACTTATGGTAAATAGAGGCAGAAAACTGTCCATCCCCAAATCTGAAAGATTTGTCCTTCATATAATTCTTCTGTAGAAGATGAAGTACATTTTACCATTGACTGTCCATTTTTTATGAAGATTTACGTTACAAGTATATCCCAGAACGTTATCTGTCGCAACCACCACTGATAACTTTTACCAGTATATTAACAACTAATAATGAATCCGTCCTACGTAATGTAGCTCCCTATGTTAAATATGCATTTATTCGTCGTAACGAGCACTTACAGTTAACCATGTCTTAATGTATGTAGCTCGCTTGTACAAGGGCCGGTGGCCTAAAATACAGTAAAGGATTGTCTTGTCTTGTCACTATTTGATAATAATCATGAACACATGCTCATGACACACAAAGAATGTACAACAGACAGTTTTTAGGAAATATTTCTTTAGAGTTATGGATATGTTCTTTGTCGGTTATAAACTGACGGGCAAAAGAAACGATACCAAAATTTAATTTGATAATTATTATAGGATACTTATATAGGGCACATATCCAAGCAACTTGCTCATGGCGCTGGACTCGAACTCAAATTTGGTAGGTAGTTATGAGCTTAAAACAATCACCACAACGCTTCCCTAACATTTGTCATGAAAACTGTTGTATTTGGGCGAACAGTATCACTGCAGCAGGTCGTGAAGCACGAAAATCTCATGAACGGATATTTGGGGTATACGAGTGCACACAAACCTTCCTCGACATCATACATAGCCTCAACTGCATGTAGACATTTCACATTAATTCCCAAATTATTCAATTCATACCATAAACATGCCCTATTAACTTTATCAAAAGCCTTCATGGCGTCAATAAAACAAACAAGAAACTATGTAAAAACACATGATATTACAATATATATTGCATTGCTCAGAGACAAACAAAGGAGTGGTTTGACGAGCATTCTGCGGCAAACAGTCATTCTATTGAGATGTTAGATGTACAACATAATGCATAAATACAACTTGTATATGTACAACCTAAAACTTTGCCATGACTATGTTATCACTCTTGTTGCCTTCTTATTATGATATTGACTTAGAGAAGAATAAAAGCAAAAAAAATACGTGTAGTGTTCTGTTATAATGGCCGTTTTCTCTAGCCCTAAAGGCCGTTTTCACTAGCAGCGGTGGCCGTTTTGGCAGGGGTCCGTTTTCACTAAAACCCGTGCTACCATTCCTACGTCAACGCCGTAACTGGATCATGTTCCAGCAGGACAACGTCCGTCCTCATACAGCACGTATTGTCAGAGAAACAACGTCAATGTGCTTCCTTGGCCCTCCAGGTCATCTGACATGTCACCAATTGAACACTTGTGGGACTATTTGGATCGTCAGATTCGTGCTAGAGTCGTCCAAATGGGCACATCAACGTTGTTTCAACGTTGACAATAGGCTGGTCCTCAACGTTGAAATTAGGTGGAAAATAGGTTGTATATGAAAGTGTTTTAGACGTAGATATCCGACGTGGAATCAACGTTGAAGTTTGACCTTTTATCAACGTTGAAAAAAGGTTGTATATGAACGTTTGTTAGACGTAGATATCCGACGTGGAACCAACGTTGAAGTTTGACATATTATTAACGTTGAAAATGGGTTGTTCCGTGGTTGTGTATGGGAGTTTTTTATATTTAGAAATCTAACGTAAATATGTGAAAATTCAACCAAGGTTACAATATTTGTATTCTGCATTCCTGTAAATAGACTTGTATTTCAGCTTTAAACTACACTAAAGTAGCACTAAACTCCTGCATCCAATTAAAATACCAAAAATGCTACATGTAGTGAAACAGAAAATTACAGTAAAAATATTTACCTCATAAAATACTTGGTTAAAATTCCACATTCAATATAATGTTCATTTAAGTTTTATGTCAGTTGGAAATATAATTCCAGTAACAAGGAAAGAGTATTCCAAATTAAGAAAAACTATTTACTGTTGTATTGTTATCCTGAAAAGATGGAAATTTTCCCAATAAGATATTTTGCCTGAATTTCAGAGATTAGATAGACCCCTGAATAAATACAATGCAATTACTTTCAGCATGAAAGGAATCCAACATTACCATGCATGAACTATACCTGAAGACAGCACATAAAACAACTCACTTCTCATGAAATCTTTATTAGCACAGAGAGAGAGAGAAATTGTTTACTTTAGACTAAATTTAAAGCATAATGTAAAACATCATACATGACATAGTCTGTAGGTGATCTCTGCTGTGCTAATATCACAAAATCATCTGCATATAGCATTAACCTGACATTTACGCCACCAATTTCAATATCACAGTTCAGATCTTTCAACACAATTACGACTCCAAACACACAATTATTAGCTTGTCTTCTTTCTGCCACTCCCAGCTCTGACGGTGGATACTTCAGAAACGTTCCTAACTCGAAATTTGCTTCGGATGCCTTCCCATCTTGAGATAGGACACATTCTGAAATATTTATATTTAAATACATGTATTGTCTTAAATGGTTCAAGTATTTGTTTAATTATTTCATTTCACTGCTGTAGCTTGGCACGTGAACATATGTAACATGCATATGAACAGCACCCATACAAAATATGAGGGAAAGTACTTTCATAGTGTAAACAATTTATATTTTTAACTAAAGGAATGGAAGTATTTTCAAATAAAATCCTCAATTGCAAGTTGATTATTCAATTAGACTATTAATTTTGATGAATTATACGATGCTTTACTGTCATATATTATTTGCTATGGTCATGATGAAAATGCTGACAAAGAGCATTTGGTAATTAACTTGCCAGAGATGATTGAATACAACCTTGTATTCTCAAAAAAACCTTGCCGTTTTGTCCATCAGCACTCATTCTTGACATCAAATTGTTTGACATTGTCCTGCAAAACAATGGAAGTTTGTTGTTATTCTGTCAGATTTAGTTTTCTTTAGAGATTCCCGGAAATGATTATTTAAAATTAAATAGGTGTTGTACTGATGTAGCAATTTTGCTAACAGGAGTCATACATTGTAACAAAAGCCATTTTTTACATTAAAGGATGAGAAAACAAAGTGCGTGGTAATGAAATATCATTATCATCTTTCTCTTAAACTTTGTGATGGAGATACTGGCAAACAAGTGAAATGTTAAAAACTTGTTACCTTAGCATTGCTCCTTTCATGTGATCCACAAAATTGATGCCACCCAATCTTCCATTAAAGATAAATCTTATTTTTCATACTTAAATTTTCCTTTCTAAATTACTTCTTTTATATATAACATTTTAACCATTAAGAGATATAATTCATCTCATCCCTTCCAAACCAGTGTAAGAATTAAAGTCTATGGGTGCAGTTTTATTAATTTTCCCATCAAAGAATCATTAGTGAAGCTACACATTTTGTAAATATACAAAAGTTCAAAAAGGTTATATACAATTTCACCCAACACAAAGACTTGCACAAGACATTTTGATGTGAATTTTTTGTTTTTTGTTGCAGGACCTGAGAAAGATTTCCTTTCGCCATTCTCCATTCTGCTGGCCAGTATCATTATGGCGAACGCTCAGCGGGCACCGAAACAGTGGTGCCCCAGCAAGGCGGAGACGGTAACTTCTTTTGAAAGTTGGAGGCAAAACCTCTTGCACACTTTATCACTCGATTCAAACTTCGCACCATTTCTTTTCGACGGGGCGACCTGGCTGAAGAAATCACGGACTACTCCCCTCAGAGGTATGACAGATGATGGTGAAAACGTCCAGCAAGCCCAAAGGCGAACCGCACAACAAAAAGTAAGCAGTTTAGAACTAATGCTTGGTCAAATTGCCAACTATTGCCCAATTATCTCGAGAAATACTATTATCAAGACCTTTACGTCCATAGGCTGCATATGGTACGTCATGCGACTCCACTTTGGATTTCAGGCCACTGGTGGTCATTTCCTAACTTCGCGGACATTAAGCTCGAGCCCAACGAGAGACCTGAAGATTTGTATCAGAGACTTATGGCCTTTGTGGAGGACAATTTACTCCGTCGTGAGGGTGGTATCACCCACCTTGGCACTGCACCAGACGAGGATGAGGAGCTCTCACCATCATTAGAAAACTTTGTGGTGCTTACTTGGCTGAGACTAGTTCATGTTGACCTGCCTAGATTGGTTAAACAACGTTACGATACAGACCTCCGCTCGCGAACTGTGGCCTCACTGAAACCTGAAATCTCTCAGGCTCTAGACTCACTACTGGACGAAATTCGCACTGCAGAGGATGCTAAGGTAATGAGAGCCACTACTAAGCAAAAGCACCCATCACCCTCACCATTTCCTAAGCAAGCTACACGACCAGTTCGAAAGTTCAGCAGGTCGTGTCCACTATGCAAAGCTGCTGGTCATGGGGACCATGGCCACTTCCTGAGTGAATGCAAGTTCCTGCCAGATCATGATCGCAAATACGTGCTTAAGGCTAGGCAAATAGTCAATATCCTTGATGACTCTGAAGAGGCTTACATCGAGCCTGGTCACACACTGGACAACGTGGCTACCGAAGAACCCCCTGTGGATTCTCACTTAACACTTCATGTTCAGGTTCGACAATCACCACATATGGACACCTTCTGTGGTCACCTGACTGCTCCTCTGACAATAGATAGCGGAGCCACTGGAAACATGATCCGCCTCTCCACGGGGACATATCTTGGTGCTGTTATTAAGAAAAGCTCTCAGTCAGCCCATCAGGCAGATGGTTCATCCCCACTTAAGGTTGTTGGAGAGACAAGCATTCTTTTATGCCGTGACAACAAAGAATTCAGCTTTAGTGGTCTTGTGGTTGAAAACCTTGATGTGGACATTCTTGCAGGAATACCATTTATGGAGACCAATGATATAGCTATACGTCCTGCGAAGAGGCAGATCATACCTGGTGATGATACGGTATTACACGTACGGTTCAGTGGAAACGTCAGACAAGCATACTGTTAGAAGAGCTTGCGTACTCAGAGCTCCGAACAGCTCTGCTACCATATGGCCTGGAGAGCTTATAGAGCTACCTTATCCAGAATGTTATGCCTCCACAGATGACATGTTTGCCATTGAACCCCGGCTTGATACTCGTTCATCAGCATCTACCTTGTCGCCGACGTTGCCAGAGCCAGATGTCCTATCTAGCGTCTCAGGCAAACTCAGGATTCCTAATCTGACAGAAACGCCACAAACGCTCAAGAAACATGAGCACTTTGTCAGATACGTCCGTATTCATTCCAGATGTTCCCGTTAACGACGTCTTGGAGATATCTCAACTGACACCCAATGCATCCTCCCAAAGTAAGGAAAAGAATTTCTCTGGCCCCGTCCGTGTAGATCCTGACAACATACTACCAGCGGCCACTAGATCACAGTTCAGGTCACTTCTCACAGAATTTGATGATGTTTTGGACCCGCACATTTAGGGGTATAATGGTGCTTCGAGACCATTTGAAGCATTTGTTAACATGGGACCAGTACAACCTCCTCAACGAAAGAGTAGAGTGCCACAGTATTCACGAGACAAACTCTCTGAACTTCAACAGAAGTTCAATGAACTAGAGGATATGGGTATGTTCGTTCGACCAGAGGATGCCGGCATTCATGTGGAATATGTCAATCCCTCCTTTTCGGTCAAGAAGTCAAGTGGCGGTTACAGACTAGTGACTGCATTCCCCGATGTTGGCAGATACAGTAAGCCACAACCCGCACTCGTGCCAAATGTGGACTCAACTCTCCGACAAATTGCCAAATACCGGTATCTTATATCCACACACTTAACAAACGCTTTTTACCAGATTCCACTGGCCAAGGAATCCATGAAGTACTGCGGCGTAGTAACTAAATTTCGGAGTGTAAGGGTGTACGCTAGATCAGCCATGGGAATGCCGGGATCCGAGACGGCTTTGGAAGAGATTATGTGCCGTGTGTTAGGGGATCTACTGGAAGAAGGGGGTTGTTGCCAAGCTTGCCGATGACCTTTATTGTGGGGGTGATACACCTAATGACCTTCTGTTCAATTGGCGCCGTGTGCTAGAGGCACTCAAGCACAACAACTTACGACTGACTCCTCACAAGACGGTCATTTCGCCCACATCAACAATCATCTTAGGTTGGCACTGGCACCAGGGTTCCATCAGAGCGAGCCCTCACCGTATTTCCACCCTGGCTTTATGTCCACCTCCAATAACTGTGCATGGACTACGATTGTGTATTGGAGCCTACAAGGTCCTCTCTCGTGTGATACCCGGATGTTCCACCCTTCTTGCCCCACTTGATGATGCAGCTGCCGGCCACCAATCAAAGGATAGGTTGCTTTGGACTGACCATTTACTTGAGGCTTTTAAGATGGCACAGGAAGGACTATCCTCAAATAAGTCCATCGTTCTTCCATGCCCTGAGGATCAACTCTGGATAGTCACTGATTGTGCTGCTAGGAAGCCAGGCATTGGTGCCACTCTGTGTATTACTCGAGACCAATCACTGCACATAGCGGATTTCTTTAGTGCCAAGCTCCGCAGGCAACAGGTTGCCTGGCTACCCTGTGAGGTAGAAGTCCTGTCCATTGCCATTGCCACCAAGCACTTTAGTCCTTTCATCATCCAATCTAAACTCAAAACATGTATCCTGACCGACAGCAGACCCTGTGTGTTGGCATTTAAGAAATTATGTAGAGGAGAGTTTTCCGCTAGTCCACGTGTTTCAAATTTCTTGTCGACGGTCAGTCGATACCAGGCAACAGTTCAACACCTTGCTGGCTTGGCGAACACCCCATCAGATTTTGCAAGCCGAAATGTCCCAGATTGTATCAGCCCATCTTGCAAGATTTGCTCATTTATCGAGCGCACCGAGAACTCAGTTGTCAGACACGTTTCCATTTCTGAGACCATGAATGGCACCTGTCGACTTCCATTTACTAGTAGGCCAGCTTGGCGCTCCCTACAAGAGGAGTCCTCAGATCTTCGACGGACCCATGCTCACCTTCTCCAAGGTACAAGACCTTCGAAAAAGTTGACAAATATCAGAGATGTCAAGCGATACTTAAATGCAACAACTATCTCCAAGGATGGCTTACTTGTGGTCCGACGGACAGACCCACTCCGTCAACCACGGGAGTGTATTGTCGTTCCAAGACAGGTTCTAGATGGGCTTATCACTGCTTTACATATTCATCTGGATCATCCCTCAGCTCAGCAGCTCAAACAAGTATCTCACAAATACCTTTTTGCTTTGGACTTGGACAAGTCGATTGAGAATGTCACAAAATCCTGCCATCAGTGTGCTTCCTTGAGGAAGACGCCACATGTTGTGGTAGAACAAAGCACCAGTGACCCTCCTGAAAGTGTTGCATCAGATGTGACGCGACGTGAACGCCAGTTCATTCTTAAACACTGTCAAACCGACGATTCCATGTTCAAAGACGGAGATGCCAACCACTGCAGAATATACAGTGGTCAGTATGACACACCGGAGGATGAGGTGCGTGGAAATTGGATTGGGTGCGCAGTCGAAAACTGCACCCACTGGGTGCATGTTAAATGCATCGGATTCCGACTGAGCACCCGACAGCCGGCTATAAAAAAGTTTCCATTTTTATTGTCTCAATCACTCTAAAGATTAAACGATGAAACACATATAACTTTGTCTTGTTTAATTAATAGTTTAAATAGTCCCGTTAATCTCAGATATGGAATTACCCAATGTCAAAATGTTACTTTTTATGAAAAGATCAGTAGAATTAGAAATAATTCAACTCAATTTGGACAATAATTCATGTAATGGTATTACTGATCAATATTGTCATCTGAAAGATATTGTTACGTTATAATAATAGTAAAAGGATTTGTCCGCTTGTATGGCGCTCATATCCAGGCACAGTAATGACGCTACATACATGACTATCCCCGGTCATAGGACACTATCGTATGTACCTACACTTTGGGGACCATGCAGCCACGATGCCTGTTAGGCGCAGTGAAATTGCAGCTGGATGAACTGAGACAATGTGGAACGAAGTATCCATTATAAGTCGTATGAATTCATACATTACATTGTTACTTGGACATGAACATTTCATATCATTAAGAAACAGGCTTATTACAGACAGACACCATGTAATGAAAGTTATTACCGTTTTTTGCACAAGAAGGTGACACAACAATGTCATCACATTTCTCCTGGTTTTCGTGGAGAATATTGATGTACATTGTCTTTGTTCCCAGCAGGATGTCCGTGTTCAACACAAGCGTCAAACGATCGGCTTCCTCCTCTGCCCCTATGTTCCTCAATGTCTCGATGTAATGCTTCATGATATCAGCAATTTCCGTTTTGCTCTTGTTTTCGATGTTATAAAACGTCTCTTTATCAGAGGTTAAAACAAATACTGGCTCAAATTTATGGGCCTTTTCCAGGTCTTCAAGTGTGTTCAGGTTTGATAAGTACTGAATCCTGGAATATAAGGACTGTCATGTTCGTGTATTGACAACATTAACATCAGGAGTCAGTCTTGTATAACTGCTGTTGGCAATGATGGTACGACTTTAACACATGAAATATATTGCACTTTTTTCATATAATAGTAAATAAGTATACCTGTGGTAAGTTTGAGGAGAAGTTGATCAACTCCTTTGCGAGAGGTGATCCTCCAATGTCAGTATGATGTGAATGGTTGAAGGGCTCCAGCAGATAACCTGACCGCCTCAGGTCGAATCGCCATTGCCCAATCTCTTTATCCACATTCGTGTCGAACACGTATAAATTCGGAGGTGTATCCATCCCTCCGATTGTCAACATGTGATTCCTTGCCTAAATATGAAGAACTTCCTTATTAACGTTCAAACAAGTTCTGTAGAAAGAAAGATTTGTATTGTTCAACATACATGAACAATTTTAAACCTGGAAATGATCACGACGCCAAAACACAACAATGGTACTTTGTTAGCTTTATGTTAAGAAAGTTTACTGTTCATATTTCTTGCACTTAGGGCCAATTAATTCCACGTAAGTTGAAAACATATATATATGTGTTATATATTTTGTTTTAGCGATACCATCAAATTACATGATGTAAATGGCCCTATATGTGACAACATAATGATGGTGCGTTTATTAGATGATTCCAGGTTAATATTCATATTTACCTTTTCCAACCTGTTCAGGTTTCGACAAATATTTATCCATTTTTTCCGATGGATATCCTGGTGGCAGCCACATCTTAATTTTCCGGTTCACGTTTTCAAGTATAAAGTCCCCGCCTTCACCTTTACTGTCATGACCAGATATTGACATAGTTCTCGTTTCATCGAGAAATTCTTGGACGGGTTTTGGTGCCGTGGTGTGTGTATGCAGGTCCCTGATATTGTGTCATGCTGAAACCAAAAAACAGTTCACTGAAATATGTATACGATTTTTTACAAGCACCCCTCCTGGATCCTGCTCTATACAAGTAGAGGCAGAGGGTATATATGAACACTACATCAAAGATGAACTTGTAGTTGGTGTTCACTACATAACCATACCAATGCAGCAATTGGGCGTAAGATGGGGTGGTTTATTACTAACACACTCACGGGTGTAGGGCACCAACGGTTCCCTGCTGGTACCAAAGAGAAGGATTTCCACCATCTGCCACGCCTTGTGATGGTCACCAGCACGCTGACATGTTGCTAAGGCTTTTGAACTGACGTAATTGAGTGTGTTAGCCATGTACTTCAACATAACATTCCACAGTAAGTTAAATAAGCATTTTGTCATGCCCTGGTCCAGACACAAGCAGAAGATTTCCAAAGGTTTTCAGTTTAGTGACGTCAGATACAACCTTGTTGTGGACAGTTGTCATGTGATCTACCATAACCTTGCACCCAGTTACTGTGACATCACGTATATCGCACGTGTAGGTGGATGCTTGTAATCTGGATGCAAGATTAAATGGTAGACCATCACAACCGACCACTGTCCACTCACGGGAAGTATCATCGACAAGTTCTTCTTGCAAAGCTCGAAGAACTGTCTTGAGGGCAGTATACGAACATGGATTGACAGGAACAGGATTACCAGCCGTTACCTCGGGTTTTCTGAGGGTCTGTGACTGATTCATGTCGTATTTGTTTGCGTCAGATTCTACTTTACGGAACCTACCAGACTCCCCACAAGACACAACTGTGTAGTGTTGGGGTGCCTGCGAAGCAGTTTTAGTGTCAGTCAAATCAACTTTCAATTTTCAGTGGGCTTCTTCCTACTTGCACCCTTTCCCTTATTTTTGCCCTTCCCCTTCCCTTGCAACCTTCTGACGTCACACTTTGTGATGACATTGCTACGCCTTTGTCCACGGGACAACTACTGACAAGTTCCTGTATGGTATTAGAGCCACCCCCATGGGAAGAATACTGTTTGTATACATGCTGTAATTGGGCCTCAACGAAAACCTGCCGATACGTCCGAAAAGCATTACATTCTCATAACAACTTATCGGATGTGTCAACTATACAATGCTGTTGCCAACGCCCTCGGATGCCTTATTCAGACCAAGAAGTGGACGTCCACGCATCGCAACGCTAGCTGAAGATAGGTACCTCCGTCACTAAGCAAGGAGGGTAACGTTTCTTTTGGCGTTTAGTGTAAGTCTAATTTCATTCAAAGTATCTTTTCATACTATGTAATTTAATTGCGGAATATGTGTCTTTGTAATGTTTGGCTAAATTTGACTACAATCGCCAACGGAAGGCCTAGGGTCCATGCAGGTATCAAAAGTACTATAAGTGCCAATGGTCTCTAGCATTGTGATCTACCTTCAATTGCTGGTGATCTATAGCCCGTTTTTCATATTGTATTGTCTTGCATTATAATATAAGTTTTGAATTACTAGTACATGCTAGTTTTATATCTCTATCTGTGATACACTAGTCGCTTTACTGCTCATTGTCAAGTCTGTTTTATTTCTAATTTTATTGATATTTGATATGCTAAATAATTGCTCTCGTCACGATATGGCTGAAATTTTGCCGATAAGACGATAAATATTAACTCACGCACTCACTCACTCACTCACTCACTCACACGAATGACTTATTCTGTGTGCAGGAGAGTTTGTGTCTTGTAGCAGGGGTTGGTCATAAACGCTTTTGAGGTGACGAGTTGAACTCAGGTGACTTCAGATGTGTGTGCTCATAGTCCATTACGACGAAAGCTTGTTTTACTACCCCATATCACATCGGGCAACTGTCATGACATTACACAATGACTACGGATTAAAGTTGCTGTTTGCGTTGGGAATTTTATCGTTCCAAGACATTTTACTCCATGCATCTGTATGTTGCGGTTTTAAACTAGCTTAGAATAATAATATGGTAAAGTTTCTTTTCGCCGTCAATCTATTTTTTGCATGTAATTCTAAAGATATACTGCGGGAAAAGGCGTCTGAATATTTTGTAATCTACAAATCGTCAGAATGAGTTGTGTGGATGCTAAAACGGCAACACATATTTAACAAAACTGCAGAGGTTTACGTTTCCTATCAACACATATATCACTAACAAGGCGAAGTTGAACGATCAACGTGGTTTTCAGTTTAAATTGAGTTTCAGAAGTACAAATTTACAGCAGCAATATATATCTTTTTATCCCCCCGGCATGTAATGCGAGGGAATATAGTCGACGCCTCGTCCGTCCGTCCGTAATCATTCTGTTTCCGAAGCACAACTCAAAAACCGTTCAATATATTTCAACAAACCTTAGTAGATATATCAAACAGAACCTAAAGTGGTGCCTTTTGCTATTTACAGACTATTGGCATTTTTATTTATCTTGGTTTCCATGGAAACGTTTCGGACTTAGCCTCAAAAAGGAGGGATTAGTTTCGTTTCCGGATCACAACTCGTAAACTGTTCAATATCTTTCTACAAGACTTGACAGATATATCAAACAGATCTTAAAGTATTGCCTTTTGCTATTTGCAGATTTTTGGCATTTATATTTTTCATGATTTCCATGGAAACAATTTGGGCCTAGTCCAAAAAAAATCAAGTTGGACTTTAAGTAATTGTCAGTTGATTTGTTCTTTCAAATTTATGGGGGCCGGGAGGATTTGTCATCGTCTGATGACTCTTGTTTAGATTGTAATAATACGAATGCCGCCGTACATTTGTCTGGACACCGAGAGCTGCTGAAGGTTATATGCACTTGGTTTGAACTTGTCAAGTAAATGGGATTGCCATGTATGATGTTTGACAATTTAAATTGACTGTAATCTGGTTTTTTAAAACATTTTATTAAAAAATCATCACGCATGAGTAATATTTATGAGGATTTGGAATAACGACCAGTCAATTCCACTTTAGTGATGACACCTGATAGTGATGTAAGGTTCTACTATATCAAATCAGAATCAGTAGGACAACAGTCAGTTTGGGTTGCCTTCAGTGCAGACTGACTCATCTGGCGGCTGTGATTGGACGACTTTGTGTCAGATTTTTGTGTTTTTTAAATCTACATCCATACAACCATCCATCTACGCAGTAGTTACAACTGAACATGTTTTTTCAATGTATGGTCGTTTTCAACATAACCACAGCTATCTTCAAGCGGGTGACATTTTTTGACAGGGGTTGGTCAGTTTGGCTTCATCAACTCGGAATATTAGCTGGTTCAGCTGACCATGTCATGAACAACACTTCAATTTACAGAGTGTTCAAATGTAAAAAAACAGAACGTGTGATCCTCAACATAACACATTGTACGGTTATGCAAGTCATGTGGGGGCATGTATTGCTGATGTAATAGCTGTGAAGGGACAAATATTATTTTTCTACAAAAAAATACAATACAAAGAGTTTATTTGGTTTTGTGTAACCTGTTATCGCTGATTGCCATGTCAACTGAAGGTACAGTCAGACATTGGTTATTTTATGGACGTTTCAAACAATGAGCTCTTTTCCAGCTTAATGCTTAGACAAGCACTCTGAATTAATTTGTGTCGGGGACATCCTCAAAATGATGACTTAATACGGAGTGATCGAGTTATCAGAGTTCGTCACAACGGTGTTGAACTGTACATGTAACATGTATCATTTTACTAAATGTTCTCCTCATGACCATTTACAGACCCGTGAAGATCCGGGTTAGAATTGATCTTCAGCAACCCATGCTTGTCGTAAGAGGCGACTGACGGGATCAGGTGGTCAGGCTCGCTGACTTGGTTGACACATGTCATCGGTTCCCAATTGCAGCTGATCACTGGATTAGTTTTACGCCGCACTCAGCGATATTCAAGCTATATGGCGGCGGTCTGTAAATAATCGAGTCTGAACCAGACAATCCAGTGATCAACATGAGCATCGATCTGAACAATTGGGAACCGATGACATGTGTCAACCAAGTCAGCGAGCCTGACCACCCGATGCCGTTAGTCACCTCTTACGACCAGCATGGATTACTGAAGATCAATACTCTAACCCGGACTTCACGGGTAAGTTTACTCTGACTATGTGCGAACATAAAATGACAAAGAGAAATATATTTCATTACTTTATTCAATACCTGCACAATATATAATACAATAGCGACATTTGTGGACATTAGTGTTAAAGGGGTTGATAGGAGGCAGTCTGGAAACATATCATGCCAAAGTCATATTAAAGAGATTCCATTGAACATGACATGCGAAATAAGGTGGGCATATGTTTGAATGAATCAGTAAAATCCACAGCTCGATGTACGTTAAGGAAACATTCGTAAAATATTTTCAACTTCCCTGAGGTTCATGTTTGGTGTCTTTCCTTCATCAACATGTTTTGGCACCCGTGAAGAGCCACCTCCTCGCGGTGGGTGCTGGGTAACGCTAAGAGCTCTTCAACCCCCCGTTGTGGACCCGGGGGTATATTTGGTCCACCAACCCGTTTGCCGTGGGCTGCGCCCCTTTGTCGGTGGAGGACGGGAGTCTGGAACCATGTTCCTTTTGCCCAACACACCATTTCGCCCCTTACTTCACCTAGACAGGTGGTAAAACTGGCCCGGTTCTATCACTGGTCACGCCATGCCCTGTGCATAGTGAATATTGTTGCACATTGAACTCTTTTGGGGTTTTGATTTTCTATTTATAAATTATTGATCTATTTAATTGCCTAGAGTCCTATGCCAGAAGGCGGTGGCTCATGGGTAAATCTGGCATTATTGACATCCGGGTTCTCTTTGTCTTCAAGTAAATGTCTAAGGCGGAACCAGCCTTACTTTTATTCTGTTTGACTATTGTAGCTACCCGTGTCTCTTTTGCTGGAGTATAGCATCCCTGTAACCCTAGTGTTTGTTGTCGGCTTCCACTTCATCACTGTCCTTGTTGACACTCCATGGTGGGTGGGGAGCGGGGCGGGGATGTTGAACGATTTTACTTATCATGGCAAACTTACTCAACACTGGTTCTCGATCGAAAAATAAAAGAAGACATTTAGATACAGATACCATTTCTTCTTCTGAGGATGAAAGTGTCTCTCAAAGTAATATCGACTCATGGCCACGGTTTCTGGTGGTTAATGGCGTTGATGGAGCACCTCTCAAGATTAACCCCTTTGTTGTGTCCAAGGCTGTTGAAGGGATTTGTGGAGATGTCAAGAATGTAACGCGTCTCAGAAATGGATCCTTGCTTGTCGAATGTTCACGGCGTCAACAGTCAATTAATCTTCTCAAAACAGATCCTTTTGGAACTACTGAAATCGTTGTCTCTGTGCACAAATATTTTAATTCGATTAGGGGTGTCATCCGAGATCGTGCAAGGTGTCTTTATGACATGTCCGAAGATGAGATAGCATCAAATCTCAAGGAGTCACGTCTGTGAAAAGATTCACCAGAAAAGATCAGGATAGAGTTGTACCAACGACCACTTATCTTCTCACGTTTGCACTTCCCAAAGTACCATCATCAATCAAGGATGGTTATTTCAATATCGGGGTGGATGTATATATACCAAATCCACTCCGATGTTATAATTGTCAGAAGTTTGGGCATGGGGCCAGGTCGTGTAATAAGTTCCCAACTTGCTCCCGTTGCAGTAAAGATCATGACGGTACTACCTGCACAGATGACATTAGGTGTGCTAACTGCAACGGTGAGCACTTCTCTTCATCAAAATCCTGTCCATTCTACCAGAAACAATCACAAATACTCAAACTCAAGTATACCAATAATATTTCCTTTTCTGAAGCAATTAAATTACTGACTCCGCAAACTCTTACTACTCCATCCACAATCTCGTACTCTGCTACCATTTCATCTTCAAAGTGCACTGTTGACAGAGCATGTCAGACTGACATCTGCTTGGTCACGCACAAACAATCACTGTCTTCAATTGCTAAACACGGCAACAAATCTTCAACGTCTGCGTCACAGACTGACATTCATAGTGAGCGTCAGACTGCACCTAAACCAGTGCATGAATCTGAAACTGAGACAGCAAAGTTATCACAAAAAAACTGTAAAACTGACAAGCAAAGAAAGGAAACAATTAAAAAAGAAAGAGTTAAGGACCCTCAAACATGTAGAGGTGCCGTCCCCATTAACATCCCCTGTAGTGGTTCATAACAACTTTGAACCTTTAGACATGGAAGTCAATTCATCTCCACCAACTCAACGGAGAGGATCTTCCTCAGGATCACGATCTCCAGTTCAGCCTCCATGAGCTGTTCTTTCAATATTCCCCAGTGGAACTGCAGAGGCCTTAGAAACAATTTCAATGATTTGCAACTTTTAATTCAAGACTTCAAGCCATCAGCATTATTGTTGCAAGAAACCTATCTAAAATCCACGGATAAATTTGACATCAGACAATATGATTCCTACAACTGTTTCTCACCTCCAGGTGATAAAGCTACTGGAGGATCTTCTATTTTAGTGAATCATGGAACTATCCACAGTCTTGTTCCTCTCAATACCCCTCTTCAGGCAGTTGCAGTCCGTGTTACTTTGCATATTGTTGTTACCTTGTGTTCATTGTATATCCCGCCATCATCGTCTCTGCAGCAATCTGATCTTCAGATGCTTTATGACCAACTCCCAAAACCATGTCTTATCATGGGAGATTTAAATGGTCATAACCCACGTTGGGGCAGTAATAACACCAACGCAAAAGGAAAGATTCTTGAGGATTTCTTCACAAATACTGATTTATGTATTTTCAATGATAATTCTAACACATATCTTCATTCTGCAACTGGCTCATACTCCTCTCTAGATTTATCTGTTGCGGATTCCAGTTTATACAATGAATTTGAATGGCCAGTCCATGATGATCTTTTTCCAACTATACTTTCAGCCATAAACCCCAGTGATGCTGCACCATCGTCTAGGTGGAACTTTAACAAGACAGATTGGTCTTTATTCAAGACCTTATGCACAAACAGATTAAAACCCGAATTCTTTCTAAATGTGTCTGATCCTATTCAGATGTTTTCTGATGAAGTAAACATGATTGCTGATGATTGTATTCCCAAGTCTTCTATGATTCCACACATTCGTAAGCCATGGTTTACTATTGACTGCAAACAAGCTAGAAAGGCTAGGGAAAAGGCAGAAAAATATTTCCGTCGGCAGCCAACAGTCCATAACTTAAACCAATTTAAAATTTCAAACGCCAAGGCTCGTCGTACATTTAAACAAAATAAACGACAGTCATGGCGAAATTATGTTTCTAAAATTAACTCACGAACACTTATTTCAAAGGTATGGAATATGGTGAAGAAGGTAAAAGGTAAAGGTTCCAAATGTAATGTGCACTATCTTATTTAACAGAAAAATCTGATATTGCTAACAAATTAGGTGAAACGTTAGCTAAACATTCTTCCTGGTCCAATTATTCACCAACTTTTCAGAAATTTAAAACCCACCAAGAACAAAAAAGAAAATTAATTTTAATTCAGATAATGGGGAGGATTATAATGAAATCTTTTCCATTCATGAGCTCCATACTAGCTGCCCTTGGGCAAGCTCATGACACTGCTTCAGGTCCCGATAATATTCATTATCAGCTCCTTAAACATCTACCTGAATCATGTTTAGAAACATTATTAAATATCTTTGACAGTATATGGACTTCTGGTAATTTCCCACCATCATGGCGCAATGCCATAATCATTCCTATTCCTAAACCTGGCCGGGATCATAAGGATCCATCTAATTACAGACCAATTATTTTAACTAGCTGTGTTTGCAAGACAATGGAACGTATGGTTAATAATCGTCTAGTTTGGTACCTGGAAACCAACAACCTCATCTCTGACATTCAATGTGGTTTCCGGAGAAATCGGAGTACCATCGATCATTTGGTACGGTTAGAGTCTTTCATCAAAAGTTCTATGCTAAATAAACAACATACTGTATCGATTTTTTTCGATCTTGAAAAGGCACATGATACGATATGCCATTTTGAAAGATCTCCATGATTTTTAAGAAAGTAAGAAAGTTTATGGATAACAACTTCTTTATTATATATGATGCGACGTTTCGGTATGGATTCTTATACCGTTGTCAAGCAAGAGTGATGCCATGATTTTGGTTTGATGTCGTTTACCCCTTTTTATATCACAATTTTTAGAAGACAGACAATTTCAAGTCCGAGTGGGAACTACCCTGTCTGAACATTACAGTCAGGAGCAGGGTGTCCCACAAGGCAGTATTTTGTCTGTCACATTGTTTAGTGTTAAGATCAACAGTTTATCACAGGTTTTAAATGATTCAATTGATGGATCTCTTTTTGTGGACGATTTTAATATTTCTTGTGGTGGGAAAAATATGCATACTATTGAACGGCAACTGCAGTTGTGTTTAAATAAAATAGATAAATGGTGGCTTGAAAACGGTTTTAAATTTTCTAAATCCAAAACTAATTGTATACAATTTTGTAGAAAATATAAACCGCATAAAGACCCTGAACTGTTTCTAAATGGCACTCCCATCAAAGTTGTAAAGGGGGCCAAGTTCTTGGGTTTAATTTTTGACTCCCTTGAATCCCTTAAAACTAAATGGCTGAAGGCACTTGACTTGTTGAAAGTGGTTTCCAATTGTAAGTGGGGAGGTGATCAAGCTACCCTCCTGCAACTTTATCGATCATTGTCCCGTTCAAAACTTGATTACGGCTCCATCGTATATGGCGGAGCCTGCAAAAGCAACCTAAAACTTTTAGATTCTGTTCACCACCAAGGTCTAAGACTTTGTCTTGGCTCCTTTCGAACTTCACCTGTCGACAGCCTCTACGTCGAGGCTGATGAGCCATCTCTCAACCAACGCCGTATAAAATTAACTTTACAGTATATAACAAAACTATATTCCAACGAGTCAAACCCTGCATATAACTGTGTCTTCAATCCCCTGTATGAGGATCTGTATAACAAGAAGTCTTCTCTTGTTCCGCCTCTTGGTATAAGAGTGAAACCTTGCCTTTCTGCTGCTGGCATTGAGCTAAACAATATAGCTCCTTCCCGTCTTCATTCTTCTCCCCCGTGGCAATTGGTGAGGCCACAAGTTGACCTCACACTAACAGCATTTAAAACATCAGAAACTAATGAATTACTATATAAACAAGAATTTAATCAATTAAAAAGTAAATACAATACATATAGATCCTTATTCACAGGGGCGGTGGGGTAGCCTAGTGGTTAAAGCGTTGGCTCGTCACGCCGAAGACCCGGGTTCGATTCCCCACATGGGCACAATGTGTTAAGCCCATTTCTGGTGTCCCCCGCCTTGATGTTGTTGGAATATTGCTAAAAGCGGCGTAAAACTAAACTCAGTCAGTCAGTCAGCCTTATTCACAGATGGATCCAAGGATGGTGGTGCAGTGGCTTGTGCAACTGTCATTGGGTCCAAAACAATATCTTCCAGATAACCCAATGACAGTTCAATTTTCACAGCCGAAGCAAACGCAATTTTAACAGCTCTTAAATATATAAATACACGCACTAAATATAAACAATATATCATATTTTCAGATTCTCTTTCTTGCCTTCAGGCTATAAAAAATCTTTCGTGTAAACATCAACTTTTAATCGAAATAATTGAGTTATATAATGATCTTGCTACTGGCCAATACGACATCGTCTTTTGTTGGTTACCCAGCCACGTTGGAATCTCTGGTAACATAATGGCTGACTTTGCTGCTAAAGCAGCACTCAACAAATCTGTGACACCACTTCTTATTCCATACTCTGATAACAAAGCTAGCATTAGAACTTACATCCGTTATCTGATGCAAAAGAAGTGGGACACCCAAGTAGGTATTAATAAATTACATGAAATAAAACCCTATATTGGTTACACCTACTTGGGTTGTCAGTCCAGATTTGAAGAGGTCATCATGCGACGATGTCGCATTGGCCATACAAGGTATACTCATGAATACCTGTTAAAAGGTGAGGATCCTCCGTTTTGTATCCCTTGTGATAAAAGAATCACAGTCAAGCATGTCTTGCTTGACTGTATTGATTTTGCCATCACAAGGGATAAATATTTTAATGTAAAAACAGTGAAGGATCTTTTTAGTGTTAATTATCATTTAATCATTGAATTCTTAAAAGAAATAGAATTGCTAGAGAAATGTTGCTAAATAGTTTGTAAATAGATATGTATTTTATTATTGGTAGTTTAGATGAGTAACTTAGATTATTAGTGGATGTACCCTCAAAGGGGGTTAAAGTACTGTGATATTATTGTGTTCCTGAGAGGGTACGTAAGTCCCAAAACTTTCAAAGTAAAATGTTAATTTACCACATATTAATCGTAGTATTTTTGTTCTTTTAACTGCCGGCTAAATTTTCCTTAAATCGCCAGTGGCTGAAGGGATGATGTAAATCCAGCTAGGGTCCATGCAGGTAGCAAAGGTACTGTAAGTCCCCATGGTCCCTAGTATGGTGAACTACCTCCAGTTGCTGGTGATATATAGCCTCTTTTTATACTGTGTTGTCCTCTATAGTTAAAATGTTTTAGATTTAATTACTAGTTTTACATTTATATCTGTGATAATCTAGTTGTTTTACTGTCCTTCGTTGACAAGATTTTATACTCTGTCTTTAATTATTGTTAATATATATGTTGTTTTAGTCATGATATGGCTGAACTATTGCCAAAGTGACTTTAAATTTTAACTCACTCACTCACTCATCAATATGTTTTGGTTTTTCTCCGAAGGTCATCCGGGGCGGTGGGGTAGCCTAGTGGTTAAAGCGTTGGCTCGTCACGCCGAAGACCCGGGTTCGATTCCCTACATGGGTAAAATGTGTGAAGCCCATTTCTGGTGTCCCCCGCCGTAATATTGCTGGAATATTGCTAAAAGCGGCGTAAAACTAGACTCACTCATCCGACAAAGAATTGTCCACATGAAACTGTGAAAACTCATATTCATTTTATCTGAAGATGTTAATTGGCATTTCCGATTAATTTTATCGTACGGACACTGAGTAATTAAATTCGTTATTGAATCTGAGGGATTAAATTGCGCTTCAATAATCTCTAATCATTTGAGGTCTATTAATACAGACAGGTTCAAATTACAAAAAACGAACTCATTATGCTAAAATTGTTTATCTCAATCATTTGTGAAGTGAAGTCAGCTGATTGTTTTGTTTGATTGTTGAACGCTACATCCAGGAATATTCCAGCTGCATGACGGTATCTTGTAAATAGTAGAGTCTCGTGTAACCAGATAATCCAGTGATCAACATCGTGAGTATCGATCTACTTCATTTTCATACAATATGATTCAACCAGGCATGACCACACAATGTCGTTCGTCCCTCTAACCCAGATCTTCACGGGTAGTGAATCCAGGACCACGAATACTTGACAAGTGTCTTTGGAGTCGTTTGGGTCTCGTATAGAAATGCACTAATACATAGTACACACATGACGAAGAAAATAACGAGACAATTTATCTGACAACAAATACCAGGGATGCCACGATGCATCGATACATCAATACTTTTTCTAAGACGATACAATTATCGTTACATTCCAAACTGTATCGAGTTTTAGTTTTGAAAGTATCGGTTTAAATATGTTTATGTTTCGCTTTGCAATTGTATCATTTTTTTTTATGTCGTCAGAGTTATAAATGATTATTTTTCATGCACAAAGATGGGAAATTAGAACTTTTTTAGTCTCTGAGAATACAAAATGTCGATCTTTTCATGCACACTATAAAATATGTAGTTCAATGTTCAAAATATGTAACTAAATATACGCAATAATGGAGTGGAAATAGGTATCGTGATACGTATCGAATCGTGACATGGGTATCGTGATACGTATCGATTCATGAAACTTATGTATCGTGACATCCCTAGCAAATACATAAAATAAATCTTGAGGAAATTTTACTCAAATCTACCTGTCAAATTATAATAGCAACTCGTTTGAAAAACACTAGATCCGCATCCTTATGCACATGGGCGTGTCACGCTTAGAAACAGCGTTAGAAAGACATATAGGTATATAGACCCTACCCTAGTACTATATAAAAGGAAAGGGATGTAACGACGGAACCACCCCCTCCTCAATCAAAGTTAGATTTCACCACGTAAACTATCTTTAAGGCCCCGTCGAGGCCTACGTATCGAAAGCGAGATGATTTCCCTACAAAATTAGCTATAAATGGTCACAATCAGATCATTATTTCAAAAGTTATACGCCACGACTCACCGAAAACAGCTACCTCCACAATTCCCAGCCAAAATCATGGATCACCCAAGACAGCGAAAACTCACCTTATAAAAGTGTTTATCAATTCCAGCCACGTTGACAGCACCAATGTAGGGATAGATTCGATCGGCAGCGACATTCCACGGGTCTAAAAACTTATTGCAACATCTACAAAACATCTCCTCGAGAGTAAGCAGGCATTTTCTCCAAAACCATCGGCAATCATTCCCTATATAGTACTAGGGTGGGGTCTATATACCTATATGTCTCTCTAACGCTGTTTCTAAGCGTGACACGCCCCTGTGTCCTTATGATCATAAATGATCCTACAGAACTGACACAGAAACACATCTACAGTTCCCTATGCCCCAAGGCAAAACCTATTAAAAAACAAATAAATTACCGGTGTTTAACATTATATGTTACATGCTCGTCATACACTAATTGGTATCTTTCACTCCCTGCATAAAACAATGTATGTTACTTGCAAGTCATAAAATAAGATTGTCCCATTGTGCTATTGGTAACCGCTAACGGGATGCTTCATATAAACCTACAAGCTGCACTTATTTCACTGGACAGCCCCGAGAAACAAGAACGTAATACACGTGACGTTTTCTTTTAAGTTTTGCTATCATGGCTGCTGTTTCCCCGTCCTTGTTCCTGGCGTTAATGTCTACCAGGTTCTGTGAGAGGATATGCTTCACCATTTCCACACGTCCACCTAATGAGGCCAGATGAAGTATGTTATAACCGTTGTCATCAACTAGGCGAGTAAGACCACCTTTCCACATAAGCTGGTCAAATACTGTGATACGTCCAGCATTCGCTGCCAGCATCAGTGGTGTTCTTCCGAACCTTCCTCTACTGTTAACGTCAACCGTGTCTTTGGATACGATATACTTAACAATCTTTGCATGTCCACTAGTTGAGGCATAATGGAGTACGTTGTTATGGTGATCGTCCACGTGTGATACGTTAGCTCCCATACACACGAGTAATTCAACAACGTCTCCGTGTCCAGTCATTGTAGCTATCATCAAGGGGGTGACCCTGCCTCTTGCTCTTCCGTTAATATCAACACTGCCTTGTGAGAGCAGATACTTCACCATACTCACATGTCCGCCCGTGCAGGCCCAGTGCAGGACGTTGCGGCCATAGTTATCCACTTGTGACACATTTCCTCCCATACACAAGAGGAAGTCAACAACGTCTATTTGTCCCCTCTGAGCTGCCTGCATAACGGGGGGGGATGATGCATGTTTTTAATATCAATACCGTACTGTGGGAGTACACACCTCACAATACCCGCATGTCCACCCTTGTATGCCCAGTGAAGGATGTTCTTACCATCATTATCCACTTGTGCTATGTCAGCCCCTTTTCTGCTGAGAAAGAATAATATTTTGCAATGTCCTTCCTTTGCTGCCACCATGAGTGGTGTCCTTCCATGCTTCTCGTCTCTGCTGTTGATGTCGACCAAACCCTGGGAGAGGATGTGTCTCACTCGGTCCAAGTAGCCCTTCCTGCAGGCATCGTGAAGTGGGCTGTTAGTAAATGAGTCTTGCTTGTCAACTTCATGGTGGTTCCGTTTCACACCTATGAATGTGTATATGATTATGTTACAAATGGTTAGCATCATTCATTGCAGTATATATTTAATAGAATAAAGATTTGTGCTGTGGCGGTACGCACCCCTTCTCTGGATCCGCCTATGGTGTGTGGGGCCGTCTCTTTTGAACCGATTCTGGAAGCTAAACTATGGTATTGAGGCTTACTTCTTAAAACGTGAGCTAAATACTCATTAACGTTCATTTGTAATTGGACGTTCTAATGTAAAGTCTGATTTTACTTTACTTTGTTTTGTGTTAGAAGCCCACTGTGATGGTCACTGATGGTATTTTTTTTTAAATTGAACACTGTAGTTTTCTATTTTTACTTACCAAAAATCGACGCGTGAAAATCTTAAACATTTATGGATTTATAATGGCAACTGATGTATTTATTGATGATTATCTTGTATAAGTGGATCTTGTATATACGCATTACTTAAGCACCACCTGGATCCAAGAGCAGTCTAGCTGGGCAATCATACCCTCCCAGCAGGCACATCAACGTTGTTTCAACGTTGAGAATAGGTTGATCCTCAACGTTGAAAATAGATTGAAAATAGGTTGTATATGAAAGTTTTTTTGACGTAGATATCCGACGTGGAATCAACGTTGAAGTTTGACCGATTATCAACGTTGAGAATAGGTTGATCCTCAACGTTGAAAATAGATTGAAAATAGGTTGTATATGAAAGTTGTTTTGACGTAGATATCCGACGTGGAATCAATGTTGAAGTCTGACATATTATTAACGTTGAAAATGGGTTGTTCCGTGGTTGTGTCTGGGAGGTATTACGCTTTCCTGTAAATAGACTCGCATTTCATCTTTAAACTACAATAAAGTAGCACCAAACTCCTGCATCCAGCTAAAATACCCAAAAAGCTACCTGCAATAAACAGTGTTCAAACAGAAAATTGCAGTAAAAATATTTACCTGATAAAATACTTGGTTACAATTCCACATTCAATATAATGTTCATTTAAGTTTTATGTCAGTTGGACGTATAATTCCAGTAAGAAGAAAAGAGTATTCCAAATTAAGAAAAACTATTTACTGTTGTATTGTTACCTTGAAAAGGTGAAAATTGTCCCGAGAAGACATTTTGTCTGAATTTCAGCTCTTAGACAGACCCTGAATAAACACAATGCAATTACTTTCACCATGAAAGGGATCCAAGATGACCAGGAACTATACCTGGAGACAGCACATAAAACAAGTCACTTTTCATGAAATCTTTATGAACACACGCGCACACAGAAAACGTGGTTTAATGCATAATGTAAAACATCACACATGACATAGTCTGTAGGTGATCTCTGTTGTGCTAATAACACAATATCATCTGCATATAGCATCAAAGTGACATTTACGCCACCAATTTTAATACCACAGTTCAGATTTTTCAACACAATTACAACTCCAAAAACACAATTATCAGCTCCTCTTCTTTCTGCCACTCCCTGCCTGGCGGTCAGGTGGATACTTCAGAAACGTTTCTAACTCTTTCTTGAAATTTGCTTCGGATGCATTCCCATCTCATTCCCTTGAGATAGGACACATTCTGAAATTTTATATTTAAATACATGAATAAGTTATATGGAAGATATATTGTCTTAAATGATTCAAGTATTTGTTTAATCAATCACTTGAAAGGTTCATTTCACTGCTGTAACTTGGCATGTGAACATATGAACAGCATCAATACAAAATATGATGAAAAGTGTAAACAATTTATATTTTTAACCGAAGGAATGGAAGTTTTCTTAAACATTTTCAAAGAAAATCCTCATTTGCAAGTTGATTATTTAATTAGACTATGAATTACCGGTAGGATGAATTAGACGATGCTTTACTGTCATATATTATTTGCTATGGTCATGATGAAAATGCTGCACTTGGTAATTAACTTACCAGAGATGATTGAATACAACCTTGTATTCTTAAAAGAAAACTTGCCGTTTTGCCCATCAACATTCATTCTTGACATCAAATTGTTTGACATTGTCCTGCAAAACAATGGAAGATTGTTGTTATTCTGTCAGATTTAGTTTTCTTTAGAGATTCTCGGAAATGATTATTTCAAATTAATAGGAGTTGAACTGATGTAGCAATTTTGCTACCAGGAGTCATAATTTGTAACAAAAGCAATTTTACATTAAATGATAAGAAAACAAAATGGGTGGTGGTTCACAGGTCAAAGAACAAGTCTATTGTGGGAGGTCTCCCAACACCATTTGTTCCCAAACACAAGGAAGTATGGATCATGGAGTTCTGAAAACAATAATGAGCTCTCATAAGTATACAATATATTCTCAAGTATCTACTCTCTCTCTCTTTGTCATTTGTACACTCATAAAACTCAGATAAATAACTTTTTATAATTCATAAATGTTTACACTTAATCTCTTATAGGAACGCTTAGAAAATCTCTCATATAATGAATTATGTGTGCGTATTATCTGCGACGTCATAACTATGCTTCTCTGAATCATGAACAATAAAATAATGAGATTAAACTCTACATTGCCAGAAATAATCTATCATACCATGAATAATAAGACATTGAATAACATCTCTTACAACTCCAATCTACACTCAAAAAGACTTAAATGTACTCGTAAACAAACATCGCTGGCTAACGCAAATTCTTGGAAACAGTGCATCTCTGACACTCAATTCCAAGAAATGGAAGTCCTACTGTATTTGACCAAAGGGGTGACAGGTGGCCAAAACATATTGAAATGTAGGTCATTCACTGAAAATAACTCTGATTTAAAACACTACAAATATACACCTTCTCTCTAATATACTCGATAGATGATCTTAACGGGGGAACATGTACATAAAATGCTGATATCTAACAACACCTGTACTTTAAATAATGGACTCTTCCAAATCTCGGTATGTTTCACTGCACACATATTAGATTGCAAATAATGAAAAACCTACCCTTAGACAATAATAAAAAACATCATATTCAAATTCTACAGCTGACCAAATACCTGAAGAGTGTGTTTCCCAGCAATAAACATCTCTATATATATCTATAAATGTATGACTTCTGTCCTCTCGCGTGCTATCTTGCATCCAGCTGTTTACGGCGAAAAACAATATGGCGCCAAGCAAGGGAGTGCTCATTAAACTAAACATCTCCGGGAGAAATCATTGTCAATTTTTTCTTTTAAATGATCAACCTTAATATATAAATGAAAACAAAGACCAACTATTTTCACCAAAAAGACCAAACATTATCACAAATATTCAAAACAGGTGGTAATGAAAGAGCATTATCATCTTTCTCTTAAACTTTGTGGTGGATATACTGGAAACAAGTGAAATGTTAAAACGCGTTACCTTAGCCTTGCTCCTTTTATGTGATCCACAAAATTGCTGCCACCCAGTGTTCGAAGATGAGATTTCTGCAAATTCCATTAAAATAATCTTATTTCATAATTAAATGTTCCTTACATTAAAATTACTTCTTTTGTATGTAAGATTGTAACCTTTAAGAGACATGAATTATCATATCCCATCCAAACAAGTGTAAGAATGAAAGTCTGTGGGTGCAGTTTTGTTAATTGTCCCATCAAAGAATCATTAGTGAAGTTACACTTTATGTAAATAAATAAAAGTTCAAATAAATTATATACAATTTCATCCTTAACAAAGACTTTCACAAGACATTTTAAAGTGAAAATTTTCGTTGCATTTCCTTACGCCATTCTCCACCACCCCTCCCCAATAATATACATATGTTAAAAGGGGTTCAGGGCGTGCTCAATGCATCATTTACTGATAGATCTATTCAAACGAACAAATGTTCATAATAATGGGATGCAATATAAAATGTTGATTAAACCTATCCGATTTTGTATAGCTGCCCTTAGGGACCGTTCATAATGTATGGCTTTGGGGTGATGTTGATTTTTATGTACAATGTGAATTACACCACCCCCCCCCTAAAAGTGTATGAGTATGTACAGAATAAGAGACGGCCCACCCTGCATGTCATGTACATTATCTATGACGCCCTCTCCCTTCCCATAATTTCTAAACATAGTGCGTGTGTACAAAAATGCTGACCCCTTAGCTCCCTGAACAAAATGGGTGACACCCCACCCCACCCCACCCCACCCTCCAACCCTTACAATCAACACCCCACACCCGCAGCCATATATTTAATTATGAACGGTTCCTTATATTGATGTACTTCATTGATTATTTGAAAATGTATATTTGCAAAATTCAAATCAGGTGATGGGTACGAAAGGAAATCTTATTCGATTACATAATAAAATGCCAAATATATGCATGCAAATATATTGAAAAATAACAAAACAAACTTTTGAGAAACATGTACTGTGACATACCGGTAACCTTGTGAGATAAAACATGAGCCCTAATTCGGAGTTTCTTGCTACTGCTAGATTTAAACGGCATTCCTACGTTTTCATTATACATGAAGGACATACTTACCAAATAAACACCAGCATGCCGTGAAGATGGTGAAAATAGAACGATATTGCGTTGAACTTCGCCAAGGTGAACTGACAACGATCAGCTGCCTTTGCGCGCGCGATAATTGTGCGCATGTCCGGATATGGCCAAACGAGGCGATCGAAAGGTCAACATCTGGCTTGTGTTTGAAAGCAAATTGTCGGGAATTATACAATTTTCACAGTTTTGTGGGAAAATATCAAATGTAATGCAATTTGATAACTGATGACTTTATACCTAAAACTGCGATTTACGTAATATTTCCGTCCGTTGATCGATGCACAATCAAATAATATATAAGATTATATCTGTCACTAGCTCGATCTTGATCTTTTATGAAAATAATGTTCCGAAATGATAGTTGATATGTTGGATACCTATTACCAATATGAATTATGTATCAAATTTGCCAAGGAAACAATTAGTTGACATTTTGTTGGTTCCTTACGTTGAAACAACGTTGACAACTAAACGAATCTCGACTAACTTTCTTTGGTCGCATGATAAACGTTGAATCAACGTTTATGAAAGGTTGATCAACCAAACAACCAAAATTCAACGTTGATTCAACGTTGATTCAACGTTGTGTGCCCGCTGGGCTAGCATGCTAGATAAACATGTGAAGTCCCCAAGCTCATCGGGGTCGTATCTGCACTACAGTTAATTGAACTCACCGAAAACACGACAGCACTAAAAATACTTCACTTGACATGGCAAAAGGTAGAGCTTTCAAAAATACACAATGACAAGTTATTGATGTGTATGTCGCAGGGATGTCCTGTTGCAATATCGGCGCCAACATTAAACTCCTCGTCATGGGGAAGCACATGGCCGCAGATAAAGTAAAGGATCGTCCATGACGTGGGAGACCAAGGTCGATCTGTGACTGCCATGACTATGTCCTAATTTGCCTGACATGACCTAATCCCACGACCCATGCCAAAGAACTGCTGCCATCACCTATTTGCAGAACAGTCCCTAGTATGGTGATCTACCTTCTGTTGTTGGTGATCTATAGCCTGTTTTTATATTGTATTGTCCAAATAGTGTTATTATTTTTTAACTTCACAAGCTAGTTTTAATTCTAATTCTGATATTCTAGTTGTTTTACTGTCCTTTGTCGACAGGTTTTTAATAATATACAAATATTCCGTTTCGATGTCAAATATGTTTTCGTCACGATATGGCTGAAATATTGCCGATGTGACGTTAAATATTAACTCACTCACTCACTATTTGCAGAACAACGCAATCAAAACATTATCGTGACACACAAACAGCCCTGATATGAACCCCTAACGAACATCTTCAGGAGATAACCAGGCGTTTTCCGTTTAATTGTGCCGTACACCAAATGAAATCTTGTGACAGAGGACAGTCAAAACTAGGTATTCATTTAACCCTGAAAATTTAAGTATCGCAACTTCCCTTATTTGTTCATGGTATCACCATTAACCACAGCAAAAGAACTTATCCAAACCTCAATTTACCTTACTATCTGGATAACTTGACCTTTGGGGAATTATTAAATGGCAAATCTAAATGCAAACAGAAAGAACGCTGTAATTTCTTCAAAGAGCCGGACGTGGTGACAATATATCATGTGCTGATAATGATGGCTATACAGCATTTCATTCTAGATGGAGGACTTGTTCCAACACATCAATATTTTGTACTGAAGGATTTCTCTGGCGTATTCTGCGACCCATCAGGTCTCAAACATGCTGAGATCTAGACTTCTGGGGCCCTTACATTCCAGTGACATCATGCTAGACGTGCTGCTTCGTGCTCCAGAGACAACAACGGACCCCTATAAGTCGTCTGGCGCTATATATTCGTCCGATTGTAGGCGATTTCGTACCATTCAGAGTCACTAACGACGATGTAAAAGCCACACACACCACTTGACATGAACGGATGAGGTCTTGTGATTCTGAGGAGTGTTTTACCCTCCCACAGTAGTTGTCACTGATGGTCGACCTGAACAGTGACAGTCCTCAACCCCTTGTCTGCTGATATTTTCTGGCCATTCGGCTAATAATCGATGAATGACAACCTACAGTTCTTGCAACAACGCTCAACGACATATCTGCATTCCGCATACAAATGATTTGCCATCTTGTCACTTGAGGAGACCCCCTATTTGCTTATGAAGGACGAAATCACTTGAATTTCCAAGATTTCGAGCTGTGAGAACAGTTTATTGAAACTTTGCTTTTTGACATTTTATCAATTTGTTCTGAGATTCGCAACCCTAATCGTAGCACGTGCATATCTAAAAATCACTGTATACCCCGAAGTGTCAAAATAATCATGCAAACATATTCACGATATGAAAATACATGGCTAAATCAGGGTTACAAATCACAGGTGTTGCGATACTTTTTTCTATGTGTATATATTGGTTAGCCCTTTCTGCATATTTGACAATTTATGTTCAGCGAACTTAGGGCTTTTTTGCTGATACAGATGAGCTAATAAATATGTTTCAATCGCCGTCTACTTTTGATCAACGATAACGCCGATTTAACATATTCAATGTCTACTACCAAGGGGCTATGCGTCACCCAATCGTGTTACTCGTGGCAATATGTACTGTAATTTGCAACCCTTGGGCATTCCTGGAAAGTCTGACGGTTCGAATATTGAAGTTATGTTCCACCAAATGGTTAATATACTGAAGCAATTTAGCATATATACTTTCTAAAAACTGAAGATAACAAGCGTGAATGAAGTATCTAACGTTTGAAATGCTTATTTAAGACGTCTTTTAGACCTACTGTCCGAGTTCAAATCCATTACATGTTATATATACAAACAGAATCGCTAAAACGTAAGAATTGGGACAGAAGCGATTTGAACCAATGCCACGACTTCCCCCTGTTGCTTAGACAATGCAATGTGATCATGTAAATGAAAATGCACGTGCATTGCCCTAGGTCTCATGCGTTTAAGGCAAGGGCATTAATGGGACAGAAGCCTTCTGAAAGAATGCCGCGACTGCGTTTAAATGAACGGGAAGGTGCTCTAGGACTGCTCTAGGCAGGGACTTCACAGACAGGCGTTGCCAGTCGTTTTAATGTCAACTAATCATCCACAGGCTGTCTTGTCAGTAGACACAAACAGGAGACCGTTCTCGACCGGGTCAACTTCCGGTTACGACGGCTACACAAGACCGACAAATTCGACTCCAAGAGCGCTTCAGGACGGCAACAGCATCGAACACAATTGGCAGACATGGGAGACGAATCAGCCCCATTACAGTCAGACGGCGGTTGAGACACTCCGTGGTCCCATATTGCAGCCCCGACACCGTCAGCCCCTCCGTTGATTTGCGCAGCAGTATAAACGTCGACCACGGCCTTTCTCCCGTAGAATTGTGCTTTTTGACGAGTCAAGAAGGTGCTGTGTTTCCTTTGTTGATGGAAGAGAACTAGTATGGCGAAATGGTGATGGTTACGCCAATGCATGTGCCAGACAGCAAGATCGATTAACAATAAACGCACGTTTCAGAGGCGATCTTCAGGTTATTCAGGGCAATCTCACAGTACAGCGCTATGTGGGTCAAAGTCTAGGGCCTAAAGTCGTTCGTTTGCTGCGCCGTCACCAATGACGTCAACGTCAGTTGATATTCCAGCATGACAACGCACGCCCCAATGCCGCTAGAGTGACACAAGCCTTCCTTCAGCAAACTGGAATCACTGTGATGGACCGACCCGCTTATTCACCAGACTTTTACCCCACTGAAAAATTGTGGGACGAACTTGGGAAGCAAGTTTGAAGACGTCAGACACCTCCAGCCAACGTGGCAGATTTGACCTTGGCCTTGCAACGAGAATGCAGGAACATTTATATGACCTGTATCTCACTGATTCTATGCCCGTATGTATCTATACCTGTGCCAGAGCTCATGGAGGCCACACGAGATACTGACTGTGATAACGGAGTTGCCTCAGTTTGGAAGACGCTGTGCATGTCCTGTCGACAACATTCCATGTTTTTTTCTTCAACAGCCTGAATGATTATTCCATGTGTTTTTGATAAACAATAACAACTGATTTCATCCCATGTCTTGTTTTACTTTTTCTCATATCATCATATCAAACTCGGCTATGCGTTTTCAAAGTGCCTCAGTTTAGCTGCGACCTGCTTTATTTTGGGCTCTATTTCTAGATATATTTGGAATACTGTTCCAAGTGTTGTTAGACTCATATGACTCACTACCCACTTGTACAAGTGAGCATGACATGTTCTAAGTGGTGTTGCTCTAAGATATAAGGTGGGTTTATCTCTTCTTGCAGGGACCCGTGAAGATCCGGGGTAGAATAGGTCTTCAGCAACCCATGCTTGCTACAAAGGGCGACTATGCTACAAAAGGTGGTCAGGCTCGCTGACTTGGTTGACACATGTCATCGGTTCCCAATTGAGCAGATCGATACACATGCTGTTGATCACTGGATTGTCTGGTCTAGACTCGATTATTTATAGACCGCCGCCATATAGCTGGAATATTGCTGAGTGTGGCGTAAAACTAAACTCACTCACTCACTCTTCTTGCAGGTGAAGTGCAAGGTGAACATGAAGCAACCTATGGTACCCTTTGACCATGATTAACCCTTCAGTGACGAATGTAGATTTTAGATCGAGTGTTTCCTAACAGAACCTCGAGACAACAAAGTAAAAAAGTCAAACCTGTACCCTGTTCACAGATGGCTTTTCTAGGCCGAGTCTCGAAACATCGTTGTGCAAGTCTGCAAGTCTCGGATGCGCAGGGGCCAGTCAGAACCTTTAAAGAGAAGGAATAAACGTGACTGTATTGACATTTCCATCACGAGGGATAAATATGTCCAAGCTTCATCAATTAATGTCTCTTTTAAATATCTAGTTTTCATTTAAAAAGTGTTGATTCATATTTTTTTGTAAATAGATCAATGTTATTTCAAAATTGGTAGATTTAATTTGCAACTGAGATGGCTGTACCCTCAAAGGGGGTTTGAAGTACTGTAAAAATATTGTTCCCAGGAGAGGCTTTCAAGTGGACGACATTTTCAAATTTATGACTAACAACATGTCCGATGCAATTCCCTATTTTGCCTTGTATCATATGTTTCTGTGTTGTTGTTGCTTTTTTCAGATATATAATTAACTTGCCTTTGCATGTGTTTGCAATAAATGCCATCAGATATTCTGAGAACACCATGGAAACTTACTGTGATGAATGAAAATTAACAGTCAACATAAATAAAACAAAAGTTCTTTTATTTAAGAAGGGGAGGGGGGGGGGGGCAGTTATCACGTAGTGAGTATTGGTTCTTTAAAGGAGAAAAGTTAGAAACTACAGGATTTTATAAATATCTAGGTGTTTACTTCAGTAGGGATCTGTTATGGAAGAAACATTCATATCAGGCAGCAATCCAAGCATAAAAACTGTTGTAGGTATTTTCAAACACTTGAGTTTGTTGGGAAGTATTTCATACCAATCATTTTTCAAAATATTTGATGTTAAGATACTCCCAATTTTATTATATGGTTCAGAAGTGTGGGGTTTACAAAAGTTTGATGTGATAGAAAAAACTCATTTATATGCCTGTAAAACATTCTTAGCCTGATGGTATATGGTGAGTGTGCTCGGTTTCCACTTATCTACACTCAAATATTAGGGTTATCAAATAGTGGTTAAGACTTCTTGATATGCCTTCACACAGACTCCTTAAAAAATGTTATAATATGATGTTACTTTATGATAACAATGGAAAGATAAACTGGGTTACTGGAGTTAGAGAGTTACTTTTCAGTAGTGGTTACGGACAAGTTTGGCAAAATGAGAGTGTGTATTCAAAATCAAATTTTGTATTGTCATTAACACAAAGGCTAAAAGATATGTATATACAGACATGGACTGCTTCCCTGGCTTTATCAAATAAGTGTTTTTATTACAAACTATTTAAATAAGAAAATAATTAAGGAAGATTACCTTTATAAGATTACCGTTAAAAAGTTCCGAACTGTTCTGTCACGTTTTAGATGTTCCTTCCATGATCTTTTTATTGAAACGGGACGTAATAAAAACATTAGTCGGGACCAAAGAATTTTTAATGTTTGTAAGTTAAGTTCAGTTGAAGATGAGTATCATTTTCTGTTTGTATGTCCTGTTTACTTACAACTGAGAGAAAGATACCTGCAACCCTATTACTTTACATACCCAAATTTAACTAAATTTCATTTATTGTCATCAAATACAAATGGTAAAGTTCTTCAAGATTTAGCTATGTTCATTTATCATGCCTTCATGTACAGATTTAACATAAGTGCAAATTAGTCAATCAAGTGCAATCTAGCTGGATAAGCTTTTACAATTCTATTTATAATTTTATACTATGTCTGATTGTATAATTTGTATTGTAGTGTACTATAGGCCTGTTGCCTTAATAAGTACTGAAATAGACATAGAGAACACCACAGTGACCATTCATAAGCACATACTTAGAATCTAGTTGGAATGAAAAGACACTGCTTGTTTTGTACAATTCTGGAAATGGCCTCTATCGCTTTTACTTACATTTGAATTATTCCGTGAAAGACTCATGTGGCCTTCCTGCTTCTCATTCTTCTTTGAATCATTTCTTGACAAACGACAGGGTAGAGTTTCAATATGGGACTCAAAGTCCGAACATAGATTGTTTTCATTACATTTCAGCTGACACAACTTGATTCCAAGGTTCCTGATATTCTTCCGCTTACACTGTTTCATGCTTGACGTGGACAGGAAAAAGTTGAGAGAAAGTTGAGAGCAATTGCTAACTCCAGGAGAAATTTCACAAAGTCCCCTGAGCACTTTGGTATCATATTGTATTGTTAAGATGTTATTGTTGAGGGTTTACGTTCAGGTAGACAGTGAACTCTAAGCTGTAGACACCAATGTCGGGGAGACAGTTAAAGACGATGGTACCAATCTCTGGAAACTGTCACAATGTTGACGGTAAGCACACAAGTTTTAATACCAATGTCCAAGCTGTGGACCAATGTCAGGCTGACAATGAAAAGACGATGGTGACAATATCTGGAAATTGTCACAAGGTAGATGGTAAGCACACACGTTTCAATACCAGTGTGTGCAGCACAAGACTATACACACCAGTGTTTTGACACGGCAACAAGGTAGACCACCGAAGATTAGAGGCAAGGATAACCTGAGATCACTTCTACCAGTGATCGACTGTAGAGCGAACACAGCGACTACTGTCATCAGTATGATGAGACTACTAGTCGGTTCTTGTTCCAATCTTTCAACAATGAATTGACACGTGGCAAAGTGGTTGGTTTATTTCATAAAGTAGGAATGTATATTAGTGCCACGGTGTAAATGTTATCATGTGAATGATACTTATATTTGCGGGAATATGATCTCATGATTGACTTCGCTGAAAGTATCTTCCACGTCAATGAAGTTATCTTCCATGTAGATCAAAGTAATTTCTTTTATAAAGTTGAGAGTATCATCTATGGAGATTCTCATTTTGATTTAGAGTGACTCTTATACGCTTACATACGAACACGACATGGATGCAAGGACATAAATGTTTTAGTCATGTATGACACTGGCTGTACGAAGAGCGATGGTTTTTCTTGGACTTTTCACTTTTGATAAATGCCGATATTGATGTTTTAAAAGTGCAATACATTTCGATTTCTATGACGTCTTTGGACTAATATAAGTACATGATCATCGGTTTTACTAGGGTGTCTCAAGTTTTACACCATTCCTCAAATCCACTGATCATGTCACATGTCATGTAATGTAACAAGCCCCAGCTTCTCCGCTTTACTTGTCGTCAGAGGCAACACAGTGGATTGGGTGAAGGGCTTGCTGTCTTGATCGATGCCCGTTATCATAACTGCGTGGACTGATGTTCATAAAGGCTCAGACTCAGTTATCTAAAAACCTCTAATATTACTTTAATGTTTCGTTAAAGAACAACAGACACTAAAGTCTGGCAGAAAACTTTTCGTCAGTTTATTCAAAAACTACAAGTAGAATCGTTTTCTAATTTGGCATGATGCATTACAATTGTTCTACCATTGTGAATTTTGCAAATGCTTCATGTTAAATGGCAAAGCATCATTTGATAATAATAATCATTATCTTTATTTTTTTCGAGGTCAAATGATCCATTATTCATACAAATATATACAGAAAGACAAGCATATGCGCGTTACATTTGTTGTAGATAGACCGGAAATATGGTATATAAGTATTTACCTAAACAAAGTATTTGTATCATTTGAATTCAGTAAATGTTTAAAATTATCCGGAAGTATGTTATATTGTAAAGAGACAGTTAATTCCATACGGAGACTATCATATAATTGGCATATATTATACAGGGGAAATTTAGCATGATCATTTTCAGCATAACAAAACCTTTTCTAACATTTTGTACACTTGAACGATTAAAATTTCTTCTAAATAAAAGTAATGACCTTCTGTATTTTTGGTTCTTCACAGCATTTATATACAACTCTTGATTAAAAACAGTTTTAATGGATGAATATAAACATAAAGGTTTCTTTTCTAATAATTGAGAATGCCAGTTTTGATTCGATGACTGTTTGTAAACATTTTAATAAAATTATCTTCATTTCCAACACCTTGATACAGCCAAACATTGCCAAACCCGAACTTAAATAACAATTTTTTTTATGTGGGTTGCCGAATTAGGGCGTTTACGATTACAAGTTTCATTTAACATTGTTTTGGATATCTATGTGAAAGCATTGTAACAAGTCTTACCCAATATATTATACATTTTGTAAAATATTTAACATAAAGTGGATATCTACCACATTTTGAATATATTGCAAAGTTTGGAAATGATTTACCAACATTTAAAACAAATTTACAAAATGATCGATGTACAATTTCAATTTGTTGCATTCCTTTATAAGTCCATATTTCACTGGCATACATCAGTATAGGTAAATTATTTAAATCAAGTATCTTAAAAGCATCTTTCGGGCATATGTCAAATTTTCTTATGAGTGATCGTATTGGGAAATAGGGGTGTATTTGCTTGTTGTGCTAGAACTGTACATGCTTTATTCCAAACTAGTTTTGGTGTTGTCATTATTCCAAGCTATTTGTAAAAACTAACAACTTCAATATCAATTCTATTATGAGTCCATTTCTCTAATCTTGATAAGAGTCCTGCGTTTCGAAAAATATTTATTTTTGTCTTAACAGTATTAATTTCCATACCCCATTTAAGACAATATTGATGAAGATCGTCTAATTGTTACTGCAACTTAATTGTGGTATCGGCAAGTAGCATGAGATCATCTGCAAATAGTAGAGATAAGATATTATATACTACCAATGAAACCATCAAAAGTTGAGACTCACTTATACAACTCACTATATATATAGTGAGTTGAATTTCTCTACAACTTGGGGTAAGCAACTGCAAACCTTATGCAGATGGGTTGCAAGAGGATCATACATCAAATTGCTGAAAAGTATGTGCAAATATCGTGCATGTGAACAGCTGAGTTTTGGTGTTGAGTTTTATTAAGAAATTGGCAATTTTCACTGAGTTTCACCATTTGATGAACTCATGACAATAATCCTTTCAACTTTACGAACAGTACCTTTAAAAAAGTATGGAATATTTTGCAAAATCTAGTTCAGAAAAGTTGACTGAAGTAAGTGGCTACATTTACACAAGTGAGTTGTTACGAGAGAGTGTTTTTTGTAATTTGTATTATCATTAATTTGGTGATAGTTATTATGGGTCACAATGTTTAAATTTTTAAGTGTGAGTTTTTGCTCGCATCTCGCATCATATATGTTTAATGGCAGTTGTATTTTTAGCGGTACGAGATTTTGATAGCACTTCAGAGTTGCCTCCCTTTTGCTGGCCTTTTTTTGTTTGACTTCCTGTCTCCGTGAACATTCTGAGTGGATAATGATACAGCCTAGCTTTGCTAGAATGCTCTAGAACTGTGTCCGCTATGTAAAAGGCTGGTTGTTGTGTTGTGCCACGGACTTATCACATGACTCGAGTTACACACATCTGTCTGCCGTCATCGAGCTGATACACATCTGCCTACCATCGTCAAGTCTGTCTGTCAACATTTCAAGACCGTGCCTATCTGTACAACTACTGTCATTGTAAACAACCTTCAATCAGTATGTCTGTTCCCACCGTGAATGTCAAGACAATGGTGAGTTAATATTTATATTTCTGACCTAATATTTTAGATTTGTGATTCAATTGCATTGTGCTAGATATCTGTAGCTTGCTCATTGTTTGTTCAATATATTTTTGAATATTTTAGACTTGTCTGTGTTCTGTTATTGCTGGTTCAAAGGGGACTCTTAAAACTTTTGTCACGGCAAATTTATTAACCGTAACAGAGTCTAAACGTTTGATGGGTAGTATACATAGTATCTGATATAAAGATGCCATTACTTAATTAACTGCTCATGGATTCGACATGTTCTTTGATAAATATGGAGAACAACAAGGGACTAATTGTACATCCTTGTCTAACACCATTTGAACAATCAAATTAATCAGAGTTTTCTCCCTTCGCCGGCAACTACAGCAGATTGCACGTTGTCGTATAAATGCTGAAGATCACGGAATATTTTTCCATGGATACCATTTCTTAAAAGAAGATAAACTAATATATTTCAGTTAACCATCTCAAACGCTTTCTTGAAATCCACGAAAACACAGTAGAGCGTGCATTTTCTTTGATTTATATGCTTTTGAACAATAGATTGGAGAATGAATATGATATCAACTGTTAAATGATGTTTTCTAAACCCCCCTTGGTATTCACCAATACACCTTCATTCTCGACAACTGTATTAATTCTCTTGTTTATGATAGAATCGATGTAAATAATGTATACAAAGTGTTCAACAACGATATTTACTAGGTTCATTATTACTTCCGTTTTTGATATATAGGTATATGATAGCAGTAGTCCATGCAGCTGGGAATTGACCTTAACATAATATCTGTGAAAACAATAAAGCAAGGAAGGGTGCAATCATATCCTTAACTTTCTTTAAAAATTATGTTGGAATACCGTCGTCTCCTGGTGACTTATTCAGTTTAGCATCGTCTGTTGCAGATATAACATCTGCTATTGTTATATCATGAGACAGTTCATCATTTACACAATCAGTATAATGTTCATAACTATGTTCAGGAATATAGTTTCCAATATAAGCATCCCACTCCTGGCCACAGTCATCACGTGATACAGGATTTAATAAACCTTTAAAATATTCATGCCATGTTTCTGGTAAAATATTATTCTTATCAGATCGCCTAGATGAATATGTTTTACAACTTTCTAAAAGCCTTTCCCATCATTATTGATGACTGCTTGAGTAATGGTTTTGCTTACGGTTTCATTATAATATTTGTGTTTCCTATCACACATATTTTTTAACCTATTCTTTGCTATAATTATGGTATGCTTTTAGATTCCTTGTTGACGGGTATTTCCTGAAATGGTTTAAAAAGGTGTATTTGTGGGTTTTATTGCATATTTACATTCATTGTCAAACCATTCGGGTTGTGATGGCTTAGGTCCACTTTCTTTAACATTCCTAGATCTACCACTGAAATGAAATATATTCAACAAAATATCAACTGACGTATCAATATCAATAAACAATTTTCCAAAAATTGTTCAAGTTCATTTGATAATGTGATGTATCTGATTTTGAGATGATCCCTTTTGTCCTTCACTGGTAGTGAAATAATGCACATTTGCATGGCCAGGTGGCAATGTTCCGATTAATCATAACGGCCTTGACAGTTAAGTTGTTATTGTGTCTTGACATTATGATAGCTTATATAGACAACTTTTTATCATCAAATCATAATTCATGAAATTCACAATTCACAATGGTAGATGATGCATCATGCCAAATTAGAAAACGATTGTACTTGTAGTTTTTGAGTGAGTGAGTGAGTGAGTTTAGTTTTACGCCGCACTCAGCAATATTACAGCTATATGGCGGCGGTCTGTAAATAATCGAGTCTGGACCAGACAATCAAGTGATCATCAGCACGAGCATCGATCTGCGCAATTGGGAACCGATGACATGTGTCAACCAAGTCAGCGAGCCTGACCACCCGATCCCGTTAGTCGCCTCTTACGACAAGTATAGTCGCCTTTTGTGGCAAGCATGGGTTGCTGAAGACCTATCCTACCCCGGATCTTCACGGGTCTGTAGTTTTTGAGTAACGTGACCAAACACCGTCACGAAAGGTTTTCTGACAGACTATACCCCATGAGATCAATTTCAACAAGACGTCATCCTGAAGAGGATCATGAGGTTAAAGTGGTGCAGTGCCACTTCACTGTCTGAACTGAACCTGCAACGGAACCTCACCAATCCTGACATCTGAACTACCTTCACCTTAGACTGGCCCAAACCTGATCCACTGAGCCACCAGCACCTCAGATAATTATTACCTGCACCTTTGACTGTGAAACTGCCAGCAACACGATCCACTGAGCGACCAGCACCTCAGATAATTATTACCTGCACCTTAGAGTGTGGAACTACCAGCAACCGTATCCACTGAAACCCAGTACATCAGATCATTATTACCCACACCTTATACCACAGAGCTAACCTTAGACTACTAAGTTACCGTAACCATTGACCATTTATCTGCCCACACATTGACAAATACACTGCTTTTCCTAATAAGACAACAGACCTACCCGGAGCTTAAACCATATCCTTACGTTAGACCACAGGCCAACCCGCATCTTAGACCATGAGCTAACCGCACCTTAGAGTGAGTGATTGAGTTAAGATTTTAAGTCACATCGGCAATATTTCAGCCATATCGTGACTAAAGCAAGTTATAGATTTATATTGATTAAAAAATAAATTATAATCACCTGTCAACGAAGGGCAGTAAACTATAGAGGACGAGACAATATAAAAACAGATTATAGATCGCCAACAACTGAAGGTAGATCACCATACTAGGGACCATGAGGACTTACAGTACCTTTGCTACTTGCATGGACCCGAGTTGGATTTACACAATCCCTTCAGCCACTGGCGATTGTTGGAAAATACATATGTACCACGATTAAAAATAATAGTAGGTTTAAATTCACCTTGAATGCTTTGGGACTTACGTACCCTCTCAGGAGGACAATAATTTTACAATACTTCAACACTCTGAGGGTACAGCCACTAACAATCTCAGTTACTAATCTAAACTACCAATAATGAAATATTTATCTATTCACAAACCACTTATCAAAATCTATCAAGTAATTTGCACCTTAGACCACAGACCTACCAGTACCTAGATCACTCACTCGCACCTTAGATCTCTGTGATATCTGTAACTGTGCCAATGAAAACGACACGCCCCTTGACTTGTGACCAACCCATTTCTTTCAAATAACAGCTACCAAAACCTTGGACCAATGACATATCCATCCCTTTGACCTGTAACCTACACATTTCTTACAAATAACAGCTACCAAAACCTTGGACCAATGACATATCCGTCCCTTTGACCTGTAACCTACCCATTTCTTACAAATAACAGCTACCAAAACCTTGGACCAATGACATACCCGTCCCTTTGACCTGTAACCTACCTATTCCTTACAAATAACAGCTACCACAACCTTGGACCAATGACATACCCGTCCCTTTGACCTGTAACCTACCCATTTCTTACAAATAACAACTACCAAAACCTTGGACCAATGACATACCCGTCCCTTTGACCTGTAACCTACCCATTTCTTACAAATAACAGCTACCAAAACCTTGGACCAATGAAATACCCGTCCCTTTGACCTGTAACCTACCCATTTCTTACAAATAACAGCTACCAAAACCTTGGACCAATGACATATCCGTCCCTCTTGACCTGTAACCTACCCATTTCTTACAAATAACAGCTACCAAACCTTGGACCAATGAAATACCCGTCCCTTTGACCTGTAACCTACCCATTTCTTACAACTAACAGCTACCAAAACCTTGGACCAATGACATACCCGTCCCTTTGACCTGTAACCTACCCATTTCTTACAAATAACAGCTACCAAAACCTTGGACCAATGACATACCCGTCCCTTTGACCTGTAACCTACCCATTTCTTACAACTAACAGCTACCAAAACCTTGGACCAATGACATACCCGTCCCTTTGACCTGTAACCTACCCATTTCTTACAACTAACAGCTACCAAAACCTTGGACCAATGACATACCCGTCCCTTTGACCTGTAACCTACCCATTTCTTACAAATAACAGCTACCAAAACCTTGGACCAATGACATATTCGTCCCTTTGACCTGTAACCTACCCATTTCTTACAACTAACAGCTACCAAAACCTTGGACCAATGACATACCCGTCCCTTTGACCTGTAACCTACCCATTTCTTACAAATAACAGCTACCAAAACCTTGGACCAATGACATACCCGTCCCTTTGACCTGTAACCTACCCATTTCTTACAAATAACAGCTACCAAAACCTTGGACCAATGACATACCCGTCCCTTTGACCTGTAACCTACCCATTTCTTACAAATAACAGCTACCAAAACCTTGGACCAATGAAATACCGTCCCTTTGACCTGTAACCTACTTATTTCTTACAAATAACAGCTACCAAAACCTTGGACCAATGACATATCCGTCCCTTTGACCTGTAACCTACCCATTTCTTACAAATAACAACTACCAAAACCTTGGACCAATGACATACCCGTCCCTTTGACCTGTAACCTACCTATTTCTTACAAATAACAGCTACCAAAACCTTGGACCAATGACATATCCGTCCCTTTGACCTGTAACCTACCTATTTCTTACAAATAACAGCTACCAAAACCTTGGACCAATGACATATCCGTCCCTTTGACCTGTAACCTACCCATTTCTTACAACTACTCACAACTGACAACATTCAGTCCTAACATAACTAACGTGCATCCGGCCACTGGGCAACATTACACCTGACCACCTGACCCTGACCGCCTGACCACCTGACCACCTGACCACCTGACCACCTGGCCGCCTGACCACCTGACCACCTGACCGCCTGACCATCTGACCGCCTGACCACCTGACCATCCGTGAAAAAGTCAGACATAAAAAGGAAAGGTAACCAGGATTGTTTGTTTTCAAATGCTGTAGATTGTCTTAAATCATATTGTTATCTACCAAATTTCTGTTACGGTTTAGAAATTCTCGTGTTTTGTATGGAAGCACTGTAAGGGACATTCTCGCGATCTCGCATTTTGGGTACATAGCACTTTTTGTCAAAAGTCGCCAGCGCGCCGTTTGCACATGCTGTCAAATATTGCCACAAAAAACACGAAATCGCGACATTTCATTTTCTCACGTTCTCGCGTTTTAGACGCTGTCGTTGCGCACGCGTAATATCATAAGGTCAAGGCGCATGCGCATCTTAGTAGTGCTGTGGCCATGCTTCTTTCATTCTTTTCATTTCCCAAGTAGCATTTAGCAAAATTATGACATAGCTTGAAAATGCTATGTAATTTACATACTCGAAGTGTAGTGTATATAAATCTGCTCCCGTTGTTACAATTTCCTATGTACTTAAAAACCCTTCATTCAATATGCATCGAAAGTGCACCTTTTTATGCCGCGTGTATTAATCAGGATCAGTTGCTACCTACTCAGAATAATAGCGTACATGGTAAGAACACATCTTGTTTTGAAGTGTGTTTTGACGTAAATGTGTTCACGTTGAATAATGGTTTCTCTGTATCTTGTTAAATATGCAAGTGTGCAGTGCCGTCAAGGACGTTTTGGAGATTGATTACACACGTTGCCTAGTCTTCTACAACAGGCAAAACTGTTTTTTAGGCTATTACTATGTATCTCTAAAAGTTACACAAGTGCAAATAACATAATGTTGAAATACCACCCCACCCCCCCACCCACCCCCTCACACACTTTTCAAAACGAAACCACATCTACCTTACCATATCTAGAGCGAAGAGTTACAGGTTCGAAACCAGTTATCGCCACTATGTATTGGAAGTTTTCAACAATGAGATATTTTACGATCAGTCATAGCAAGACAGAGTTGTCTCAATTATAAATAATGGTCATTTCAAAACCTTATATCAGGTTAAATAACAACCATTTCAAAACCTAGGTTATGAAATGGTCGGAATTTAACCTGATATGAGGTTTCGAAACGTGTACTTCAAAACCTGGGATTAGAAATAATCGGTGCAAAGTCACGGCAGAGGTCTACCCGATTCTGGAAGGATCCTACTGTACTGCAGAGAAAATCGGAGATAGGTTTGTAATGTCCCTAAAGGAGTATCTTATCTTAACTGATATCTCTATTCCCCAGCCCTTGATCCCCAGTAATGTGGTCAAACTTTGGTTGTTAGTGGTTTATAGCCTGGTTTTAATTGGTCAGAATGAATCTAGTGAATCTCCTGTCTTCTTATTTTAATTGTGGTCATGTTGGTTATATTTTAAAACCGTGATATACCCATCTATGTTACTATCCTTTGTAGACAGATATTTTAAAATGGTTGCCTTGTTTTCATCGCTATATGGTTATAATATTGCCGACGCGATCGAAAATTTTACTCACTCACTCACTCACTATTCCCCAGCCCGACCCCAACCACCGTCTGTGACACCATCTCAACGTATAACAATTTAGGGGCGGTGGGGTAGCCTAGTGGTTAAAGCGTTGGCTCGTCACGCCGAAGACCCGGGTTCGAATCCCCACATGGGTACAATGTGTGAAGCCCATTTCTGGTGTCCCCTGCCGTGGTGTTGCTGGAATATTGCTAAAAGCGGCGTAAAACCAAACTCAGTAAGTCAGTATAACAATTTAGTTATATTCTAACATGGCTGGTAGTGTTCAGGTGTCATCAACCTCTGAATCACCGGAGTCGGAGTGGAATCCGTCAGAGAGCAGGTTTGTGGTCTCAGATTTCCAACCTCATTTTCAATAATTACTCACGTAAAATAGATTTCATTCAACATTTTTATGGGCCACTCGTGGCATATCAAATCGTTCTTTTCCTCCATTACTCCTGCCAGCTTCCGGTTCAACAGAGTGAAGAACCAGATTGTATGACCACATTTTACTTCCTTGTATATCCCCCAAAATAACTACTTGCGGAGTAACCTCCCCTGCTTTCTTACACCCTGCTACGTCAGAAGTGCTTTTTCAGAAAAAGTTCTAGCAGAAACAACGGCAGATAAGATAAATATTCTCCAATAATGGCAAAATTATGATATTTCTTTTTAATTTCTGCTTATTCATGTTTATTCACTCCGTTGAACCGGAAGCTGGCAGGTGTGATGAAGGTCAATCTGGCACGACCGACGCCGACGCCGAGGCCATCACGCTGTCGATAGGTTGCCTCGATGCCCAGGACATGGTCCGCTGCCTTTTGTCATACTACTGGTGTCATTCTGGCACAACATGCATGGACAAGGTCTTTGACATCAGACATCCAAAAGGACGTTTTGTGACTGGCTACAAAGACCTTACAGTTAGCCCAGATCTGCTCAATTGGATTCAGCTCACAAAGTCTCACTGGAGTTCGTAAGACAACGTGGCCATGCTGCTGTGATCTGTAGACTAAGGGTTTCCCGTGCTGTCTGATTTTCTCCATCAGCTGTACTTTGGTGTCTGCCTGTCTAAAGGACACCTTGCACGAGATCAGAAATTCTTGCATTTGAGCCTTACGGTAACACATGGTGGGGTTACTGTTTCCGGTACACCGAGGTTATGATAACTGGTGTTATCCATAAAGATGACGCTAGGATTGCCCTGACGATTTAGGAGCTGATGTTCCATCCACTCAAGGAACAGGCACTTCTCCTGGTGATAATCACCAGATGAAGATTTTTGCCTAAAAGAGGAGTTGCATCCGTCAATCAGACCAGCGTGAAGAACGATTAGGCGGTTACCTTTGTCATAGATTAAACCACTTCAATAAATTTATTTAGAACTTCATATATTCAAACGACCTAATTGTTTCAATATATCTCCAAAGTGCACCGAAGCTGTATCTACTTTGTCTGTTTAATGTATTCAGCAAACATTCGGTGTATCCCCTCTTATCATAAACCACCTCCGGACAGGAACCTTAATTCTCCATGCTAACAGTAAATGTCAATTAACACCTCCCTACGTCGGCGGATCTTACGTGTGTACATGTGCATAAGTCAGTGCCCTTGCACAACGTGGCGTAATGTCACAATGTATAAAACCTGACTGACATCAGTCGGGGAGACGAGACGGGCCCAGATCATCGACAGAAGCTGACGGATTGTAAGGCTAATCGTGGCGTCGGTCAAGGCCGTCGCCTTACTAACGACTACGTCTACCATGAAGAATCGCCGTCCGACTTCTGAATGTGTGTAAGTGACAGAGCGGATGTCCGCATCGAGAACATTGGTCACTCGGTCCCGGTGTGCGTTCTGTCACGTGTCCTCAACTCATATCGCTGACTTTTGTCTTCCGTCTATCCCCAACGTACGCTCTTGGTCACCTTTACCGGATGGAATGGTTGGAACCGTGTTGCATGTGCCATCTGACGGTAGCCACGTGTAATCTGTGGAGTGATTCTTGTTCACCCAGGTCTCATCGAGGTATACAATCTGAAAACCCAACTCCTGGTATTTGGCGATACTTCTGAGATGATGAGGATGAGGACTGAATACTTTTCACGAAACACTCCACTCCACCCTTGCTTTATACCTGAACCCCATTTCACGGATTGCAGTGATACAAGTTGTTCTAGATACATTAATGGTATCATTGATCGCTTCCTTGGATGGTACGAAGGTTGGTGGGATATCTTCCTGTCATACAACTTATATACTGCTCTCCTTATGATCCCCTTATAAAAGCTATCCAATTTGTGTTTGCGTCCTGGTTTTGCCTTTGAGACGACCCCTGTTTTTGTTTGTTACTAAATACATTTTCCGACATGGCAGGCCCAGGGCTGCACTAACGAGCGGTTTCCCCTTTTCCTCTCCTGCATGAAATGCTAATAGACATTAGCAATCAGCGTATCCATATCAAGAGTCATGCTTGTGATTGCACACAACACCGTGTGGAATATAGTGATAGCGAGACTCCATGGTAGCTACATCCTTAGCAGTTTCTGTATTAAAGTTATTATTTTTTACGTCAGCTAAGTCTAACATCAAAATGGAAGTTTAAAAAGTGCCCTTTGTAATACAATATCCTCGCACACTAATTTGCGTAAAGCCATTCTCTGTTCAATGTAAGTCGCTTTGGACTTATTGCTTTTATGCACTAATCTCTCCTGAGTAAAGTCATTTTTTTTGTACATTTCGTATCTCCCTACCTCAGTTAGGCCGAACTTAGTGTAACAGATATGTCCCACTTTCGCATATTAACTACATAAATTGGACACCCGTGAAGATCCGGGTTAGAATGAACCTTCAGTAACCCATGCTTGTCTTAACAGGTGACTAACGGGATCGGATGGTCAGGCTCGCTTGCTTGGCTGACACATGTCATCGGTTCCCGATTGTGCAGATCGATGCTCATGCTGTTTATCACTGGATTTTCTGGTCCAGACTCGATTATTTACAGACCGCCGCCATATAGCTGGAATATTGCTGAGTGTGGCGTAAAACTAAACACACTCACTCACCTTATCTTACCCCTACCTTTATCTCACATCTACCCTTATCTCAAACCTAACCTAATTTCACACCTGTCCTGATCTGACCCTACCCTGATCTCACCCTTCCTTCATCTTACCCCCTACCCTTATCTCACACCTAATCTCAACCCCTACCCTTATCTCACACCTAATCTCACCCCCTACCCTTATCTCACATCTAATCTCACCCCCTACCCTTATCTCACACCTTATCTTGCTCTTTCCTCATCCCTTACTCTTATGTTGCTCCTTGTTCTCACACAGGCTACCTCCTGTAGAAGGCGACTTATTGGATCATGGTAAGGCTAGCTTTCTCCGTTGACGTCACCACATCCTTACTGCGTTGATCATGATGTCAGTCAAAGGATTGTCTGGTGCAGATGTGATTATTTACTAACCACCCTCCAAGAGCTCCTATCTGGTCCATTGAGGCATTGACCCGTGAAGGTCCGGGTTAGAATATTGATCTTCAGTAACCCATGCTTGTCGTAAGAGTGTAGTTAGGCCGAACTTAGTGTAACAGATATGTCACACTTTCGCATATTAACTACAAAAATTGGACACCCGTGAAGATCCGGGTTAGAATGAACCTTCAGTAACCCATGCTTGTCGTAAGAGGCGACTAAAGGGATCGGATGGTCAGGCTCGCTGACTTGGTTGACACATGCCATCGTGTCCCAATTGCGCATCTCGATGCTCATGCTGTTGATCTCTGGTTGTCTGGTCCAGACTCGATTATTTACAGACCGCCGCCATATAGCTGGAATATTGCTGAGTGCCGCGTAAAACTAAACTCACTACCCCCATTGAGGCATTACACAACAAACACGATGTGGTTTTAGCGGCCATATAATGTCCAACTTTGTGCTTAAACGCGAATCACGGACCATCTGAAGTGGGTCAAACGTCCGAGAAAGTTGGTTTCTCGTCAGATTTCAAGTTCCCCGTCATCCTACCTCTATCATATTTTCTGCACAAATAAGTTTGGGATATTAGTATTTGTATGATTGATATTTTATCAGTGTATCAATTAATAAATAGATGATTATTCATAATTTCAAAATTTACATATATCCCTAACTATTTTTGTCCAGTATATATCTTGTCGTAAGACTAGTTCACAAAAAGAGTTAAGATTTTATGGTTGTTGCCATTGATTATTTGTTCACATTTTACAGACGCTTCGATCACCAACGCAATCCCTGGCCGTCACGATTTCTCACACACGAGTTCTCTCCCACACAAGATACAACCAGCACCTATGTACATATTCACTGACAAGACGAGTCGTTCTCTTGTCCACATTTATGACTTTTAACAAAATTCAGTGCAAGACGTTTTCATAATTAAATAATAATCTACATCCTGCTGGAATTAGATTTCCGGTTTCGATCGTATTTTTGGCCACATTTCCGAACCATCTTTTCCCTTCTTCCGATCATTGAGGCATTTGCTTTTCAAGAATAGGTCCTCATGCATACATACTGCCCTGACTAAACGTGGCGTAAGAGGCGACTAACTTAGGGTGGTCAGGATTGATTGGACACATGGTGGACACATGTCATTGAACCCAGTTGCCTTGATCGATGCTCATGATGTCAATCACTGGATTGTCGGGTCCAGACTCGATTATTTACAACCCTCTCCATATAGCTGGAATATTGCTGAGTGCGGCGTTAAGCACTAAACCATCCAACCATTGCTTTTTAACGTAGTCAGCAATAGTCAAGCTGTATCCGCTATAGATCTATTCTGGGCAAGGCAAATCAGGGCAACTCGTGACGATGTCATACAATCAGTCAAGGTGGCCCTGGACACGAAACTGAGCCTCTTACGAAAAGCATTATAGGGATGTTGGCCTATTGATATCCCTGTTTCCATGTGACCTCTTGTTTCACTTGTAAAACAATGATCCCCACATGGGTACAGTGTGTGAAGCCCATTTCTGGTGTCCCCCGCCGTGATGTTGCTGGAATATTGTCAGTCAGTGTAAAACAATGCTGAGCAACAGTTGTCCACAGAACCGTGTCTTCCCTGCCGGTTAGATACAACTACACATGGAATTTTGACACCTTTTATATGAACACTGTTCTCGATGGAGGCAATACTGCTTCTCGTCATATGATACCAAAACAAGAGTAATTTAATCGGATTTTACGCCGCTTTTAGCAATATTCCAGTAATATTACGGCGGGGGGACAACAGAAATGGGTTTCATACACGGTACCCATGCGGAGAATCGAAAGTAGGCCTTCGGCGTGGACTGAATGCTTTAACCACTAAGCTACTCCATAGCTCCTACAATAAGATGAAGGATTAGAGGGTGAATTATTGTTTAATATGATGGCTTTCAAGATATGGTGAAGTACAGTGTCTCTCTGTCGTACTGTCTGACACTAGTACTAGTAGCAAGTATTACCATTGTACTGGTTTGCACTTGTCTGGAAGGATGTTCTATAGTACTGGTCGAGTGAGATACCATGCCGTTGTTCAACATGGATACTCGGAGCCACTCTTTCAGTGGAGCACCAGGCACGGAAAAAACAAGTACCATCTTATAACGTCATTTGGTGTGACACAACCGGGGACCGAACCACCAACCTCCTAATCTCCAGGCATCTAAACCACAATGGAGGCCGTCAATAGGTGGTGAAACACAGATTCAGTGTTTGTACCTATTTAAATACAACACAAATATAATAATTATTTCATAGATGCTTTTATTGACGTTTGACGTTGATACATGACATTGAGCAACTTGTAGATTCGCAAGGCTCAGAGAATTAACTTAGAATAGGGGTAGGGAATCGTAGTCAAGTTGCAATGATATAAATATAACAACGAATTTGTGAAAGATACCCCATGACAACATTAGCTTGACTCCGTGAAGGGGAGTTCGGACGACTGGGAGGGAATTCGCAAGAATGTTGGTCTTCGGCATCGTAATACCTTCATGCAATGATCTCGAAACTTCCTCCCCGCCATTAAGTAGAGGTAGAAATTGACGGCATGGTTCGAGTCCGCGATTTGTGTCGTCAAAACGTCGAAAAACAATTTTCTGGTATTACACATAACGTCATCGTCTCCCACACAGACGTAGTTGAAGGTGATGACGTACACGCAGCGTGGTATGTTGAGGACTAGGAAGCCGATGGCCAGAGCGACGAGCATGACGGTCATATGTCGTTCCTGACGTCGAACGGTGCGATGAACTTGGCCATATGCCGACGTCATTACTTTACGTTTTGTTGTGGATTTGCGCATGATCAGAACAGTGACTGTGTTCAATACAAATAAGACCCCAGCAGGAATCAAGGCGAAAACGGAGGCACTAATGAAGAACCAGATCGTGAGGTATTTGTGGAACTGTTCTTTGACTGTACACGTGTAATATTTGTAATGAGTGACGGTGATGAAGATGTGGCTGTGGATGAAGCAGAGGAACGCGACGACGCCGACTATGATGACAACTGCCCGCTTCAACGACCACACCAACACCACCTTCAACGGGAACACAACCGCCGTAAAACGTTCTGCTGATATTACCATCAGAATCCAGTTGGCTGATGCTGCGCATGTCAGACCAAAGAAAAACAAAAACTGACATCCGGTTTCATCGATCGCCATTTTCATCTGTCTGGTCTGGTTTTCTATGATCTTTAAGATGATGGTGATGTTGTCGACAGAAGACAGCACGGCTGCGTAAAATAACGACGTTGTCAAACCTGTCTTCGACATTCTATTGATGACAAGCAAACTTAACGTATTTCCGGGAAATCCAAACGCAAATATAATCCAAATGTAGTATGTGTTAAGAAAGTCAACTATTTCTCTTAACCTGTAATATTCTGCTGGATACATAGGCGTTGTCACATTGGTGTGTAAGGTGATGTTTTCATCGACTGTTGCCATGATGATTGTTGTTGTATCGATCAGGTCCATATATGGCAAACCGTCTGAAAACAGAAGAAACCAACAGTTACCCTCAGAAACAATGTAGAAAGAAGGCTATACACTGACATTAATTCTTATTGATTGTTCGTTTGTTTGTTTATTTCTTTATTAAGTAACGCCGCACTCAGCAATATTGCAACTATATGCCTGCGGTCTGGACCAGACTATCCAGTGATCGACATATTTCCATGCAACAGGGATACGATGACATGTGGCAACCAAGTCAGCGAACCTCACCACCCGATTCCGTTAATTGCCTTTTTCATTAATTTTGAGTGACGAGGAGCCCCACAATATAAGTCATCCACAAAATACCTGCACATATGCTTAGGTTTCGGATTAAAAGCATGTACACCTGCTAAACAATGGCTGTTTATTTCTGAGTAAATATGTGCTTTGAATCAAAGAAAGAAAAAAGTGTTTCTCTCGATCAAACATCCAAGAAATATATACTCACCGGACTAGCCTAAAGACAGACGGTTATTGCTCCTTGTTAACGAATATTCTGTAAAGATAAATTAAACTTGTTGTACCACCACATCATCAATATTAAGTGATTCGCTTTAATTTATCTCACTGCCAAGGTCATCAAGTCGGAGAAAGTCAGACTAAGGGAACATCATTTACGCATTTTCAAATACATACAAGTTAGGCATTCTTAACTACACACAGCCGTACATTCCTACCCAACTTTAACCTTGACAGATACTTTTGGTTATTAACTACCATTTTCATATTAAGGGGACTTGTACGTGTGTGTTGAATTACCGATCCAAGGGTGCAAGACCTGACGCACGCACGCACGCACGCACGCACGCACGCACGCACTCGGTGAACCTTAGGCCTGAGCGGATCTCAACACACCAATCTAAAAGAATGATGTGTGGGTTCTTGAGCCAATCAGACGCCGACTTTCCAAACTGATTCGAAGAGTCAGAAAGCATGATGAGTGGATTCCTAAGCCAATCAAATGTCAGCGCTCCAAAACGATTCGACCAATAAGACAGAATGATGGGTGGGTTGTTGAGCCAATCAGAAGTCAACTTTGCAAAACGATTCCGCTTCATTCGAGTCTCACCTCAATTCCGGAATGTCGACTGTAATCGAAAACTATATCCCTCAGATACATGTATGTTCCTCGGTCGTGTTGGTGTCAGTGCCAAGATCTTTAGTATCAACATGGTGTATGAAATATCCGAAACAGACCGTTTTACATCACTTTCCATATACATGCCGAGAATTTCCGAAGCCTTGACGTTGATTGCTGGATAAAAGTTCACGTGACCCATTCACCTATTGTGATGTCCCCAGACTTCCCCACGTACACTAACAACAGAGTAGACTATAATGACATTGAGCAACAAATAGTCCAAATATATCTACGTTATATGTGTTGATTTGACAATATATTGAAAGTCCTGGACCAGCTGCCTATGTTTTTCTCACTTATCCCATCGCTCAACATTCCCGTTACATGCATTGTTAATGCTGTCAAGTGCAATGCATTAACTCCCTTGTCAAAGTCACAATCAGCTAAATGACAAACGACAACATATCTGTCCCCAGAGAGACTCTGAAACAACGGTTCCAACGCATCTCACTACTTGACGGGTTGTTATAATGGCGGTCAACACCGGAAGTACATACAACGTGTGCCTGTGTATAAAGGAAACTAATCAAGGTACGATTGCAACAGTCTCGACATCACTTCATGAAAGGATATCGATCTCATGTGTTTTTGTTCAGCTCGAAAACAACATAAACAATGGGATTTTAGACACCGTCAGAATCATGTTTCATAGCTCCATCAGGCTCTACCAGGCAGTGCATACGCTTATGACTCAGTAGTAACATAGCAGTATTGATGTACAGAGTTAGTCATCGACGCCCAGTTCCTTCTTAACTTTCAACTAGAGCATGTAGCGCATTCCCCAAAACGTACACACACACACGTTTTGGTTTTAATGTGTCTACTCTTAAATGAGGTCTATTCATCAGGATCAGTTGGGGACAGAGAGTAAATGACGATGACGGTTCGGGCCCCGGTCGCGTCACACTAACGACATTAAAATGTGGTAAGTGTTGTTCATGCACTTGGTGGAGTAGCACATACACATGCAAGACGCGTGCACACGCTCATTCACTCACACATACGCACATATATGCACACACAAACACATATTTATCCTCACACAAACACCTCTCTCTCTCTCTCTCTCTCTCTCTCTCTCTCTCTCTCTCTCTCTCTCTCTCTCTCTCTCTCTCTCTCTCTCTCTCTCTCTCTCTCTCTCTCTCTCTCTCTCTCTCTCTCACACACGCACACACACACTATCTACATCTGGAGATCAATTTGGTGATATTGTTTAAAACACTACAAATTAGATTGAGATAAGATCCAGGGAATCGAACTCGCTCCTTCTACAGGCTTAAACAACTAAGGGAGGTAACCCTGTCCAGTCAGTGCACTCAGACTACTGGGCCATCTGTGCCTTCGTAAACGACTCTGTCGTTCTGGGGCAAATGTTTATAACAGCATGCTTGTTTCACAAACCAGGTCATGTTTCCATACAAAGGTCACGTGTAAATTAATAACATGGGACAGTTCACGTCCCGCTAAAACCACAGGCTGCACAGCCCACTTGCGTATGTTTTAGTGAGCTAACACGCTCTCTTGCTTGTGACAGTTGGTTGAATGTCAGTAAGTTATTATGAAGAATTATAACGAGCTCATAGGAGGAGAGGGTATGCTTTTAGCAATAGTCCAGCGAGGGACACCAGAAATGGGTTTCCCACATTGTACCTAGCGTGACGAGCAAACGCTTTAACCACTAGACTACCCCTGGTCATCGGAGGAGAAAGTAACCCTTACTGCAATTCCTGGCATAATGGCACGGGTCGGTATGATGTACGCTGCTTTCATCAATATTCCAGTATAAGCATGTGTGGGATGCGAGTAAGTTGCATGTGAAAAGAGCTGTACATGCTTTGATGTGTCTGTTGTGAAGCCGTGCACGGCAACATATCCTGTCTCCAGATTGCCCAAGTTCACCTCCTGCCTTCCATCTCATTCCTGACCATCAAACGGTGATTATCTGATTAAATCTTTTACTTAGTGTTGCACCTGGCTATATACATTCACCTTTCTAAACGTGTTTTTAATAAATGTAACTGTCTCAGAATTATACCCAAATGATAAAAGACCATAATAGAACTTGCAGAAATCGTTTCGAATCTAGATTTCGGAATCAACAGATTAGCATGACCTATGCTATGCAGAAACCGTGGTGTTGGGATTAACCATTCTAGCTTGGCCCCATAGCATAATCTTTGGATCTTTACAAGGGACAATATGGGTTGCTGAAAGACCAATTATGACACAGATTTTCACAAGGGACAATATTGGTTGCTGAAAGACCAATTATGACACGGATTTTCACAAGGGACAATATTGGTTGCTGAAAGACCAATTATGACACGGATTTTCACAAGGGACAATATTGGTTGCTGAAAGACCAATTATGACACGGATTTTCACAAGGGACAATATTGGTTGCTGAAAGACCAATTATGACACGGATTTTCACAAGGAAAATTATGGGGTGCTGAAAGACCAATTATGGCACGGATCTTCACAAAGGCAATATAGGTTGCTGAAGACCAATTACAAGTTATAGAACTCGTGAAGATCCGGGTTAGAATTGGTCTTCAGTAACCCATGCTTGTCGTACAAGGCAACAGACAGGATCGAGTGGTCACGCTCGCTGACTTTGTTGACACATGTCATCGGTTCCCAATTGCGTAGAACGATGCTAATGCTGTTGATCACTGGATAATCTGGACCAGACTCGATCATTTACCGACTGCCGTTATATAGCTGGGATATTGCCGAGTGCGGCGTTAAACAACACTCAATCAACAAGTAACAGAGGACCCTAGCTCGTCATCTGATGCCGTCACTGATACAACTGCTTCCATACGTTAGTTTTCTATTGCTAGATACCATAGTAAATACAAAACATACTTACTGAGTCGGCCAGACGAGACAGCTGCAGTAAACCTCCACCCCAGTCGCCGAGCACCGGCAGCACGTTTCCTCTCGAGCGAGGATATCCGATGTATGAAACCACAGCTCCGGTGAGTTGACATATGTTCATGTAACAAGAGGCGGGCAGTGTCTGGGGAGGACCTGAATAAACCTGATTCCAGCAAACGGTGTCCGGTAATCTTATCAGTGTTGTAACGAAACCCAATCAGGCCCATTTATGTGTTCAAATTAATTATATTGGCACATGCATTATTCTATTCGAAATCGACAAATTGTGTGTTTTGTATGGTGCTCAAGGCATGTTTTAATCATTGCTCTTAACGCTGCACTCAGCAATATTCAATGTATATGAGAGCGGTCTGTGAATATTCGAGTCTGCACCTGACCATAGAGTTATTGGCTTCAGTGGCACCGATGGTGTAGAGATACGATAACATGCATCAACATTGTACGGGAGCCTGGTCCTGAGATCCCGTTAGTCGACTCTATCGACCATCATGGGTTGCTGAAGACCAATTCTAACGCGAATCATCACAGGACATCTGTTGTCTAAAACATCGGCTTATGGTTATAATGAACGTTTGTTGTACATCATTTCTTTGAAAGACGTAGTTACTGCATTTATTTTTATACTTGAGATCATTGAGTTCCGTTTACAGCTAGGCACCCGTGAAAGCCACCTCCTCGTGGTGGGTGGTGGGTAACGCTAAGCGCTCTTCAACCCCCGTTGTGGACCCGGGGGTATATTTGGTCCACCAACCCGTTTGCCGTGGGTTGCGCCCCTGTGTCGGTGGAGGACGGGAGTCTGGTGGTTGAAGGCACTGGTTCCAGGAACAGCGTTCCTTTGCCCAACACACCACTTCGGCCCTTACTTCACCTAGACGGGTGGTAGAATCGGCCCGATTCTATCAATAGGCTGGTCACGCCATGCCCTGTGCATAGACTATAGTTTTGCACATTTATCTTATTGGGTATTGGCTTTTTATTTCCCATAAATACATTATTGTTACATGAAACTGCCTAGAGTCCTCTGCCAGAAGGCGGTGGCTCATGGGCCAATCTGGCATTATTGACCTCCAGGTTCAAATTGTCATCAAATAACTTTACAGGGCAGAACCAACCTGATTTTTATGCTGTTTGACAATATTTGCTACCTGTGTTGATATTGCTTGAGTTTAAGTGAGTGAGTGAGTGAGTTAATATTTATCGTCACATCGGCAATATTTCAGCCATATCGTGACGAGAACAGTTTATAATTATATTAAAGATGAATAAAGTTAGAAATTAAAAACCTGTTGACGAAGAACAGTAAAAAGTACTAATGTATCACAGATATTCATTTAAAACTAGCAATTAAATCTAAAATATTGGAACTAGAAATGACAATACAATATAAAAACAGGCTGTAGATTGCTAACTACTGAAGGTAGATTACCATACTAGGGACCATGGGGACTTACAGTAGTAGTTATGTATTAGCTGCTATCCAGTAATTTTGAATGGGGATTCCTATGTTAAATTTTTCGATAAAAAGAGGTACCCCAATTAGCGAGCTCTGCCGCGGCGAGCGACCGTCGCCCACTAATTAAACACCTCACCGCGTAGGGTAAACATCTGTCCCGGGAAGCTAGCGAGAAAAGTACACAGATGACCGGACGTACAATAAACACATCGTCGCTTATGTCAATCACCTGCCCCGGGAAACTATCGAGAAAAGTACACAGACGTCCGATATCGAGTCATAGCTAAAAGTATTCTAATGAGACCGCAGTTAATTAATTAGATATACACGTGCTCTTATAGTATGAACAGAACATCCAAACTGTAGAACTTGAAAACGACAATTAAATGTGAATGATAGTGTCGGTTAAGTAGCTATAGGCGCAGAGTCATATGAGTTTGAATATCTCGCCGAGGAGTGTTACGCGCGCACCAACGCCATTCTAGAGCGCTTACACTTTAGTTTAAAATGGCCTACCTGTGTGATGCGTGTTCTGGTCTGCTACCAGTGGACGCAAACGGTGAAGATTACCAAGGACTATTTACTTGTGTGTATTGCAACACCAAACTGAAATACACGTACCATCGTTTTCTGACGCATAGCGGAAAGTGTGTCGTGAAGAAAAAAGTATCTTCAAAGATTCACTCATGCACGTGTAAGAGAGTGCACTACACGGACTAACCACCATGTACATGTACAAGAATTTTTGTGTGCGTGTGTGTGTGTGTATCGGAGACAATACACACTGACATTATTCCGCTAACGCCATTAGACACTGTACATATCAACCAAAGCTCCTAATATTCTCGAGTGAATACATTTACACAACTATTCAACAACAACCAACGAACGGAACTTTTAGGAAGTGTATTTATTTTTTTAAAAAATAAAATTTGAGACATCGAAGTATGCTTTGTAACTTTTCAACGCGTCAGGAACGCCAAGCAACAGGGTCTTCATCGCTGGGTCTCTGTAAGGAAAAAAGAAAAACATGTTCAAAGGTCTTATCATGCATGGGTTCCCTCAAAGCCATCAACCGAAACACTGCCCTATACACACGTATCCTAACCAGATTGCAGGGAAAAAACAAAACGATTACGAGGACTACGGGAGTGAGCGCTCATCAAAATCACAAAACATGGAGAATGGGACACAGGAAAAAAGATGAGGTAAGACATATTTTATCAATACACAATGTGAGAAGTTTCGTTTGCTGTGGGTGTGTGTGCGTGTGAGACGTTATGTTAGATGAATCGAGCAGCAATATTATGTTATTAGATGAATAACTAAAATATTGGAAGATAATACGTACTTTTTAGCATAATCGTTTCCCGTGTCCTATGCTAGGACCTTGCCATCGGGTCCGCTCCGCTGCCACTCGTCCCACAACTCTATCCATTTGGTTGCGGCTTCGTCGTTCCGGGGGTGAAGGTGCTACACACCCCATCACAGGGTCGGGATTAAAAGCTGCTGATATACTTCTAGGGAGTCTTGGAACAGGCAGCAAAGAGGCTTTTTATACCCCCTCCCTCCATTTGGCTCGACCAACGGGGGGTGTCACAGGGGCACGAGGGTGGCTCGTAGACCTTAGAAGTATATCTACCGTTTCACGCCATTTGGCGCGTCCAACGGGCGGTGTCACAGGGGCACGAGGGTCGTTGGTAGACTTTAGTAGTGTATCTACCGTTTCATGCCATTTGGCGCGTCCAACTGGTCGTGCGGCAGACATCGATACACCAAATCTGTGGATACCGTCTATAACTCTCGCGTTTGCCTCGTCGAGAGCTATATCTAATCCCGTTAGTAGATATTTATCCACTAATGAACTTAGATAAACGTTTGAGGAAATGAGCCCTCTGTCAAACATACGAAAAATGTCGCTGGGGTAGATATTGTGGTTGTTCATGACTGTACGAATATCACCGTAAGAATAATTCGGAGGAAGAGTACCGAGCTAATCACGTCTTATAAACCCCCCACGCCTACAAATCCATACAACAATGTAAACAGTAACATTACTCCCGCTGAAGCTTTAAGGACCAATTTCATACACGCGGTTAATTACAAACACATTGTTTTCTCTTGTCACACCTCACGCACGAGTTAACATTCCCCACTTCAACTCGAATCGTCATTAGCTACATTTCTAAAGAACAATCGCGAGTTGAGAGTAGTATTTACTAAATACAAACAGCGCTACACTTGGTGAACGACAAACACAGTAGTAAACCGAGTAACGAAGACAAACACATCCCCACCTGGATAATCCAAACACCCATCTCTCAGAGTCTATTGTATTGAGTTCGTTGTTCTCCATCCAATGGTAATCGTCGAGTGGAGAACCTTGCTAGCACACGAGATACCAATCCCCAGTTTCGTGTAATCATTAGTTTTTGGACTAGATGAATATTTACGTGTCTAAGAAAGTATTTAATAAAATACAGACTACAGCGGACTCGATGATCGAAAAAACAAATCAAAACCTTACATATATACGTTGATCATGTCGAACGAAAACTATAAGGAGAAGACACAGCACCAATCGGATAAAATATCATCGACTACCCAAGACGATTCATCCTCAGAAGATGACTGGTTAGATAAACCGTGGTTTGTCACGTTCGATGAATTTATAACGTTACGTCCTTTGCAATACCGCAGAGTAGATTCATCAACCAGTGCGAAAAAAACAACTCATAAGTGCAGGAATTGTGGTTTCAAAACGTATAATGAAGTGGACACTGAATATCACCGAGATCAACACGCTCGCTATCTCAATGAAGAAGTTGAATTTGTCGTCATTCATCATACTACACATACGGTATCAAGAGACGATGATCAAGAAATACGTAACACACAAGACGAGAGGTAAGTACACCCATAACGAATGCAATAATATCACGTGGTATATTAGTCACAACGCTATCAGGGATATCACACGGGAATAATTAATACAAATGTATTTATGTATTTGTAATTTATTTATTTTATTTTTGCAGTGCCGAACAACACCACGAAGGGCAACGAGAAAACACTGCATAAGTCGCAGTTGAACAACGAAGCATTGAACAATTCGAACTATATCAATAACGCTTACAAGATGAATAGTTGTCATTCATACAGGAATTCAAGACAGAGAGAAAAGGAAACGAATCATCCTTTAACAATATGGGTGGAAAAACAAAATCTGAACAAATTAAAGGAGCAGCTATCAGAGTGGGTAGATACAATACAGCATCGCATCGCTCGCGATGATCTGTAGATATACAGGGCAGTCGTAGACAATAATGAACGGTGACGGTGTGTATTCGTCTAATGTAAGCGATACTAATACAGGACGTGTAACCATATATATTCAACAACAACAACAACGTCTGAAGGTAAGAATTCACATTTATTATTATTACTATTATTATTATTGTTGTACAGATTAAAGATATTATGCACCAGGGAGGGATATTATTATTATTACTAACATTTTGTTACATTCATACACACACACACACCCGCATAATTATACACGAATGATATATCTCTCTCTCTCTCACACACACACACGAATACACACACACACACACACACACACACACACACATACATGAATACTGATGATAGATTAATAATACGACAGACGGATCGGTGGTACACTCTGTCGTGTAGAACGGCGGAGTCTTTGGGGACGGTCCTCTCCAGCAGTGCGACGATGTCGTGTTCGTCTGGTGGGGAGAGGTGGATCTACCGCGTGAAGTCTCCATCTTCTAATCCAATCCAATCCGCGGTAGATCCACATCCTCAAAGAATACACCGCCGCTCCCACGATGCAGAGGAGTACGTCTTCCAAATAGGAAATCAGTTCTGGTGAGGGGAAAAAAGTAAGATATTATATGCTCTATTCCAAGTGAGAGTGTTCAATAGAGAAGGCATCATCAGCATAGGCAGGGGAGTGGGCGCTCTGGCACCGGGAGCCGATGAGCCTCGATGTCCGGCATAAAACGCTGATTTAGCACCACCCCGACAACACCGTCTAGAGAGACGTCGTAGTCGATGCCTGCACACAACCCGATGACGAGGGTAAAAATTAGCCATCCTCCGCTCAGCACGCCAACAAGGGGTACCACATAACTTTCAAATCTGGAAACCGAGTAGAAAGGGAAAAGAAATTAGGGTCGTTTGATAATATGTTATCTAATTACTTCTTCGTACAAAGCATTTTCTTCATCTCCTCCGATTCAAAGCAATCATTATTAGATATAAACCCGGTACCACCCTGTGCTGACGAGATGTTGCAGTTCGATAGAAGAAGGTAAAACACTTCGCATATGAATGTAATTAGACCTTCTCTGAAATCTACACATGACACCACACATACATATCAAGATCACACAAATCACACCCAAAATAACGAAAATTACAACGAATAAATTCCACACTACCACCGTGTCGTTAACACCCGTTCTCGACGAAGCTCTATCATCGCCGATAGTAAACACAGCACTCGACGCTTAACGATGTGTGAAACCGTCATAGTAGAAACAGGGTCAGCAGCAGGAGTAGTAGTAGTAGTAGTAGTAGTAGTAGTAGTAGTAGTAGTAGTAGTAGTAGTAGTAGTAGTAGTAGTAGAGTAGTAGTAGTAGTAGTAGAGAGGTTTATAGCAACAGTACTCGCAGAAGTGATAGAAGGTGCTCGTGTTGATCTATTAACACCTGAAATGGAGAAAGAATCTGAATCCGTGCAATAATGAGTATCTGAAGTATCTCTCTCATCCAATCACACACACACACACACACACACACACATACATGAATACTGATGATAGATTAATAATACGACAGACGGATCGGTGGTACACTCTGTCGTGTAGAACGGCGGAGTCTTTGGGGACGGTCCTCTCCAGCAGTGCGACGATGTCGTGTTCGTCTGGTGGGGAGAGGTGGATCTACCGCGGCGTGAAGTCTCCATCTTCTAATCCAATCCAATCCGCGGTAGATCCACATCCTCAAAGAATACACCGCCGCTCCTACGATGCAGAGGAGTACGTCTTCCAAATAGGAAATCAGTTCTGGTGAGGGGAAAAAGTAAGATATTATATGCCTATTCCAAGTGAGAGTGTTCAATAGAGAAGGCATCATCAGCATAGGCAGGGGGAGGGCACGCTCTGGCACCGGGAGCCGATGAGCCTCGATGTCCGGCACAAAACGCTGACGTGCACCACGTCCGACAACACCGTCTAGAGAGACGTCGTAGTCGATGCCTGCACACAACCCCGATGACGAGGGTAAAAATTAGCCATCCTCCGCTCAGCACGCCAACAAGGGGTACCACATAACTTTCAAATCTGGAAACCGAGTAGAAAGGGAAAAGAAATTAGGGTCGTTTGATAATATGTTATCTAATTACTTCTTCGTACAAAGTATTTTCTTCATCTCCTCCGATTCAAAGCAATCATTATTAGATATAAACCCGGTACCACCCCTGTTGACGAGATGTTGCAGTTCGATAGAAGAAGGTAAAACACTTCGCATATGAATGTAATTAGACCTTCTCTGAAATCTACACATGACACCACACATACATATCAAGATCACACAAATCACACCCAAAATAACGAAAATTACAACGAATAAATTCCACACTACCACCGTGTCGTTAACACCTGTTCTCGACGAAGCTCTATCATCGCCGATAGTAAACACAGCACTCGACGCGACGATGTGTGAAACCGTCATAGTAGAAAACAGGGTCAGCAGCAGGAGTAGTAGTAGTAGTAGTAGTAGTAGTAGTAGTAGTAGTAGTAGTAGTAGTAGTAGTAGTAGTAGTAGAAGTAGTAGTAGTAGTAGTAGAGAGGGTTTATAGCAACAGTACTCGCAGAAGTGATAGAAGGTGCTCGTGTTGATCTATTAACACCTGAAATGGAGAAAGAATCTGAATCCGTGCAATAATGAGTATCTGAAGTATCTCACTCTCATCCAATCACACACACACACACACACACACACACACACACACACACACACACAATGAGAATGCGATTTTACTTACTGTCAACTAGAGCGCTTATCGCTTGTCGAGTATGTCGTGATGTATCCAAAGGTTGGTAGGTCCGATCCAGCGTCGTCTAACAATAGAGAAACAAAGAACATTAAGAAAAGAAGTTAGAAATACAACAAAATAAGTAAAATACGATCGGTTTCAATACAAAAACTAATGGGATATCTAATAACAATACCTGTGAATGGAGGAGTAGTGGTGGTGGTGCTAGTTGTCGTAGATGTGACGGTTTTGATGACGGCTGTCGCGGTTCCGACGTCAACGGTGGGCTAGCAAGAATCTGCGAAAACACGAAATAAAATGAATAAATAAATAAGTAAATAATAAAATGAATAAATAAATAATAAAATGAATAAATAATCCTCAAACTCTCTCTCTGCTGCATAGTACTTTTAATCTGTAAAACATTATATATTATAATTATGTTTGCATAACTCACCTCGGGACACGGTTCGCCGTTAATCTGTATCGTGACCCAGGAGGGTCTCGCAATCTCCCCACAGGTCACGGCGCTGTTTTTAAGGTCTATGAATCCCAGGTTAGGATAGCTGTGACCACTGACAGAAAACTCCCCGGTCCCACCTCTCGCCTGTTATCCTTAGGACCCGGGGTACGGTCCTCCCGTTGAGAGGTCTCGGGTGCCAGCGTAGCACCACAGTTCCCTCCATCCATCAAAGAGCATCTTGGGGTAACCCCAGGACACTGCTGGTAGTCCACCATAGACTCACCAAACTCAACCAAGACATGTTAAGAAATCCCATTGTGATCTTCTTCTCGTCGCGCTTGTCTCTAATCGACTGACCCCAGTTAGTTAAGACAATAGGTAACGTAACCCGATACCCGAAGTCCGCATGACCATGGGGAGTGTGGGGTGGGGAGAACAGGTGACCCGATACCGAAGTCCACTCGGATACAGGGCTTGTGGAATTACATAATTTCCACATACCGAGCCGCGCGGTTCGTGGAGAGCGATATCTTCGATCACATATAATTACACTGAAGAAATCATTGCAACGAAGATATGTAGCATTTTATAAACACTTGTCTGGGCTAATTGTACGAATTTTGGAAATACGTCGTTGACGAGTATTTCGCTGAGCGTGTGTTTTGTCAGTTGCTGAGACTCCTCCCTCCCCTTTTGATTGTCATCCCTCGGACGAGCATCAATCAACAAATTAGCGATCATCGCGCGCTTGAGAGAGGAGACGGTCAGTCAAAGATACCACTGTTAATTACTAGCAAATTGCTCGTTACTGTGATGTAGCGTCTAATAACACTCACCCACCTTACTCGGCCTAGGCTAAACCATGGAAGTATAGTTGTCACATACACACACCGTAGATTCGTGTTTTTGACGATACATCTAGAGGCGTTGAATTAACCACGCATTAATTAACTCAAACCCTCGAGAGGACCTGTATTTTTGACGATACACATCGTTAAACTTCGGTTGTTTATGGAGAAGAGATACCGAGACGTGTAATGAGAAAGGATATTGGTCTTTCCCGAATATATCTACATCGTGCACGAGTAAGTGTTGTCGTTATGTTCCTTTCTGTAGACACGAGCAAACACCCATAAGCTCCTCCTTATTGATCCCGAAACCGTCCACCCTAGTAACAAATTATGTTTTCCTGCACCGCGCATCATCCCCGTCGCTAATTGTTATTCTCCCCTCGCGTCCCACCGCTAATTGTTATTCTTTTCATGTGTTTGTATTATGTGTAACGATATAAAAGCTATCCGATTCTCTCTTCAGACCACACCGCCAACCACCCCAACACGCCACCGACATGGACATCTTGAAGAAGAAGAAGACTATTAACACTAGCAGCAATGCCGACGTCGCCGAAGTCGAGAAGAGGGTGTGAAACGTAAGGCACCCTAAGTAGTTGAATCGAGTTCTTCTTCGAAGAAAACGAAAAAGCGACCAGCGGTGAACTGGAAGAACGAACCCGAATGCTCCTCACAAGATACTGATATCGCGGATCTGTGACGACGATGATGATGACGACGATGTCTTCGCGCTGAGTAATCTTACTCAAAACAAAGAACAGACCTCGACGATGACGCTACCAGCGAAACCGAAAGCGATGTTATCCTGTTAAGCGATGACAGCGACGATGACTACGACGAGTTCGGCAACCCAAACGTGCCCTATGTCACTTTAAAGGACACTATCTCCAGAAAGATTTCAATCAAGATCGACGGAGGTATCATCTACATCCAAAAATATACATTTGCATCAGCGAGAAACCTGCGCTTCCCGGAAAATGTCGCGAGAAAGGTAGGTACAACTTAAGATGTAACTTTTCTCTACATTTAATGCGCGCGCGTGTGTGTGTGTGTGTGTGTGTGTGTGTGTGTGTGTGTGTGTGGGCATGCGTAGGGGAAAACTTATGATGTATTAATTATATTGTAGCTTTATTTAACGGTATATGAAATGTCACTATTTTCCTATGTTTCGCACGAATGTGTGTGTGTGTGTGCGCGGGGGGAGAGCGTGCTTGGCGTATATATCAGTTTATTGCATGAAGCCCAGAGGTCAGAATAAATATGTATGATATGTACAACATGTAACACATAACACACACACACACACACACACACACACACACACACACACACACACACGTTACATTGAATCTCTTCTCAATATAAGCGTGTGATAAAATAAATGGAGCTACCTTATATTGTAATAGGAATGCTTTACATGAAAGTATTGAATACAGTTTTGTAGCATTAATATTTGATTTCTAGCCGTTGTGGAAAATACAGTTGCCTTAAATCATTATATGCTGGTCAAAGAAATAGAAAGTGTAATTCATTCTCTACAGTATTACAAAATGGACAGAACCTTTGTGATTTTATAATAGATGAATATCTTCCTTGATTGATGTATAAAACATTTAGGTTAAGTCTCAGGCGCATGAAAACATTACGAAGCTTTTTACTACGTAAGTTGTATAGATACGACTCGGGTTCAAGTAAAGATTTAAACTCACGATAACATTCATATCTTGAACTTTTCATATAAAGATGAATACCAGTCTTGTTTTAAAGTCATCAATAGCCCTGGTAATGATAGAGTTTGATAAATGCATTAACGTCGCCCAGAGGTTTGGGATAGCCAAACAAATCCAAAGCCGTATCTAAAACAAACGAATACGAATACAGTTTGCCCCAAGTATTTTATTTTATTTTACCAGTATGGACAATCATATTATAGGTTAAGAGAGACAATAGTTTTGCGGTTATAGTCACAAACGCTCGAGAAACCTGGGCTTCCCGGAAAATGTTGCGAAAGGGTAAGGTCGTAACAATTATATATATTAACTTTTTTTCTCTCCATTTAATGTGTGTGTGTGTGTGTGTGTGTGTGTGTGCACGCGCGGGCATGGGTAGGGGAAAACTTAAGATGTATGACATATGTATATATATATATATTTTAGCTTTATATTTAACGGTATATGAAACACAAACGCTCGCGCCGCAGCAATTGTTCATTTTATCAGGGCACGTGTTATGATGATTGCAAAATATTTTTTTTATTTATTTTTTTTTAAATTATTATGTTTATTTATTTACAGCTGTTTGAGAAGACCGGGGACATCAAACACACGTACAGCGTGGTAGTGAAGCGACACAAATCAGATCACGACGTGAGAGAGGCGGCTCAACTGCTCGTCTCCAGGAAACCGCTCTACCGTTGTACTTTCACCAAGATTGATAACTACTGGTACGCGGATGTTCGTCGCTTTATGGGACAAGAGGGCACGCTTCTACCAAAAGATAACGGCATATGCTTCCCCGTGGAGGATCTCCTGAAAGTGATCAAATATTTGAAAAGAAAACTAAACATCGACCAGAGAGAGTAGGATGTACGCTGGTAGCAACAATACGAACAGAAAAGATAAACATCGGCGGTGTAGACTTTGTAATCAGCGGGTGAAGGGACAAGCATTTAACCAACATGTCGTAGATTGTGTCTGTACGCAAAGACGTTGTTTCGAGTGTAGACTGTGTCGGACTCGATTTGACACGCCGCGAATCATCTTGTTCGGGCCATATTGACGCCGCGGTAGTAACCGACAAACTAATGATGATAGAGAGGACGGTAATCAACGCATTCCCAGCAATGTTTATTTGTGCGAGTCGTGTGGACTCGTTTGTGACAATGGCGCCGGTCACGACTGTTCACACGCACGTGAAATGTCATCGGGCGGGGAAACGATCCGGTATTACGTACACGTCCTGGGCGCGATAAACTCTTCCGACTCGCACCAAATTCAACGCACATATCAAGAAATGTTGTAGAAGGAGTTTGTATTCGTGCGAATCCTGTGGCAAGATATTCCAAAGCCAACGATCGTTTCACGACCACTCGCCGCAATGTCGTCGCAACAACAATGATCTATCAACGACGCCGCCTTCCGGAGCAACGACTAAGAAGGTAACGCGGCCGCCAATGTCATCAACGATTTGAAAGTCGTAAATTATTGTGGCGTCATCAACGTCGGCCATTACGGCGCTTAATGGCTTAACTCTTACAACCCGAACCATGGCCAGAAGGAGATGCGAAGACCCGGACGGACCAAGTCGACGGAGCTTCGGGTGGTGAACGAAACTCTTAAAGACGTATACATCACCCACAGAGATATCATACTGCGTCCGCATAAATATGGCGGAGATAATATTGTGCACACGCTCAATTTCCCATTGACCGAATCCGCCAACACGGACGCAATCAAATTCCGGAATCAGCTGGATTACATTTTCCAGCATCGAAGAAAATTCGTTTAAAGTGAACTTATCATTTGGGATGATTTTACGTCACATTGAAACGGGTGAATACAGATACTTTATTCCATACGAGAACACTTTCGTTTTGACAGACCTCCTTTAATTCATAACCGCTGATTCGCTGAACCGCTGTAGTGAAAAGAATTCACAGGAAAACCTAGACGAACTCATCTTCCAACAGCGTCCGAACACGAAGTGGAAGCCCGTGATTCATCACCAATGTCGCATACAGGGTGTACCGTACTAATTACGTTCCGGCAAGAAAACCCTCTCTCTACCTACGTGGTTAAAGATCAAGAAGTGCCTTGTCATAACGAGGGATCGTGGAAGTGGATTCGCTATGCGCTTTCAGATGTCTAGCATATCATCAACTGTATCGCGGAAGCGGGAGGGTGTAGATTAAAACAAACACCCAAGAAAAGTACGGTTTTAAAATTATTTCGAACATTTATGCGTGCTAAGGGAAGAAAGGAAATCAGCCCACTATCGTTTAAAGGATTGAACGTCCCGGATGATGTTCCTTTGTTCGAGAGGACTTTTAACGTTCGTGTCAACATTTTCAAAATGCAAGACGAAGGTCATTCTTGCGTACCCATCTATCTGTCGAATAAACAAGGCAATGACAAATCCACTCTGAATATGGATTGTTACGAAAGCCACTTGACCTACATCGCCGATCTCGAAGCCTATGCTAAGCGATTCAAGTGCCGACATTGCGATATGTGCTTCAGCAGGAGGACTTACGCGAGGAATCACGAAAAGAGCGGTTGTTGTCAGAAAAGCGTGCTTAGATTCCCCGGTGGTTACTTTTCGACAATATTTGATCAACTCGAGGAAAGATGCGGTATTTACGCTCCGCTTCGGGATGACAGACTTTATGAATATCACGCTATGTTTGACGGTGAATCTCCTGATACGTGAGAGCTTGATGAGAGCAAAAAAACTTCGCCTCTACGTCGTGGACGACATCGTCACCATCCCGTTTCCATTTCCGTGGTGCTCCAACGTCCCAGGTTACAAAGAACCCAAGTGTATTGTCACGGAAGAAACGGAGAGTTTACTTCCGCTCAGGTCGTGGACTATGTCACGGAGATAGCCACGGAGGCGCGAAAAGATTAACCGAATTGAAATTACAACCGCCTTGGTCGAATTTGCGGAAGCAAATTGATCATATACAGGGTAGGAAAACAACAGCGCTTGCACCAAAACGAGGGACATGGTGATGATGTCGAGGGACCATCTCCTCGAAGCACGGTCAATAGACTCTCAAAACCGAACGTGTACAGAGACATGTTGCAGGGTCTGGCGCCATGACTCATCAGCAGTAAAAATCAACTACAATGAATGGGAAGATATCAACGAAGCCGGATGTTCAAGACGCGCCACCTCGCCCCGTGGGTGTGGACACCGGGCGATGAATGGACGCCTGAGGGACTGGTTTCTTTGTTACGAAAAGTGACCGACTCATTGTAATCAACTCCTTTGGGATTCAATAGTTCCAAATACGATTTGAATTTATGGAAGAGCAAATTAGCCAGGGCATTGAACATCATCGATGACGATAATAACTTCATCATCAAGAGAAACAATCAGTACATTAGCATCGTTTCCCAAAGACTGAAAATTTTAGATATCTCGAATTTTATGCCTCCCGGAGTAAGCTATGACCAGTTTCTATCTACGTTCAACGTTTCTCAGTCTAAGGGTTTCTTTTGTTACGAGTACCTCGATAGTTCTCTGAGAAGCTAGAGGAAACGAAGCTTCCTTCGATAGAGGCGTTTTTTTGTCTAACCTAAAGGGTATTAATACCTCTGGAGGATGTCAATTGGCAAAATATGTCGACTTCCCGCGCACCGAGACCGCTAAGAATAAGTCAACCTAAGAGATACTATCACATTTGAAATTAAAACCGTCCCCAGAAGCGCGGAGGAGAACTATGCTTACATACAAAAAATATGGAACGAGAATAACATGCAAACGCTTGAGGGACTTTTTGATTTGGTATAATAATCTAGACGTGTCACCCGGCGTGGAGGCTGTTGACAGACTAAAACGCTTCTATTGGCGGAGACACGCATAGATATTTTCAAAGATGCCGTGTCAACACCGGGTATCGCGAGACGCATTACTGTTCAGGACAGCTTTAAAGAATGCGCTTCACTTTGCCCCATTCGACCGGGATAGTGATCTGTGGGAGACGGTGAGACGCGTATAGTGGGAGGGCCTTCTATTATCTTTGTCGCTATCACAGCTTGGTGAGACATTTTGCGCTGGGATAAGGATAGAGTCTGTCAAAAGTGCATCGGTCTAGATTGCAAATGCGCCTTGTATCTCTACTGTTTGGGACTCGAGATGCCTACTGGTTATTTCGCGCGCTGGTTGCCGGACACGCGGCGTAAAACAGGTTTTATCGCAAGAAATCTGAAAAGTATACCATGAGCTACGATTGGTTAGATTGGGAAAGTCACCGAAAGGAATATCGCTGATGCATCGATTGAATTCGGGGCGCGAAAAGAATAGGTCCTTTTCTGGTGGATGGGTATGATCCCGTGATCTCGAACCTGTTACGAATTTATGGGTGTTATTTTCACGGTCATTCGTGCGTCCGAGCAGAACGAAAAAAGCAAAACCCGGATATAACAGAACCGTAGAGAGAACGCTACCCTCAGGGTTTGGGATACGAGATCATTTGCATGTGGGAATGCGATTTCCGTAAGATGTGCTAAACGGATGTTGAACTGCAAGATTTTCTTAAGACGAGACAGTATCCTTTCACGAGTGCTCACGCGAATACCGCTAGCCAGGAGACCCTACTCGATGCCGCGGATCACCGGATCCTTGTTCGGATTGGTAGAGGTCGATATTCACGTTCCGGACGAACTGTACGAACATTTTTCTGAAATGGCACCAATATTTGCTACGCAAAGTTCCCTTCGCTGAAATGGGAAATCATATGCGCTGACTTTGTCAGAGAAAAGAAACTTAGTCAACGCCGATCGCACTTTGTTGGTGGAGGAAATGAAAGCGAGCAGAATACTACCAGCCACGCCGCTACTTAGATGGTATTTACACCAGGGTCTCGTGGTAACCAAAATTTTACCACGCGGTCGAATACAAGGGAATGAAATGCTTCAAACCCTTCGTGGAAAGGGTGACCACGAAGTCGCCGCCTAGGTGACTCGACAAAGATTTCGCTATCATGGGAGAGGTGTGGAAACTGATAGGCAACAGCGCACGGTAGTCTTTTGATGGACAAACGCGACATACCACGTGTAAGTACGTTCACGGAGAGAACTCGGTCTTGGCTCAGGTCAATAAAAGACATTTTGTCCTTGTGCGCTTTAGATGACGATGACTTCGGAGGTCATATCACTTAAAAGGTCTATCTCGGTCGATATGCCATCCGTCCCCTCGCTACTTCGTGTTATAGTACCAAGCTACGCATGTTACAGTTCCATTACGAATCTCTACTGAAATTCCTAGACAAGAGTGCGTCCTGAGTTGTTGCAATGCGATACTGATAGCTGTTACTTCGCATTATCGGAAAAGACCCTTCGGCTGGCGATTAAACCCGAAAACTAACAGAGTATGACAGGATGCTATACCGGTTTTATGACAAAGACGACATCGAGGCGGACGATAAAATGCATTTTCTACCTCGTGAATGTTAAGGCCAAACACGCCATGCGAGACAAGCGCACGCCAGGGCTTTTCAAAGTTGAGAGCGCGGGTGATGAGATGGTATCGCTGAATTCCAAAACGTATGCCCTTCTGTCAGAGCGATAATAGTGTGAAATTGAGCTGCAAGGGGTTGAACAAGAGAAAGGTTCACGAATCTAATGAATCTCTATCGGTCTGTCTTGCGCTGATGGAATGTCGAGATCGATTGTCAATACCTTCGGCTCTCAGAAGTAGAAATAATACCATGTATACATATCAGCAAAGGCGCTTCGACTGTCTTATTTCTACGCCAAAACGAGCAGTGATGTCTGACGGAGTGACGACTTCGACCGTTACGTTTGACTTTGAAACCCGTGTCCAGATAATGTTGATCTGTAATCTCACGTGTTGGTTCAAGGCAGAAATGTGGATTCATATATATATACACTATATATCCTTGGTATTGGTGTATATCTATATAAATAAAATACAACTATTATGTACTTCTGTGTTCATGAGTTTTAATTCGTCAATATAACAACATAGTCACAAAACACCAGTAATTACGTATATTCAAGAGAACTATACCTATATATATATATATATATATATATATATATATATATATATTTATCGGATACATAGATAGCTAAACAGAATACATACATATACACAAACGGAGAAGTAGTGCTACGATTTTCACATCGTCCCATTTACAAACTCTATTCACACGGCGGATTCGTGATACTTGTACACCACCCATATACGCAAACAGAGAAGTAAATGCTACGATTTTACGTGAAGCTAATTACAAATTGTATTTTCATAACCTCGATTCACTATCATTGAGAGGTCGAAACAACATAGTCACAAAACACCAGTTAATCAAACTCAGTAATTACGTATATTCAAGAGAACTATATATATATATATATGCATAGATAGCGAAACAGAATACATACATATACGACGCATGTAATACACAGAAGTAAGTAGCGCTACGATTTTCACATCGTCCTATTTACAAACACTATTCGTGATATCACTTGTACACCACCACCCATATACGCAAACAGAGAAGTAATGCTACGATTTTACGTGAAGCTAATTACAAATTGCATTTTCATAACCCTGATTCACTATCATTGAGAGGTCGGGTTAATGGATAAAATATGGCAATCAAGAGAACTATATATACGATAACATATACAGATACAAGTGCAAACAGAATACATACACATATATACACGTATAGTGAAGTAGTTACGATTGTACACTCTGAACTATATACTGTATTCTCATATCTGATTCGTGATACGCTAAGTGAGGATAGTCACTGATAAACAAGTTCCGTCTGGCTCGTGGTGGTAGTATTCCTTCAATACCGTATCCACTGTTGATGCCCAACGCTATCGAGTCTGGGTACATTCTTTCGGGCTTTTAGGTGGTAATACATAGTACGATCGACGCTACGAGTTTGCGTTTTTCCCCAGTTCGCTATGTTGTTCCGGCGAAAGTGTCATTTCGTATTGACTTGATGCTTTGAGTTGTCATTGTCGTCGACTCGAACGTTGTTATCCTTCGCTTTCTTCGCTGTATGGATGAACGCGATCGCTTCGTTGAGAGCCTGTTCATATTTCTCTTCGAATCAGAACCATCTCCCGTTGCCATAGTAGCCCCTTCTTTGTTCCCGATGCGCCAGCCTTCGGAGTGTAGATTCGGATCTGCTTCAAATAGAATTAATTATTAAACGCAACAAATGTCTGAGTTGTAACAAGCGGAATGTTTGGTGATAGAAACGCCTATTCCTCCTGTCGGCGATTTTCCCTCAACTGACTTTTCTTTATGCCTGAGCTTCTCCTTTAAGATAGGGCGGAATTCGTGGATAAGTTTCCGCGATAAGATGTTTTTACACACACTTCGCCTCAGTACGTCCATTTGCTCATTGGTCATCAGGTTCAGTATCGATTTCTGCTGTCCGGGTCCGTCGATGCATCTTTGATAAAATGTAGAAACGCGCTACCGATATGATATCCCATGGTTCATGGTGATTATCAGAACGCTTCGCATTGACCGGGCCAACACCTCACCCGGAATATGTTGGTTCGAGCTGGTAGCGTGGGTCGCCTCGCTGACAGATCTATGACCAAATACCCAAAACCGGTTTATCGCTGTTGCTCTTCTTTCATAGGCATCCAGAAAAACTTCACCTTCCGGTCGGATCTTGTCGTCCAATCATTGATATTTGAGAGGTATCGCTCTGATTTTGAATAGTACGTGATGTAATGTGAATTTAAAGATATGGTCCCTCGCGTACTTTCCATAATGCGTATGACGGAGGGAAAGAGCGTTTCATTGAGAACACACCGTTATAAGTCTTTTATGATGAACCCGAGTCGTATAGACTTTACACTAATTGTCGGGTCACGCTGATGCTTGGTCGATCAGATATCGTCGGCTATCATTAGCTTATGATCGTAGTAGTAGAATTCGCCCATTCGTTTAGACTCTCTTCGCATGGTAATCCTTTGTGGAATCTAAGAGTGGGATGATGTGCATTTTCGAAGCATTTCTTTCCAATGTATCGTAGATATCTTGCCACACGGAATAAACAAACATAGTATTTTTGTTACTTTTCTTCGAACATGGAGTCAACATTTTCTATCAATCTCTTGGTGAAGTTGTCGACTTCCCTCATTGCGTAGCAACCGCTTAATGGAAAAATAGTGGTCGGGCGAGTAGAGGTAAGGTCGTCGACGTCGCTTCAACGCCATCATCTGTAGTACCGCCAGACGATCGTCCCTCTACGCACTGGCGGTACCATATCGACACATTGTGGGTCTACACGGTTTAATGGTAGATTACAGTAGTGAGACAATACAGCCAATGTCTCAGTATATATCGGTTATACATAACATTCCTTCTGTCTGTTCATTCTCTATCGCACCATGATATTCCTGGTTTTATCGATCTGAAATCCATCCCCCGAATCAAGCGTACACGATACACGTGACCGTTTCCGGAAGAGCAGTGGCGAATTGAGCTTCTAGGTGGAGGGTTGCCTTTGCTTTTGTAGATTTAGATAGGGATTGTTCGTGGCTTCATCCGGAAATATCGGGTTCCAATGGGAAGCGACGTATAGGGCGTATCCCCGTCAGGAAATCCGCCTGTCCCATCTAGATAGACGCTGCTTTCTGTGAAATCGATAATACCTCCGTCAGCCAACCAACACCCGTTAAACTGAAGAGACTGAAGGAATGCTGGCACTGCTGTTTTGACCTCCGCGTTTTGTCGAATTGAAGTTTCATAGGTCCCGATTCTCCAACGTTTTGACTCGTCGCAGTAGAGCGCTATCTGGAGATAGATCGTAGTTGGTGAAGCTGAAGGGATTTCTGACTATAATCTCCAGCTACTGCGCGTTGGAAGGCAATGAAGCCTACGACCACACTTTATTGGGTCGCACACCTTGAAAGATATTATCGTACGTGAACGCCACTTTTGACCTCTGGGTATGGACATCATTTTCACTTCCGTGTAGTGAGGGTAAAAGCACTTCAGCTCGAAGTCGTAGGAAGAGCGTGATGTGTCCAGATATGACGCCGGGGTTCACCTTGACACTCTCATGATGCGAAGGACGATGTCATCTATGTGTGTGTACCATGTAATTTTCATCCAGTTTTGCTTGGCCATCAAGAGAAAGCCTCGGAGGGGATCTGTATAGTTTCACTTTGCACGTCGATCCTTCGGTTCTGGCGATGTTGCCCCTGCCTTCGAAAGAGATCGTAGCATGGCTATTAGGGACCTTCCATGTCTAAACTCTTTAATTCCGATAAGTTTGTGTCTTTCTCTGTCATCTCCTCCTGTTAGCCCAGTCAGCCTTCGTAACGTCCATGCTTTCTGTCGTGTCCTTTGACTTAATAAATCATGATGTCAGGCTTCAATCATGCCTCCACTCTCATTTGTATTTCTAACAACAGTTTCAATGATGGCCTTGTAATGGATAATGATTGTTTGTGGAATTGGACAAGGCGTCCCCGTAACCATTCGTCCACTCCGAGAGAATAGTGGAGTGCAGAAAAAGATTAACATCCGGAGAGCATACCGTCCCCGAGGGATCAGGGTTTTCATCCCGTCTGCTTTGGTCACGTGACATTTGACGTAATAAGGACGAGCGCCTGAGATCTATGTAATCTAGACTGTTTGTCCACAATGTGGAAATTTGATAGAGCTGATCCGACAGGGGAGAAATAGGGCGACAGTCTTGTAGATAATACGTTCCTTTCTACTGCCGTTTGCGTCGGGGGTAGACTCAAATAGAATATCCAGAAGTTCTGGTGGTTGCCTCGGCTGAAAACCCGGACTCTGGAAGAGAATATGGTAGACATAATTAGCTAAATATAATCTCTCGTATGAGAGCCGGGATTTCCTGTTTTCGGGCTTTTTCCCCGCGAGATGTATACTTTCCGTCTTCCCGTTTTTCTGCTCTGGAGCTGCTTCGTTGTCTCTTTGCGCGGATTTTTGTTCGTACGTCCGCCTTCGTATGGGTCTTCTTCCAACTGGCCTCCTCCGCGTTTGCGACCTCTTTCGCAATCATCATACCACCTTCGTTTTATGGCTACCTTGGAGACGATGTCTGCTGTGTCTCGATCTCCTCGACTTGGCCTGTTCTACCGCTCCTTCCGTTCTACCGGACTAATGAGAGTTTATATATCCCTTTGCGACGTCTACCACCTCGT